>NC_142338.1:24752500-25089375 GCF_054954075.1 Amborella trichopoda | reverse complement strand
GCACATGTCTGGGGGCATATTTAATGTCACTCCTTCGGGAACTGTGCAAAGCAGTTTAACGTCCTGCAGCCAGGACGTGCACTATGGTTTAGGGTCATATAGCTTGGACCATGGCCATGCAGTTTAAGGTCATGCAGCTAAGACCATGCAGTTTAAGGTCATGCAACTAGACTTCCGCTACAGTTTTAAGGTCATAAAGTTTGGACTTTGGTGTTAAGCCTTTTAACATCATGCAGTCAAGACGTGCACTATAGTTTAGGGTCATACTGCTGGACCATGGCCATGAAGTTTAAAGTCATGCGACTAAGACCATGCAGTTTAAGGTCGTGCAACTAGACCTCTGCTACAGTTTAAGGTCGTATAGTTTGGACCATGCTGTTTATAGTCATACACCTAGAGTAAGGCTATGCAGTTTAAGGTCGTGCAGCACGAACCATGCAGTTTAGATAGTGCAACTGGACATTTGCTACAATTTAAGGTCATATAGTTTACACCATGGCTGTGCAGCTTAGAGTCATGCATCTAGACTACGGTTGTGCAATTTAGGGTCATGCAGCAAGGACCATGGCAGTGGGTTAAGTGAAGCTTCATGGAGAATAGAAGTATGGATGACAATTCAACTCCATAGGGATACACAAGCAGAGGGCTTAGATGGAGATGGTGACCCGATGAGGAGTGGCAAACAGAAGCAGACTTCACTGAGGGTTAGGGGGCAAGTATGGCTTCCTAAGGTGAAAGATGAAACTCCATGGGGAATAGGCTTATAGAAGGTAACCCGAATCCTTGGGGACAAGATAGCTTGGTGTGAGACTGACCCACTAGGGAATCCCTGGGAACAAGATAGCTTGGCTATCATCCCTTCGAGCCCCACCGTTGAGACTGATGCTCCTTCTATTGCAGTGGCCCCAACAACAGCGTCCAAGCCTAGTTTCAATGGAATGTACGACATAATCATGGATATGCTTCGTTTGGGCGTGTAGAGATTGAAGGATCTACCTCTTACTGAACTTCACAATGCAATCCATAAGTTAAGGCAGATCGCCCTTCTAGGCGGTGCAGCAGAGGTCCTCCCATATTTCGATGGTGCCATAAACGAGTTGGAAGGGTGGAGAATAAGGGCCTTGTAGGAGGAGGTAACTGTGTAGTAGCTAGAGAGTTTGCATTTTCCCTCTTTGAAGTCCTCCTTCATATGCCATAGCGAACTAGTAGAGGCTCAATTACAGGAAAAGGACGTTGGGTTTCTCAGAGATCTGACCTTACTGAGGAGGCCATCGCTTGCCACAACAAGATGATGACTCTAAAGGCGGAGATCATGAAACTGACGCAAGAGCTTGATAAATTGGAGGAGGAGACCACAGCTTGGGAAGTCAAGGATAAGGTTCTTGCAAATATCATTTTGACCCTTGAGTACTCCTTGGAGGAAGGGTTTGCCTTGATAGAGCCTGAGGTTGAGATGGTAGTAGAGTTGAAGGGGCGCATCCAGCATGCTAAGATATCAGCTGCAACATACAGGGGAAAGATCAATGAAGTGATTGATCGATTTTGAAAGTGTCGTCTAATTTTCTTTTTCTTTTCCTTGTAATATCCCTTTAGTTTATCAATAAAATTCTCCTTTTTCTTCAATATGATGCGTGACTTTTTATTTTTCCATTTGCTTCTCGACATTTTATCTCTTACTCTTGTTCATTGTTTCTGCCTTTTCATGGAATGGGACGTGGAGGAATACCCTACACCTTGGTTTGTTTTATGACAAGTCATTGTAGCTTCAATGACCTCAAATGGGGAGCAGTTGCTTCTTCTCCCCTTAATGTTTGATTGGACATGGGCTCATAATTCATCGTTCTAATAATGTAATGAGCCTGATCACTTTAAATAGTCCAATCAGGAGGGACTTTGGCTTCCATTTGAGGTTCATTCACTTGAAGCCTGTGGTAGCTCTTGGTGTCAGGCACGAACTCCTTTAAGTGTTTTGAACCGATATGCATAACCCCTAATTGGTTGTGGAGACTGCGAACCTCACTTCTTAACTCTGCCAGAAGATCCGGCTCTTGAGGAAAAGAGGGTTTTCCTTTCCTTTAATACTCTTTTTCAATAGAATCAGGGAAACGAAAAACCTTCCGAGGTGGCTGATGTGTTAGTTCTGCTTACAAGAGTGCAAAGGGGTAATGCAGAACTTTTTCATGGTCCAATGTGTAGGTGACCCTTGGGACCGGGAGATCTAAGCCCATGATTTCCTCAGTCTCAAGGGTGACTTCTGGTTCTTCTTCTTACACAGGTGGTTCAAAATTGGAAGCAGTGGGGGAAGCCTCATCTTCAGGAGAAGATGGAGTTTCCTCAAGAATGATTGATGGCGTACTGGGATGAATGGGAGTTAGAGGGAGATTTTTTCCTTTTCTTTCTTCCTCTTTAAACATGCTCACGACTGTTCTCCCAATATCTTCGACTTCTTCATGAGGCGAGGGTTCTGTCTTCCTTACTGATTTTGGATCACCATCATTTGACTTTTGGGGTGACACCGAATCTGTGAAGCAATATTTGGCATCAACATGGTGATTTTCTGCCATAGGAAATGGTCGTTTATCTGCATAGACCATATAATGTCTCCCATCTTGACTATACTTGAAGCACTAATGCAATGTGGATGGAACCACCCCCTGATCATGGAGCCACGGGCGGCCGAGAAGGATGTTGTAAGATGTGTCAGTGTCGATCACATGAAATTGGGCGTAATCATTTAATTCACCAATCCTGAGATGAAGACGGACTGTGCCAACTGGCTTCTCTTCTGACTGGTTGAACCCTTAAATTGTGATGTGAGTCGGAGTGAGATCCTCAGACTCAAATCCCAACGATTGAGGATTCTCCTTAGGATAAGGTTGACTGCTGACCCTCCATCCAACATAATTCGGTTGATGGGGCATGCATGTAACTCACCAGTCACAAAGCGATGGCAATTGTGAAAGTTTTCTCCCAATTGCAAATAATCCTCTGAGAAGGTGATCGCCATACATCCACTTAAGATCGCTGGGTCCACCTCAATGGGTTCCACCTTGGTTTTGTATACCTCTGGATTGGAAAGAGCCTGAACCAAAGCCATACGGTAATCCCTTGAGAGCATGAGGGCATCATATACGCTGAGAAGGGCTGGAAGCTTCCTTAGATGTCCTATCACATCATATTTCACCTTTTATTTGTCAGCATTTTGTGTTCCTGGTCCTGCCACCGGTTTTGATGGTATAATGGGTTGAGGAGAAAGTTTAGGTGGAGGAGGCTTATTTTGGGCAGCTAGCTGGCTTGATTGCGCAGCCGGCTTAGTTTGGGTAGTTTGAGAGGATTGGGTGATAGGGATTTGTTTTAATGGAATGGAGGTTTGAGGCTTAAGAGGCATTTGGGTGTATGGGATCAGAGGCATCCTGGGGAACTTAAGGAGAGGTAGATTGCCTGGGGTATTTGGGCATGGAAGGAGCCCAAGGAGTTTGAGGATGGGCAAGTTGTCTGTTGTATTTGGGTAAGGGAGAAGTGGTAGACCAAGGAACTTCAGAATGTTTGGCCTCTGAGGTGGTGGCTATAGCATCTTCCTCGACCTCAGATTCATCTGCCCCATGTTAAGTGATGTTTCATGTGACAAACTCCATGAGAATAAAAGCTCTGTCCTCTTGACTCTTTCAGCCTCTGTTCAAAGTTGGGCTTAGGGGGCCACTGAGGCTTCTTTTACTTTGAATTCTTGTGCTTCTTTGTGGAAGAAGATGGCTTTTCCTTGGCTCGAGCCGCCAAGGCGTCAGCAACTGTCAAGAATCTAGCCGCCTGGGCTGGCATCTTTCTTAGCTGCCTCCGGTGCGTCCTGCTTATATTGTTTCCTTCAAGTTCTCTGTTAAGAGCCTCAAATTTTGGACATTTCAAGATTGTACCTACAGGAGACATACAAGAGGAAGGAGAAAAAGGAGAAGAGGAAGAGGAAGAAGAGGGGTTAGTAGGTGAGGGACTTTTAAGGTTGTTCCCCTCATCGGACCGATTTGGGCAGCGTTTTACGTCATCACTAGGGTTGGACATGTGCAGGGGTCTTTTGAGTCTTTCCCTTGCTTAAACCTTTCGGGGGTGGTTTTAAAGTCGTCACCCTCATTAGACATGCCTCGAGTAAGGGATGACCCAGGGTATCTTCTTGATGAGATGAAGGAATAAGGTCGATGGCGACCTGTTAGAAAGGGAGGAAGAGGCATGAGAAATTCTGGTTCGACTGGTTGCTGAGGAACCTTGTTCTTCCGGCGAGCAACCCTTGGTGCTCGTCTTCTTTTGGTCACCTTTGGAGGTGCTTGGTCTATCTTACTAGGTTTGTGAATAATCCTAGCTTGACGAATCACTTCTCGCTATAAAGACTTGAGCCTACTCCGCTCGTGATGGACTTTCCATGGCTAGGAAGTCGAGGGTTCAGCGGGATCAGAGGCATCCATCTGGGAGTCTTGCGCTGAAACACCCTCCTGGACGGGCATAGTGCCTTGAGGGTGTTCGACATAAGTAATGTAACCTCTCTGGACTTTTTTCGCAACCACAGGTTCGAACCCATAACATTCGTTCAGCTCATGGCCACACATCTGATGGTATGGGCACTAGTGATTCTTGATCCCCTGAACAAGGTGCTTGGGCTGCCTCACCAGCTTTGGTGTGATGAGTCCTTGTTGGAGCATCACATCGAACAGAGCGTGGAAAAGATTTGTTGATAGCTCAGCAGAAGGGCACATGCTTTTGTCTTTCTCTTGCGTGGGAAGCCTCAATTGCCCCGAATGCTTTCTTGAGTTCTTCAAGCTTGATTTGACTCTTCTGGATCAGAGCCTTGATGAGGTCTTTAAGTGTGTAGCATTCTTCTGTGGAGTGGTTTACCCTTCGATGATAAGCACAATATCTTACATGTGTATCAAGACCAGCTTGATCGGAAGACTTGATCTCGGGGAGCTCAATCATGTTCTTTTTCTGCAATAGTCAGAGCAGTGTAGGAACCTATTCCTTTTCGAAAGGATAAACCTTGTTCTGATGGTTAGTCCAATAATCATTTTGATTAAGGTTAGCAGGTGGTGTACCTAATTGTATGAATGTTGCTACTTGCCTCCTTGAGGCACTGCTTGCGTTTTTGTGCTTACCCCTTTAGAGAGGTCCAAAGTTTGAGAGGCAGCCTTCATCGGATCTCTTATGGTGACGGCCGCACTGATCACTCATTTTTGTTGGTTGCCCTGGGCGTTGGTCCAAGTGTTACCATTGCCCCTGTTGTTTCTCAAGCTTGAAGATTGTTGTCGTGACCCTTTATGGTGGCGTGACAAGCTCTCTATGCGAACTGACTTAACGGTCAACTCTGGCCTGATGGTCGGATTGGAGGCCTTAACATGTAGAGAAATCTCAGGATGCATGTTTCGCACACAGGACTAAACTACTTCCTTCTCAAGCATGGGATTGGGATGGCGAGCGGCCAAATCTCTCCATCTTGCTATGAATTGATCCACAGGTTCATCTGAGTCCTAGGTCAAGGTGAGAAGCTCGATGGTTTGGACCTCTCTCTCGACCTAATAGAAACGTTGGTGGAACAATTTCTCCATTTCCTTCCAAGTATGTACTGAATTTGGGGGAAGCCGAGGGTACCACTGAAAGGTGGAGCCATCAAGAGTTTCAACAAACTGAAGGAGAAGGAGTCTCCCATCAGCGACGTCTCTCGACATGCCATTTGGAAATATGCGATATGCTGGTGCGGGGATGTTGTTCCATTGAACAGCGGAAACTTCCTCTTTTTGTAGTCCGAGGGAAATGGAACCTGATCAATGTAAGAGGGGTATGGTTTTTGATAGAATGTTGCACCCTGAATACCCAGAATTTGTCTGCTTTAAGCTGTTACCATAGCGTCGATGTCCTCCTATGAGCTAGGGTGAGTTGTCCTGTGAGGCAGGGGGAGGAAGCTGCCTTGGAGCTGCATCATCCAAGTGACGGGAGTCTACTCATGATTAGCCGGGTGTTGCCTGGTCTACATGCGGTCGATTTTTCCCATCATGGCTTACACCATATGTTCGAACCTATCCATGCATTCTTCTTGAGAGTCGCTAGGTTCGTTCACAATTATAATGCTGACCGTTTCTCTAGGGAGGTTAGCCTTAGGTGCAGTTGAGGGCTTCCGAGCTTGGCGGGTCGCATGTGGCAGATCGGTCAGTAAGGGGTCAGCATGCCCCGACTGGACTCAAGTCCTATACGCCAACTGTGTGAGGACCGGTTCTTGATGGTCTTGGGACCGTGGTTGTTGGGTGGTCGAGTAATCTTCTATTACACTGACCACAGTGCAGGATTCTCCCACCTCGTCTTCAGTCTCTGTGATTCGAAGAGGTTAGAAGGGATTTTTAGGAAGGAGACCCTTGGAATTGGGTGCCTCGACTTTTCTGATGGGCTCCTTAATAAGGATCTGTAGTCCTGTGTCTTACTTAAGCTTGAGACTGCGATAGACCTCTCTCCAGAACTGAGATTGGGGTCGAGGTTGGCCTGCCTTCTTAGAGCATGAGAGTCCCGTGTCCATAAGATGGGGCAATGAAGGTGGATCTTTGACAGGGGAAAGCTTGGGCTGCTACTTTACAAGTTGTAGAACTTCATCAATCATCAAGCCTTTGCCTCGAACTCCTTTGTGGGCTCCAGAGGCATAGGGGACCTGATGAGGCTGGTTGAGGATGGTACTCTTAGGGAAAACCTTTGAGCACCAGGTCTTGAGATATTTGTAGGGAGGAGAAAAGGCGGAAGGAGGGACATGCTCCTGAGAGTGTCTGGGTCGGGAGTGAGCAATGGTCTGGGAAGGTGACGTGTGTACGCCACTTGAAGTAGAATTTCGGGTGACTTGGAGGTCAGCCAGGGCACGAACAAGTGGTCTGGCCTTCAGAGGCCAAGAACTGTGAGCAGGTGTCTATAACGGAACACGTGAGGGCTTTCCCCTTATAGGATGCACTAGTGCGTGCTGAGAGGGAGGATGAGGGAGTCGCCTTCCGTGTACTAGAGTTGTCACAGCAACGATGTTGCCTCGAGTGGTGGGATGCATATGCATGCGCATAGGTTTCGGTCCAAGGAGGCCTGATCTTAAACGCTTACTCGAGGTAAGACAAGGGCTGCTCTGAGGTGTGACTCGAGTGAATGAACCATGAGCCTTAGTGTGCGCGAGGTGGAGGCCGCAGGGTCTCCTCCTCTATGTGTTTAGTCTTTAAATATAAAGACCCGAGGTGGTTGAGGAATACATGGGGTGGCCTTTCGGCGACCCACAAGAGCAATGGCAACTTGTTTGCCTTTTGCAGCTAAGGACTGGGCAGCATTCCGGCGTACCTTGATAATACGACCGACGACTAACTTGCCGGTAACAGGATACATGCTGTGAGTGGTAGCCTATGTGCTACTGGTGCAGGGTGCCTTGGTGGAAGTTGCACCAGGCCTAGGAGATGGGAAGTTAGGGACCTTTAAGTCCCTCCTCATGCCTATCCAGGTTATGACCTGGGAGCTAGACACTGGGTCTTTGCTCAAAAGAAAAGTTGGGAATGAAGTTCGAGGAACTTGTTCCCAGGGGAAGCTCGCAAATGCAGGGAAGAGAAAATCCTCGATCCGGATGAATGGGTTAAGGAACCCGAAAGCCATGTGGTGTGTGAAAACAGAAAAATAAAGGAGAATCTAGTCAAACAAGTATGATCTAACAAAGGGGTAGTAAGTCCCAAGTGGAGTCACCAAGCTGGTTAGGTGCCTCGATCTAGCCCTTGGATCTGGATGATCTGGTGACATGTGTCTCAGGTGTCAAAGGAAACCCGAGACTTGAGATATCTCTCTTGGGAACCATGCTCAAGAACAGGGCAGGAAAACCAACCAGTGAGAGAGGAATTTGTTGTGAGGCAGGACACACCTCACCTGGGTCTGTGACTCACTTGGGCTGGCTTGCGTAATCGCCCTCTTAGATTACGTCGAAAAGCCCCCTAGTTGTACAACTGGTTAGAAGTCGTTTCCCTTGGCCTGTATTCTTCTGTTGCTACGATCACACACACATGGTTAATTTTAAAAGACAACTGGGCCAAGGGACCCCACGTTTTCTTTGGGCAAATACACACAAGCGTGCACATTCAAAGGAGAAAAGATAAAAAATGATGAGATGAGGGTTGAGAGCATGAAGATGAGAGAAAAAGGAAAAGATAAGAGAATAAACAAAAAGAAAGAGACATTTGACCAGGTGGCTAGCCTAGCACGATGGCTAGATTGGCATGATGATTGATTTGACATGGTAGCAAGACAGCCATGGTAACGTGGACCGACATGGCGGCAAGATTACTCGACAACAGAACACCAACACCAACCAGTGTGGCACAATGGCGAGTTCGACGTGGTAGCAAGATGGGCATGGTAACTTAGACCGACACGACGGCAATATTGCTCGACGAAGAGACTACCATGACAGTGCTAGACTTGTCCCTTAGTCAAATGAGAGAAGAAGAAGAAAAAGAAAGAGAAAGAGAAAGAGGAGAGTTAAGAAAAGTAGAGAGAGAAAGAGAGAAAAAAAGGAAAGAAGAAGTAAAGAAAGAAAAGAGATAGATGAGAAAGGGGAGAAGAGAGAGAGAAAGAAAGAAGAGGAAAAGTAGAGAAAAGAAAGAGAAGGGAGAAGAGCAAAGAAAGGGGAGATAGAAGGAAGGGGGAAAAAATAGAAGAGAGAGAAGAGAAAAGAAAGAGAAGAGAGAGAAAGGAGGGAGACAAAACATGGATAGCGATGAACTTCCACCATCACTGACAGAGGAGAGACATGCAAAAGGAAGCATGGATGGTGATGAGCTTCCGCTGTCCATGACAGAGGAGAGAGAAAGAAGCTCGGACGGTGATGATCTTTCGTCGTCCATAAAAGGAGAGAGAGAAAAAGAGAACATGGACGACGATGGGCTTCTGTCGTCCATGAAAGGAGAGAAAGAGAAGAAGAAAACATGAGCAGTAATGGGTTTTCATCTTATATGACAGACAAAAGAGGAGAGAGAAAATACATGGATGGTGATTGGGTTTCCGCTGCCCATGATAAGGGAAAGAGGAGAGAGAAAGAACATGGAAGACTATGGGTTTCTTCCGCCCATGATAGAGGAAAGAGGAAAGAGAAAGAACATGGACGATGATGGGTTTCCATCGCCCATGTCAGAGAAAAGAAGAGAGAGAAAGAACATGGATGGTGATGGGTTTCCACTATCCATGATAGAGGAAAGAGGAGAGAGAAAGAACATGGACGGTGATGGGTTTCTATCACCCATGACAAAGGAAAGAGAAGTGAGAAAGAACATGGACAGTGATGGGTTTTTGCTGTCCATGTCAAGAGAGAGAGAGACTGGACCAAAAAAGGGAAAGGCAAGCATGGCACCAGGCATCGCCACTCATGTTGTAAGGGACTCAGACACAACCCGACCTGCCACTCAAGGAAGGGCTCGATTCAGTGCCCTTGTCAAAGAATGAGGAAAGTAATGTCATGCGTGGAGATGAGTATCGTCGTGCACAACATGGGAATGGGAAACATGGACAGAGGCCTAGCCTGCCACTCGGGTTAAGGCCTGGCTCACCGTGCATGTTTCTAGAGGATAAGGGAAGAATGAGAATGTCATGCCCGATGATGGGTTTCCTCATGCCTGAATGAAGAGGAGAGAGAAAATAAATAACAGGGAGAGAGAAAGAAAGACAGAGAGGAAGAAAGAGGGTTTACGGAAGAGAAAGAAGAAAGGAAAGTGTAGAGAAAAGGAAGGAGAAGATTAAGAAAGAGGGGGAATCAGAAAAGAAAGAAAATAAAGAGAAAATAGGAAATAAGAAGAAGAGAGAGAAAGAGAGAGAGATATGCTCGGCAATGGTTAATGCCGTGCATGTTTGAGATGGAGATGAGAGACAGAGAGAAAAAATGGAATAAAGAGAAAAAAAGTAAGAGGATAGAGAAAAGAGGAGAGAAAAAGAAAGAAGAGGAGAGAGAAAAAAAAGTAAGAGGATAGAGAAAAGAGGAGAGAAAAAGAAAGAAGAGGAGAGATAAAGAAAGAAAGATGAGAGAGAAAATTACCTTCATCGAGGGGTACCAGAATTTTTCTTTTCTCTCCTCTCTCTCTCTCTCAAAGATGTGCCTTTCCAACTCAACGTAAAAACTTGAACTTTATTTATGAATTGAAAGTATGAGGGAAGCCCCTTTACAATTAGGTTTAACATGTATTTATAGAATTGGGCCCCAAAAACTATCCTAATTGATGATAATTATAATTTATTTGAATTAAAATAAAATCTAAAAATGGGTGCAAAATGGTTGTTTTGCCCCTGTTCTAAAAATATATAAAATTCCAAAACAGTCCATGTTGTTACCTTAGAACGTGCGTGATCTTCCATGGATGATCCGGAGTTGCTCAGGAGCTCATTTGAAAAAAATATAACTGCTTTCTTGTAGGACTCATCATGGCGATCGATTTGATACCAACTTCGAGCCATAGATCGTGTTTTTAAGCCAAGATCATGCGACTTGAAATTCATGTGAATCTTGAAAACTTTGGATCGATAGTGTGCTTATATCTTGATGTTTCTTCATGATTTATTCCCTATATTACACTGAACATGCCGTCACGATCGTGTGACAATAAACACAGCTCAATTTCGTGCCCGGACGAAGATTTTGCAGTCTTGGGTTTTTTACCAGAATCTGAATTCTAGCGGCCGGAATTTATAGCAACCTTATTGACTTTGGGCATGAAATATGACTATTCATAATGCACAAGGTCGGGTTAATGGTAGCCCTGGATCTTACGCACGCGAAGAAACTGGTTTAGTGTCAATCTGATGCGCGAGCGTTGTGATATGGCCGCTCGAGCAAGACGTGTCGCTGCTGAATTTCTTGCAACTTCCTTCATGAATCATCGACTTCTCTCTAGCTTTTCTCTCTGCTTAGGCATCATCACGAGGCGTGCCATATATCGAAGCGCTTGTCTTGACGAGAAGAACACGCTCTCAAAATTTGTGTAATATCCGACTCCGGACAAGTGAGGTATGGCTCCCGAAAGTCAGTTCCCGAGAATGAAAAAATAGTCACCATTAATGGTGATTTGGTGTAGGGAGGGCGCACAGGAATATTGTGTAGCCTACTCATTTTCGGTCTTTTACCCACAACATTTTCTTGGAGTGTCTGATTAAGCCGAAACATGACCCATAGGGGTTTTTTTCGATTGTGCCAGATCCAATGGCAGTAGTACCACAGCAATTTGACCCACCAAAAATAGAGTTCTAGTTATGGGGTCCGTTTTAGGGTACTAAAGACTAATTTTTCCGAAATTGTTTCTTTGTCTGCACTGTGTTAGACATATCGGATTGTGAAGAAACTTGGCAGGTGGCCTTTTAAAGTCCTTATGAACATTCCCACTTATTATGGGGAAATTATGGGATTGTCGATAATTCGACTGTAATTCAGGCTTTATTGACCAGCTTCTCTTTTTATTCGGCATCTGGGACCCAAGGTGCTGAAAAATATCTTCAAACAGCCATGCCTAGGCATGAGTGTGTAAATGTTTGAGTTATGCATGTGCATGATTATGATTTGAAATGATATGAGGGACAACCATTGTTAGTGGGAATCTGTTGTGATAAGCATGTGATATGAATTGCTAGGCAATGGGACATCCATTGGTGGTAGGAATTTGTTGTGATAAGCCTATGATATGGACCACTATGCATTGGGACATCCATTGGTAGTGGGAATCTGTTGTTATAAGCTTGTGTTATGAATTGCTACGCAATGGAACACCCATTGGTAGTATGAGATGAGATGTCAGAGACTTTTGATATAAGGCACTACGCAATAGGTCATTCGTTGGTAGTGTAATCTATTCTGATGAGATAAGATGCTGGCAGTTATGATCTTACCTTGACCCCAATGATAAGAATGGAGTCGGGGTGTGAATGTGAATATTTGGCAGGGTTGCGCCCCCCAAATCTATATGGACACTATGCATTAGGTTTTCCATTGGTAGTGTAACGCCCTCTCACTTGGAAGGCATAAGGAGAGAGTCGTATCTTTCAAGGCCACAACCTATCGAAAGTCCCAAAGCACGTTGGAGATTGTGTGTGTGCATAAAGACATTACGAAATGGGTCTCCCAGTTGTCATTGTCTTCCCTCCTGAATGAGAGTGGAAGTTCCAAGATTAGTTTGGTTTGATTGATGGGACTTCTACTTCGGGAGTAGGATGCATGTACGCACTATGCGCATTGCCAGTTATTATGATCTACTATTATGATTAATGATGGGGTAATTGTTAGCTCATGTGATGTATGACACTCTGGTATTTGATTTACACTTCTTCCACCATTGCTAAAAAGAATTGTGACACATGATTCCATGTTATGACACCTGTCTGAATTTTTGGGAAATGTTTATGAATATTATTATGTTGGCCGGAATACATGATGTTGATCCGCTTACTGATCTTTATAGCTCATCCCTTAGATTTTCTCTATGTAGAGTGATAACATACGATCTTTGAAAGTGGGCAATTGAGCACTCGTGGCTGGCGGTTGATGTTTTGGGAGTGGCAAAGGAAGCTTCTTTCTATTGTAGGTGTTGTAGGCAATGGCCTATGTTGTTTGAAGTATTGAAATTTTGATGTTGGGCCTTTGGTGCCCCTGAACATGATTGTAATTAAATTTTGGAGCCTATATATATGGATAAGTTGGTGTTATTTTGTCTAGTTCTTTATGTCTGTGTGCTTGGTTTTTTTTTTCTTTCGTGGTTTGCTTTGATTTCACCTTTTAAAAAGCTTTGAGAGCACTCCCACCTGAATGGTATTCACTACTTCTGGTTGCGGTTTTGCACTCTGTCGCCCTTCGATTGATATGATAAGGATCAAGGCGCGGGGTCGTGACAGTTATGATATCAGAGCAACCAGGATCGAATTATTGGCCTAGAAAGTCTTAGAAGTGTCCATAGGGTGGTTCTTTTGGATAAGCTAGTAATTGGGTGTTCTTATTTTAGGCCAAGATGATGAGGACTCGTGCCAATAATGCGAGTTTGAGTAATGAGAACACCGAAGCCTTAGGAGAATTTTTCATGACATTGGGGGACCATAACTCAGATGATGAAAGATTCTATGCTGGCCCCGTCTACCCCTACCCCTGACCAGACTGATAGTAGTCTAATTGAGAGATTTAGAAGGCTATCACCTCCGGTGTTCTTGGGGTATGGGGGAGTGGAGAAAGCTGAGCGATGGAGAAGACAAGTGGAAAAGATATTTGAGGTATTGCATTTCTTAGATGAACAAAAGGTTAGATTGGACACCTTCATGCTAGAACGGGAACCAGAACACTGGTGGGGTCCAATGAAGTAATCATGGGAAGACTCCGGGACCATGACGACTTGGGAGAATTTTCTAGAAGCTTTTAACGAGAAATATTTCCTTGACTCAGTTCGAGAGAAAAAAGAAGTGGAGTTCATTGAGCTGCATCAAGGGGGATTATCAGTGGAGCAGCATGTAGCAAAATTTGCTGAGCTCTTCCGCTACATGTCACACATCATTAATACAGAGGCATGTAAGGTGAACAAGTTTGAGAGGGGCCTCAGCTAACCTCAAGACCTTCTCCCCCTTAGTGGACCTTTCTATGAAGATCGAGAGGGATTGTGAAGAAGCTCGATTGAGGAAGGAAGACTGGGGACCGCACCATCTAAAAGTTTGAAGAGAAAGGCTCAACCACATCTCATGAGAGAGTTTAGGGGAAGGAACAATCTGGGTAACGCATTTCCAAAAGACGTTCCCGGGTGATATAAGGGATATTTGGCGCTTGGCCAGCTCTTAGTGTGGGTTGAGCGGCCATTCTGTGGCTGAGTGCTATTAAAAGGCGGGTTCATGTTTTCGATGTGGCAAGCCCGGCCATCTGATCAAGGACTGTCTGGTAAAGGGGCCAAAGAATCGACCACGGACTCAAGGTCGGGTGTTTTCCCTCATAGAGTAGGAAGCCAAGGCATCTACCTCTGTTATCCAAGGTACGCACTCTGTTTGTGGTATGGAAGCTTGAATTTTGATTGACCTTGGATCTTCTCATTCTTTTGTTGCACCTCACTTTGCATGCTACATAATGCTAGACCTTCACTTTTTGACTAGACATTAGCAGTATGCACACCTATGGGGGAATCTATAGAGACCGATATGGTTTATAAACAATGTGGGGTTTTGCTGGAAGAGTGTTTTCTGCTTATAAATTTGATACTTTGGAATATTCAGGATTTGATATTATCTTGGGCATGGACTGGTTGTTTACACATCATGCTATAGTAAATTGTTACGATAAAATTGTGACCTTTAGGTGGCCAAACCTGCTTGAGTTGCTTTTTGTTTGTACTAAGGAAGCTTCCCCTCTATAGCTTATCTCTGCCCTTCGAGCTTCCCATTTTATAGAGACGACGTTGAACTCAGTCGGCAATGACTCTCAAGAACACCGTCAGCCTTGGGAGTGGGTTACAGAGACAGCGTTGAACTCAGCCTGCGATGGGCTTTCATTTCTCAAACGGCGGTGACCTGTGTTCGGGGCTCGGGCCTGAGCTCGACTCGGTCCTAGTTTCTGAAGCATGGAATTTCATTGGCGACGATAAACATTGTTTGGGTCTCGGATCAGAGCCCGACCCTGTCTGGCCCATCTTCGTTTGGTCTTCAAGGACTTGCCTAACATTCCTCATTTGTGAGGAACACTTGAGGGAAGCCTCGTTTATATAAGGGGGTAATCCCCCATTTCACCATTTTACCGAAGGGCTAAGATAAAAAAAAATTTAATAGTAAGAGGGAGAGACTTTCAGTGAGAGCTCCGACAAAAATGCAAGATATTCAAAGTTTTGCTGACCAGAACCTTGGCAAAAGAGAGCATCGAAGAGAACACAGGAGGTTGCAAGGACCTGTGGCGAGGGTTGCAATCGGAAAAACAAATGGGAGTTTACCAGGGGAAGCAGGGAACTACGACAGTAGCTTGAGATAGCCGAAAAGAGGAAAAAGGGTTGTAGCAAGGAACTTCAGACGAGCTTCTGCTGGCTTTTCGCTAATTTTCCAATGGTATTTCGATGTTGTGGAGAAGAGGAGAAGGTGCAGCCAGTCGGTTTCCGGTGAGTGGAAAGGTTTCCCGATGAGAAACCAAAGGTCATAGGGAGGCGAATAGCAGCTTGCAAGTGAACCATCACTGGGAGACAAAGGGTCTTGGGAATTCGATCCATCTTGGGAAGACAAGGAGTCGTGGCAATCAAAGGGTCACGGGGAGACGAACGGTCTAGAGGAAGGTGAAAAGTCTCTGTTAAGCCCGGCTATAGAAACGTAGCCGGCGTTGGTCTTTAAGAAACACAGCTGGCGCTGGGGTTTAGCAGGCATTAGTCTTCTAAAAACATAGCCGGCATTGGGCCTTAGAAGCACAATCGTCGTTAGTTTCACGCGGTGCTTATTAGTGCATAATTTGCGCATAATCAGCAACATGACACGCACGGCATTAGCCACTTGTGGTGGTTACCAGTTGCTCATGAACATCAGATAATTATACCCACTTGTGGTCATACTTGGTGATGAGTTTCGTGCGGCGATTGTCATACAAGGCGTCGGGTCATGCGCGGTGACGTTTATGCACGGGGCTAACTTGGGTAGGAAAAGGGTGGTGACCAATGGTAAGGCCAGACTTATGAAGCCTGTTGGAAGCCAAGTCCTCCAGCACAACGGTGAAGTCCATGTTGTTTTGTGGAAGGGTACTCACTGTGAACAGGGTATGCAATCCATCATAGGGCAGTTCCTTGCCAAAGAAGCCTACTTTTTATGTCTGATATACTCTATCAAAGCGCTTCGACCTTCTCCTATTGTGAGAGACACTTTTAGCCTATAACCATCCTCTTTTCCTCAGATGCAAGATTTATAACCTCCCTAATAATGGGGTTTGACTGTAACTTGTAACTTTTTTTTTTTTTTAATGCAATAAAAAGAGTTGGACTTCATTTGGACTATCTTGCTTCCTTTTCTTTCCATTTCTTTTGTTCTTAAATATTTTTTATTTCATATTGGTCCTTTTGATAACATATTATGGATAATACTTCTTCAGGTATCGCCCATTAATAGGGGGCATCGCCTCCTCTCCATTAGGATGTGCAAGTATGTAAGCTCCATTTGGCGAGATTGACTATAATGGGGCCTTCTCATTTGGGTTCAAACTTCCCTTTTGTGCCACCCATGCATAACGATCGGCCTCTTGACGGTTAGAACCAGATCCCCACAGGCAAATGAGCATACCTTGACTGACTTGTCAAAGGTTCTCTTCATTCTCCCATGATTGAGTTCAAGATTTTGCTAAGCTTCGAGCCTCTTTTCATCAAGTGCATCCAATTCTTGATAGCGAAGCTTTACTTTGTCATCTTCAGTCAGTCCCTGATGTTTGGCGACTGGCAGCGAGGGGAGTTGAATCTTCAGAGGAAAAACTACTTCACCCTAATAAACTAAGGAATACGGAGTGGAATCAGTGGCATTTTGTGTGGTTGTTCGATCAGCCCATAGTGATTTAGGTAGCTTCTCATGTCAGTTCTTCTTTGTCTTTGATGCTGCCTTCCATAAAACATCACATAGAGTCTTATTGAAAGCCTCAGCTAAGCCATTCGCATGAGGGTGGTACATAGTGGAGTACTTCCACTCGAAATCGAACTGGTTAACCAGGCGATCAATATGATTACTTCTGAATTGAGGGTAGTTGTCTGATATAATCCGGTCAGGCACCCCATACCGGTATATGATGTGATGCCAGATGAAATTGGCAATCGTAGCCCCAGGAACTTACTTGAGTGGGACCGCTTCAGCCCATTTTGAGAAATAATCTGTTGCTGCTAGAATGAAGACATGACCCATTGCAGAAGGAGGGTCAACAGGTCCTATAATGTCCATACCCCATTATGAGAAAGGCGATGATGCCACTGTAGAGTGTAAGGGTTATGGGGGTTGATGAACAAGACTCAAATGCATCTGGCACACCTAGCACCTCTTGGCATAGTTTAAGGAATCGGCAGTCATTGAAGGCCAATAGTAACCCAGTCTATGTATTCATTTGTAGAGCTTAGGGCTGGACTGATGCAATCCACAGATGCTTGAGTGTACTTCTTCCAGCACCTTATTTGCCTCTTGTGCATCTACACATCTGAGAAGAATACTATCGAAAGACCGTCTAAAGAGAACTTCAAGGAGAGTGTATTTGGTTGACATTTGCTGCACACTATTACGTTCAGCATGATCTTCAGGCAATCTACCATGCTTTATGAAGTCAATAATGGGCTCTCTCCAATCTTCGACCTGCTCAACTTCTGCGCATATTGGGTCAAACAACTCCGGTTCTTGTTTTTGAATATCCGCTCCTTGACCATGTGCCATTTCCTGTTCAGCTTTAATAACTTCTTTGACTAATAAAAGTGCCCCAAATAAGTAAGGCGGGCACTCAGGAAAGAGGACTCTTTCATCATCTATGTCTACTTTGGTCCTCAATTCAATGTGTCTCCACTCTGCTATTCAAACAGGCGTGGGTTTTGGTGAGGACAATTGAATTGTAGCTCTATGTTTTACATGTGCATCAGCCTACGAGTTCAATCTCTTGGGGATGTGAGTTAAGGATACATCATCGAACTGAGCCATATATGATTTTGCCGTATCGTGATAAGGCTTGAGAGTGTTCTTTCTCACGTCATAGATCCCCATAAGTTGTCGAATGACCAACTCAGAGTCACCATAGATTTTGAGTTGTTTCAAGTCTAAATTGAAGGCTATCTCCAACCCAATTATAAGGGCTTGATATTCTGCCTCGTTATGAGAACCAGATTTGGTGAGAGAGAAGAGTAGAGGAAGTATCCCTCCTTTCGGAGTCATGAACACCACCGCAGCACCTCTGCGATCAAATTGGAAGGCACCATCGAAGTACATCTCCCACACGTGAGCAAGTTCTATACAGAATACCTCTTCATCAGGGAAGTCACTTGATAAAGGAGTTTCTGTTGGTACAGGATGCGCTGCAAGAAAATCAGCCAAGGCTTGGCCCTTGACAGCCTTTTGTGGTACATACATGATGTTGAATTCGATCAGCAATAATGCTCACTTAGCAAGACATCTCGATAAGCATGGGCATGTCATGAGAACTTTACAGGATCTGCCTTTGATATAAGCTTCACTTCATGACCGAGCAGGTAATGGCGAAGCTTTTGTATCGCAAAGATTAGGTCCAGACACATCTACTTAATAGGGGGATAATTCTTCTCAGCTCCTTGCATCCTGCGACTGAGATAGTATAGTGTGATCTCTTTTCCCTCGCCATTGTTTTGTGCCAATAATGCTACGAGTGACTCCTCGAGCGTAGTCACATACAGGATGAGAGGTCTTCCCAACACTAGTGTAGAGAGTATAAGAGGCTTGAGTAAATACTGTTTGATGTCATCAAGCACCGCTTGGCATGCTTCATCCCACATGAATGGGGTCTCCTTCTTTAACAGGTGTGTAAAAGGCTTACAGTGACCTGAGAGGTTAGAGATGAATCTATGGATGTATGTCAGTTGCCCTTGAAGAGATTGCAGCTCTCGCAGTGTAGTTGGTGGTGGCATTTCTTGGATCACCTTGATCTTGAATGGCTCAACTTCAAGCCCTCGGTGTCGAACAATGAACCCCAAGAACTTCCCTGAACGCATGTCAAAAGCGCATTTCAACAGGTTCATCTCAATCTGATGAAGGCGTAATCTTTCAAACACCTTTTCCACATCTCCCATGTGAGCATCTTTTATTTCAGATTTCACCACCAAGTCATCCACATAATATTCGACCTCCTTGTGCATCATAACTTTGAAGATGGTTGTCATTGCTCTCTGATACGTGGCACTGGCATTATTTAGTCTGAAAGGCATCATTGTGTAATAGAAGACCC
This sequence comes from Amborella trichopoda, assembly GCF_054954075.1. Taxonomy (NCBI): domain Eukaryota; kingdom Viridiplantae; phylum Streptophyta; class Magnoliopsida; order Amborellales; family Amborellaceae; genus Amborella; species Amborella trichopoda. The sequence continues at coordinate 25,070,453 of NC_142338.1, read as the reverse complement.
CTTTTGGAGTCAAGAATGTCGTGGCTTCCTCATCTTCTGGCGCCATCCATATTTGGTTGTATCCAGAGTATCCATCCATGAAGAAAAAGATCTGATAATGAGTCGTGGAATCTATAATCATTTTCGTAAATGGCAACGGACAGTCATCCTTTGGACAAGTGGCATTTAGGTCACGGAAGTCAATGCGAACCCTAATTTGGCCATTTTTCTTTTTGACTGGTACAACATTTGCTAGCCACTTTGGATGCTTGACTTCACGTAAAAAGCCTGCTTGCCTGAGTTTGGTCACCTCGGCATCTATCTACATGTCGAGATCGGGCCCGAACCTTCTTGATTTCTGCTTGATAGGCTTGACAGATGCATCAATGCCAAGACGATGAACTGCTACTTGAGGATCCAAACCAGGCATCTCATGGTAACGCCATGCAAAGACATCCCGGTTTGCTTGCAAAAAGGCAGTGAAAGTGGGCCTCGAGTCAGCTTCATCCCCTAGATTTATTTCCTCAAGCTCATCAGCTGTGGCTTGCCCACCTTCTTCCCATTCTTCTAGAACCTCTTGTAGCTCCTCATTGTTGTATTTAGAGGTCTTCTCATTAACCTCGAGTGAAGACACCCATACTCTTGACATTTCCTCTTCTAGTTAGGTTTGCTAAGAAACGTGGCTCTTGTACCCTCATCTTGTTTGCCGATGAAAGGATCAACTTCGAGGAGAAGTGATGTATCCAATCGAAGGAGTTCCCCCTGAGGTGCTTGGGACGGCTACAACTCAAAGATTGTGCAAATGGTCAATTCCTGATGAGGACCTTCTTGATTCTCCCCTGTGTCCACCATGGATTTTGGTAGTATGGTAGGTTGAGGGTCAGATTTAGAGAGAAGAGGTTTATTTTGGTCAGCTGACTAGCTTGGTTGCACAACCAACTTGGTTTGGGTTTGTCTGGGTAGATTGGGTGATAGGGATTTGTTTAAGATGAGTGGATGTTTGAGGTTGGAGCTTAGGAGGTGGTTGGGTAGATCAGAGGCATCTCTGGGAATTGGGGGATAGGTGGATTGTTTAGGTTATTTGGGCAACGAAGGAGCTCAAGGAGTTGGAGGATCGGTGTATTATTTGAAGAATTTGGGTGAGGGAGAAGTGGAGGACCAAGAGATTTCAAGATGCTTGGCTTCTGAGGTGAGGGTTGCAGCATTTTCCCCTTTCTCAGGCTCATTTGACCCGTGGTGATGCCTTTGAGATTTGCACCATGTGATAGGCTTCCTGAGTATAGAAACTCTGCCCTCTAGATTGCCTCAATATCTACTCAAAGTCAGGCTCAGGGGGCCACTGGGGTTTCTTTGGCTTTGACTTCTTGCGCTTACCAAAAGAAGAAGATAGCTCTAATTGGGCTTGAACCATCAGAGCGTCAACGACTGTTAGGAATCCAGCCTTTTGTGCTAGTGTCTTTCTCAGCCGTCTCTAGTTCGTCCTGCTTATATTGGTTCCTTCGAGTTCTCTGTCAAGAGCCTCGAAGTATGGACATTCCAAGATTGAATCTGCAAGAGATATAGAAGGGGAAGAGGAAGGAGAAGAAGAAGAAGAAAAAGAAGAAACAGGGCTAGTAGGTGAGAGACTTTTAAGGACATTCCCCTCATCAGACGGGTCTGAGCAGCCTTTTACATCATCATTAGGGTTGGACGTGTGCAAGGGGTCTTTTAAGTCTTTCCTCTGCTTAGACCGTTAGAGGGTTCTTTTAATGCCGTCACCCTCATTGGACATGTCCCAAGAAGAAGATGGCCCAGGGACATCCTCTTGGTGAGGTGAAGGAGGAAGAATGATTGCGTCAGGGATGAAATCCTGTAAGGTCGGCAAGGGAGGAAGAGGCCTGGGAAACTCTTGCTCAACCGACGGTTTAGGAGGCTTGTTCCTTCTGGGAGCAGCTCTAGGGGCTCGTCTCCTCTTGAGTACCTTTGAAGGTGTTTGGTTCATCTCATTAGGTTTGTGAGCAGCCCTAGCTTGACGAACTGCCTCACGTTTTAAGGACCTGAGTTTGCTTCGCCCATGGTACACTCTCCATGGTTGGGAAGTTGAGGCTTCAATAGGATCTGAATGATCATTACTCGGGTCTTCTGTCAAGAGGCCCTCTTGCTCCAATGAAACAGTGACTTGTGGATCTCCTTCCAAAACGTTACAGGGTTCTAAGCATCGCTGCATTTTCTTCACGATTATGTCATGGAAACTTGAGCACTCGCTCAGGTCGTGGCCCCATATCTGATGGTACGGGCACCAATGGTTCTCAATTCTCTGAGCGAGGCATCGAGGCGGCCTTGCCGGCTTTGGTGTGATGAGGCCTTCTTGAAGCATCATGGCAAACAAGGCATGAAGGAGATCGGGTGCTTCATCTTCCTCGTTGACTATCACTATGTGGGAAGCTTCTGCTGCCCCGAATGCCTTCTTTAGCTCTTCGAGTTTTATCTGACCCTTCTGGATCAAAGCCTCGATGATGTCTTTAAGCATGCAGCATTCCTCCGTGGGGTGGTTAATCCTCCAATGGTAGGCAAAGTAATTCGCATGAGTGTCGAGCCCAGCTTGATCACGGAATTTGGACTCAGGTAGCTCGATCATGTTCTGTTCCAGCAACAGTCAGTGTAACGTGGGAACCCATTCTTTTTCAAAAGGGTAGACTTTATTCTTATGCCTGGCCCAATAATCATCTTGATTAAGGTTCGTAGGTGGGGGTACTCGGTTATATGATTGCTACTGCTTACCTGCTTGAGGAGGTATCTTAGTTGTACCTACCCATTTGGAGAGGTCCAAAGTCTGAGAGGCAGCCTTCTTTGGATCTATAACTGTGACAGCTGCATTGATCACCCGTTTTTGCTGACTAGCTCGAGGGTTGGTTCGAGAATTACCGTTACCCTGGTTATTTCCTGAGCTTGAAGATGATTGACGTGACCCGCCATGGTACTAACTCTCTATGCGAATAGACTTAAAGATGAGCTTTGACATGGATTTGGATTTGAGGCCTCAACATGTAGAGCAATCTCTGGTCACATGTTTTGCACACAAGTTTGAACCGCTTCCTTCTCAAGCATGGGATTGGGATGGAGAGCGGCTAAATCTCTCCGCCTTGCTATGAATTGATCGAAAGGTTCAACTGGTTCTTGGGTTAAAGTGAGAAGCTCAATAGTTTGGACTTCTCTGTCAACCTCGTAGAAGCACTGATGGAACAGTTTCAGTATGTACTGAATTTGGAGGAAGCCGAGCATACCATTGGAAAGTAGGGCCATCAAGGGTTTCAATGAACTAACGAAGAAGGATTCTCCCATCACCCGTTGTCTCTCAACAGGCCTCTTGGAAATGGGTGATATGTTGGTGCGGGGATGTTGTTCCATTGAACAGAGGAAACTTCCCTTTCTTGTAGTACGAGGGAAATGGAACCCAATCAATGTAAGTGGGTGCTTTTGGTAAAGCGTTGCACCCTGTATTCCTGGGATTTGTTTATTCTTGAGATTGTGAGTCACCATAGCATCAATGTCTGCCTATAAGATAGGGTGAGGGATAGGATTATCCTGTGAGGCAGGAGGAGGAGGTTGCCTTGGAGCTGTCTCATCTAAATGATGGGAATTGGCCTCATGGTTAGCCGAATGTCCTGCGGTTTCCATGCGATCAATCTTCTCCATCGTTGCTTGCACCATCTGTTCAAACCTATCCATGCATGCCTTCTGAGAGTCGTTAGGTTCATTTACAACATAATTCAGACCGTTTCTTGAAGGAGGCCAGCCTCTGGTGCAGTTGAGGGCTTTCGAGCTTGGCGAGTCAGACACGGCAGATCGATCAACAAGGGGTCAGCATGCCCCAAATGGAATCGATTATTGTATGCCGAGCTTGTAAGGACCGGTTCTCGACGGTCTTGAGATCGTGGCTATTGAACGGCTGGGTCATTTTCTACAACATTGACCACCGTGTAATATTCTAGAACTCCTTCTTCAAGCCTTGTCATCTGAAATGGGCTCTGACACTGAGGGTCATCAGAATTGGGTGCCTTGACGGTTTTGGTTGCCTCCCTAGTCAGGATCTGCAGACCCCTGTCCTACTTAGCTTTGAGGTTATGATGAACCTCATGCTAGAACTGCGATCAGGACTTTGGCTGGTCAGCTCTTCTTGCACAAGAGAGAGTTGTCTCCATCAGGTGCAGCAAAGGATGAGGGCCAAGGACAGGAGTCAACCTGGGTCGGGAAAGAAGAAGGAATTGGTCTCCCATAAGGTCTTTTCCTTGAGCTCTCTTATGGGCTCCAGAGGCATGACTAAGATGACAGGGCTGGTTCAGGATGATACTCTTGGGGAAAGTCTTCCAGTACCAAGGTTTGACATGCTTGCTTGAAGGAGAAGAGGTAGATGAGGGAAGGACCGACTCACTATGATGATTGAGTCAGAAGCGAGGAGCGGGAGTTTGGGAAGGCAGCCTGTGTACACCCCTTGAAGAAGGATTACGGGTGACTTGGGAGTCAACCCAGGCTCATGCAAGTGGTTTGGCCTTAGATGGCCCAGAACCACGAGTAGGTATCTGTAAGGAAACATGAAGAAGCCTTCCCCTTACAGGGTGTGCTCGTTTGTGCTTAGTGGGAGGATCAGGAGTTTGTCTCTCGTGTTCATGGGTTGGCGCAACGACGGCTTTCCCTAGAGTGGTGGGATGCACATGCAAAATGTGTACAGGACCTGACCCGAGGAGGCCTGATCCTAGACACTGACTCGAGGCAACATAAGAGTTGCCCCAAGGTGTGGCCCATGTGGATGACCTACGAGCCTTAGAGTGTGTGCGAGAGGTGGAGGCCCTAAGGTCTCCTCCTCGGTGTGTTGAGTCTCTAAAGATAGAGACCCAAGGTGGTGCAGGAATGTGGGGGGTAGCCTTGCGGTAACCCACAGAAGAAATGACAACTTGTTTTCCTTTCGCAACAAGGGACTTGGTAGCCTTTCGACGTACCTCGGCAATACAACCGGCGAGTGACTTACTGGTGACAGGGTGCATATTGTGAGTGATGGCAGATGTGCTATTAATGCAAAATGCTTTGGTGGGAGTTCCACCAAAGCAAGGAGATCGGTAGTTAAGGACCTTTAAGTCCCTCCTCACACCTATCCAGGCTAAGACTTGGAGCAAGACACTGGATCTTTGCTTAAAATAAAACTTGGGAATGAAGTTCGAGGAACTTGTTCCTTGGGGAAGCTCACGAATGCAGGGATGAGAAAATCCCCGATCTGAATGAATGGGTTATGGCACCTGAAAGCCATGTTAATGTAATGTATAAAACAAAAGGAGAGACTAGTCAAACAAGAACGATCTGACAAAAGGGTAGTAAGTCCCCAGTGTAAGCGCCAAGATGGTTAGGTGCCTCGATCTCGCCCTTCAGATCTTGATGACTTGGAGACACGTGTCTCGGGTTTCAAGGGAAGTCGGAACTTTAGTTCGCTCTCAAGAACCTTACTCAAGAACAAGGGCAGGTATACCAATCGATGAGAGAGGAATTTAAGGTGGGTTCAGGACTTACTTGGGCTGACTCGGGTGGGCGTCCTCTTAGATCACGAAGAAAGCCCCCCAGTTCTACAACTGGTTCGAAATCGCCTCCCTAGGCTTGTACTCTCCTATTTTTGCAATCACACTGTTTACAATGAAAAGTCTGACAGATCTCCTTGGGGAGATCTCTCAGATCTAACACCTTAAAATGATGAAAAATATGTGGTAGAGAAAGTGGGACAAATCGAATTTAGATGTGAGGCCAGATCTGCCCAAAAACGAGTAGATCAACTCTAAGATTTGTGGCAGGGCCAGCATGATCCAAGACATTACAAAATATGATTTTTAAGAAAATGAAAGGATCAAAACGAAAAGAAAACAATAAATCTGAAGAAATAAAATGGAAAGAAATGATACCGAATCGTGCCGGATGGCCCGTGACTCCTTAGCCTTCTAGGGCTCGCCCCGTATCAGAACCGATCCTCTTTTGCCTCTCTGATTCGGATGTTGACCAGCCAGTCTCTGGTGTAAAAGGTTAGATCTAAGGTTGTTATGCCTTAAGTCTAGTTCTGATCTACGGTTGTTGTGCCTTAGGTATAGGTTTCCTCAGGCTTAAGGGTTAGGGTTTTAGGAGGCTAGGGCTTTTGAAATCTATCTCTAGGGTTTCTAATCTCTCTCAAGTTTTTGAACTCCGTCCCCTTCAAATGGCCACGAAAAGAGGCTTTACAAGGGGAAAAATCCGCTGGGAAGGATATACTCACGAAAAAAACACATCCCTATCCAAAAATTCAAGTTTTGAGGGCCTCTGATCTGGGTGACACTGGTAGTGTTGCCCAAATCCAAGTCAAAAAGTGTCCAAATTGAAAAATTCCAATTGTAGAGTGTTCCTTGACCTCTTATGAAGCTCTAAGAAAACATTTGGGTTAAAATAGGGCATTTACAAGAATCTGGGTCAAAACAAGGTTTTTGCAGGGTTTCGGGCAGGCAGACTAGTTCCGGGTCACAAGATAGGTTGTGTGAACTATGGATTTTGGGTTTATTAAGAAAATGTTATCCTAAAGGTTCAGAAAACCATAGAATTTGCCAGATTTAAAAATGGGGTGTCTACAGTTACCCCTCTTTGGCACTCTATTTCCTTCGAGGGATAGGTGAATGGCAAAGAAGTAGACAGTTCGGTGTTCCCTATCCTTCGAGGGGCAGGTGAACTTCAAATATTTCTTCCTGATGTCACGTGGTCAGAGGGCATACCAATTATCCCTCCAAGTCATTACGGTCACGGAGGTCACCCACCTAGGGCATTTTTCCTCCTAAGGTTTTTAACGTGAGATATCGGTGAGTTATACAAGCTTGAAACTTGAGTTGGATTTTCTGGACATGCCACTTAACTTCAAGGGTTTTACAGCTTGAAACTTTTAACCCTAGCATTTTCTTTGATTTCCTTAGGGTTTCCTAAGGTTGTCTATTGGAAAAGGCTTTCTATAAGAAGAGACTTGTTTGGTTAATTTCGAAGAGAGAGACCGGGCAGCAATGCGGTAATCACGGCAACGCAGTGATCATCATATACTGGTGTCCAAGCTCCTTCATTTTGAAAGTCGTTTTAGAAATTTTGAAAGTAAGAGAAATTTGAAATAGAACCTAGAGCAATGTCAGGTTACAATTTTAACAAAGAAATTAAAGTTTTCAAAAACACAAGACATATAATGAAAATTTTGAAGAGGGAAAGATATTTAAAATACAGGGTTGGTTAGCAGTTTCATCTCCTACCCATAGAGCCCTCTACACAGTTTAGCGTCATGCAGTGATGGACGATACACCTGACCCTTTTATGTCAATATGGGGATACACCCGACCCTTTTACACCATACAGGGATAAACATTTTTCATTGAATAGGGTGGTTGTGCCCTGAACACACCCTACCTTTTGCGCCATACGGGGCTATACGTTACCAGTCTAGGCTCGTTTACATTACATGAGTTTGACGTTGAACTGGATACACCCGACCTTTAACATCATACGGGGCTAGACGTTACTTGTCTCAGTTCTTTTACATTGCACGAGTTTGACATTTTTCTATTGAAATAGGGTAGTTGTGCCCTGGATACACCCAACCTTTCATGTCATACAAGGCTAGACGGTACTTGTCTCCCCTCTTTTACGTCGCACGAGTTTGTCGTTTTTTTCTTTTGAATAGGGTGGTCGTGCCTTGGATTGGACTTTGGTTTGAAATTTAGGCTCATGCCACCGAGGAGCATTTTCTTTTTTAATTTTTATTTTATTATTTTTTTTTTGAAAATTTGAAAAATTAGTTGGCAGTTTAGGCTCATGCCACTAAGGAGCATGTTAAAATTTTTGAAAATTAAAATGTTAAAAAAAAATCGTAAAAACACATGATTAAAGCAAACATGATCCTCGAAAGACCTCCAAGATTGAGTGTGGGCATTTTGGACAAACGTTTTTTAGCAACACCAAGCGTGTTGCATGGGCGGCACTGGCAGTGTTGCCCAGGTCTGGGCGACATGGCTGGTGTTGCTAAAAAATTATATATTTTTATTAAATTGAAAGATGGGGGGGGAATGAAAAAACAAAAATTTTGAACAAAATATTTGGCTCGAGCGACACGAGCAGTGTCGCCCTCAAAGGCTGGGCGACACGCCTCGTGTCGTCCATAGAAAAAAAAAAAAAAAAATTTATTGAAATGGAATTAAAAGGGGACCTTTTTTTTCAAAAAAAAATGTGGGCAACACAGGTGGTGTCTCCCAAATCTGAGTACGAAATTGGGCGACACGGGGCGTGTCCCTTAGACCTCCAACCCCCAAAATTAATATTTATCATATGTTTTTGTTTTAGGGTTATCTAAACCCGTTATTTTCTGAAGTGGATAACTATAGGACTCATTTGGGTCAGATTTCTTTTTTCTTTTAAAAAAAATCCTTCCCCTTCCCATTCTTATCTCATCTTTCAAACTGAATTTTCTTCTTCCCATCTTCATATTCTTCCTTCTTCATCATCTTCCCTCTGATCTTGTTGGTTTTTCCTGCACTCATCCTTAGGCTTTCATGGCTCCTAAGAAGGACAATGCGATCTCCAAGGACAAGGGGAAGGTTTTTGAGTGGATTGGTAATGGAGAAGAGGAAGATGCCTCCCCTCTTTTTCCTAGGGTTAGGCACTTCCCTGAAGGTCTGCCCTCTCATATCTGGCACGACCTTCGATCGGGTGAAATTCCTTGATGCGTCAATGGTTTTCTTATCATCGGCCCTAGTTCCGGGATTGATTTCTTTTCGCTCGGCAGTGGCTCAAGCTCCTGGCCCTTCTAGCTTCAATTCCGATGACAGGCATCTATGGCCTCTGGTCATGTGAAATTTCCACTCCTCGAAGCTCTTGCTGAGAGATTCAACTATCAAACGAATGCTTTCTTCCTTCCTACAGGTGAGACAACACCAACTTTGGAAGACGTCGCTAAGATTTCTGACTTGAACCTAGTTGGGATTACGTATCAACCTTCTATTGCCATTAACAACCATTCTATCATGGGTGTGCGACTATTGGGGGCTGCTTATTGTTCACTTGGTCAGTGGGTTGATATGGAGTTGTTGGTCCAGAATCGAGAGCAATCTCGAGCTGTCGAACAGATCCATATTTTTCTTTTGCGCTGTTGGGCTCCATTTGTTTTTCGAGTGGTCGTAAGATGGTTCGTAGTACCCTTATTCCTTTAGTTCATGTCTTCTAGGAACGAGCAGGTTACACCATTGTTTCGACCATGTTAGTGGGTATTTATCGGGGTCTTCACAACTGCATCACGTGAGGTGATCGATTTACTGAGGGCAGTGTCCTGATTTTGAAGGTATATTTTTTAACACAATTTTATTTTACTTTGTCCCTAAAAATCAGTTTTTTTTGTCTGGTTTGGGCTCTCGAACCCATATTTCTGCAACAGGAATTAATTGGAAAAATCTCGGCCCCATCTTGGAGAGCCCGAACCATGTCGCCCAAGTCTGGGCAACACGCCAAGTGTCTCCCAAACCAATTTTTCCCGAATGGTTTCGAGGTCCTGGGTTCTTGTCTTGTGACTTTTTGCGGTGATTTTGGGTACTATTTTCTACAGATTAGGGCCTATGAACACATCTCCATTGTCCATCCTCCTCGATCAACGAAGGCTGTATCTACTTCTTTGGGATTGGCGTATCTTAATGATACCACCTGGCCTCGTGACGTCAGTCATTATCGCAGGATTTTGGACGAGATGTAGTCCTTTGATTGGGTAATCAGGGGCCTTGAGAACGTGTCCCTATTGTTGCCTACTATGGGGAATTCATGTCTTATTCTGGTGGGGCAGCACGTCACAGAGGAGTATTTCCCTCAGAGGGTGCTTCGCCAGTTTCTCCATACTCAGAATTATACTTCTCCAGGAGAGGCGATCAATTGTCGCCTTATCTTTCCCCTTCGAATCTACTCTTTCACTCTTCTGGTCAAGGCTGGTTTCTCGTGAAAGGGAAAGAAGTCCTCTTCTAGTGAGGGGTTAGCTAAGCAAGACAAGTCCACAAGCACTTCGAATGATGACTCTTGGTGGGAACGTGCCTGCCCTCTTCCACTATGCCCCAAAGCTTCAAGACTTCATGGCAAACCTTCTGCTCTTGCTTGGGATCTTGTGCCTCCTCGAGAAGATGGTACCTCATATTCGATTAAATGAATCAAATCCAATGAGGACTTGTCTAATATCAGTTTAGAAGAGGTTGAAGTTGAATTGGCTCGATGGATGGCCTTCGTGACGGAACACAAGGAGAAGGATGTTGATCCAAAGCCAAACACTGAATAGCTAAAATATTTTATTTTCTTTATTATTATTATTAATTTTTTCTTTGCATGAATAACTTGATCTTAGGATCAGCATTATTTTTTCTTGTGCAGTATTGTTGGAACTTGCATGTACTTGTTCGTACTTGAGTGTTTTGAATTGGAAGTTCCTTCTTGGAGATTGTTTAATTTTTTTTTTTTACCCTTGATTCCTTTTAGGTTTTCACCACATCTATTTTCCTTTTTGTTTTTTGTTTTTCTTCTACTTTGTGGTATCTTTTCAGGTATTCATCACTCTTTTGAGCTCGTTACGGGTAGCATTTTCTAAGGTACATCGCATTAATGGGGTTGTTGAGTTCGTACCCCTTATGATATTTGATCTTATAAGAATTGAATGTGTGCACTTGGGTAACCATGAATGTTCCCTCCTAATTAGGCTTGAAATTGCCTAAAGGGTGTGGATTTGCAAGAGTGTGGAAGGTTTTCTTAAGTATCATATCCCCTTCTTTGAACTGTCGAGGAACAACTTTTCTTTGGTATACCCTCTCGATCCTAAGTTGATAAGCAACAATATTTTGTGTTGCTCGTAGTCGTCTTTTATCCAAAGTAACGAGGGCTGCGATTCCTGCTTCGATCTTTTGTTCCTCATCTGTATTTTTATGAATGATCACTAGGAGAGATGGTATCTCAACTTCAATAGGTAGCATTGCTTCCATACCATACACCAATGAGTATTGGGTCATACCAATAGGAGTCTTCTCAGTTGGCTGGTAGGCCCATAGCACGTCATTTAGCTTTTCGTACCAATCTTTACCACCTTCTATTATTCTATCTATAATTATGAGAAGTCCTTTGTTTGTGGCCTCTGCTTGCCCATTTCCTTGAGGGTAGTAAGGTGTGGAGAACTTTTGCGTTATCCCGAACTTTTTACACACTGTAATAACCTTTTCATTTTTGAAGTTGGATCCATTGTCAGTAATGATAGAAACAAGAACAACAAATCTAAATATAATGTTGTTCTTTGTGAAACAGGCAACATGTTGTCCTTCAATTTTGACAAATGATGCGGCCTCTACCCATTTGGTGAAATACTATGTAGCGATTAATATAAAATAGTGGTCGTTTGAGGCTTTTGGTGAGATCAATCCAATGATATCAAGTCCTCACATGCCGAAGGGCCATACAGGCGGTGTTGAGTTGCGTGGTACGGACGGTGCATGGATGAGGTCTCAATAAAGTTGACATTTGGGACACCTCTTGATGAACTTCCAACAATCTTTAGCCATGGCTGTCCAGTAATAGCCTTGGGGCTTGATTTTTTGAGCTAAGGCGATTGTGCCAGAATGACCTCCTTCATTATGTAACTCTGTCAGTACTTGATCGATTTCTGGCTGATCCAAACATCATAGAATGGTGCCATCGAAGGATTTCTTGAACAAGAGATCACCTTTTACTAAGAATCCCATAGAAAACCTTCGAAGGGCTTCTTTATCCTTTTTGGTGGCTCCTTCAGGGTATAACCCATCTGTCAGTAGGGACAAGACATCGTGGAACCAAGGTTTTTCCTTAACTAGTGCATCTGAAGTTACGAGAAACACTTCCCCATCGTTCTCATTTTCTTGCTCTATTTCTTCTTCGATCCTCGTTGGGGAAGGATCATGTTTGTTCCTGATGTAGAATGTCAGCGTGGTGATTTCTGGAGGAATATCAACCATTGAAGCAAGGGTTGCAAGGGTGTCGGTGAATCGATTATATTCCCTAGTTACGTGCTGAAAGGTGATTTTCTTAAAATATGGGATCATCTTTTCCACCTTTTCTTGATAGGGTTTAAGATTTTCTTCTGTCACCTACCAAATCCCTTGAACTGGGTTTATGACGAGTAATGAGTTCCCAATTACTCGTATTTGCTGGATTTTCATTCCCATCGCATTCTCGAGCTCGGCTATCAAGGCTTCATATTCAGCAATGTTATTGGTACATGGGAAACTCCAACACCTGACCGATTTTCATTCTTTGCACCGTTGAAGTGTAGCTCCCAAATTGAGTCCCCAATTGTGAAGAGGTTCTCCTCAGGGAGATCCATGTTGACGGGTGTGTTATCTGATAATGCATGTTCAGCTAAGTGTCAGCAATGGCTTGTCTTTTGATCGATTTTTAGTAACATATTCAATGTTGAACTCAGTCAATAACATTCTCCACTTCATCATACGTCCATTAAGGACTGGTCTTTTCAATAGGTACTTGAGTGGGTCTATTTTTTGTATGAGCTTGAATGAATGAGATAAGACATAATGTCTTAATTTCTGCATAGACCACACAAGTGTTAAGCAATGCTTCTCCACATCCGTATATCTTGTCTCATAGTCGACCATGGTTTTGCTGATGTAGTATATCGTTTGTTCTTTGCCATGGTCATCGTATTGTCCTAATATTGCCCCCATGGTCTTGTCTTTCACAGATATGTATAGGAACATGGGTTTATTTAGATTAGGAGGACTAAATAGGAGCATGGGTTTATCTGGATTAGGAGGACTAAGGACGAGAGTTTTGGTTAGGTACTCCTTGATTTGGATGAACGCTGCTTGGCATTCATTATGCCATATGAATGGGGTATCCTTCTTAAGGAGCCTATTGAATGGTGTGCACTTGTCTGCTAGTTGTAAAATAAAACGCCTTATGGCTTGTATGCGACCTTGAAGCCCACGCATTTCTCTGATGTTCCGAGGAGGGGGCATTTCAGTGATGGCTCGCATTTTCGACGGGTCGACCTCAATGCCCCTTTGACTTACTATAAAGCTTAATAATTTGCCGGATTCAACCCCAAAAGCACATTTCTGTGGATTGAGTTGTTGTAGATGCTTCCAAAGTCTTTCGAAAATGGTTCTCAGGTTGGTGAGATGATCTGATCTGGTCTTCGACTTGACTAGAATGTTATCGACATAGTTTTCCATGATGGTATGCATTATGTCATGGAAGATGCTAGTCATTGCCGCTGATAAGTTGCTCCGACATTTTTGAGGCCAAAGGGCTTGACTTTGTAGCACTAACTTCCTCATTGTGTTATGAATGACATTTTGGTCTGGTCTTCTTCTGCCATAAGGATCTGGTTGTAGCCTGAGAAGCCATCCATGAATGACAGCATCTCATGCCCCACAGTGTTGTCGATCAAGGCATCTATGTTTGGTATTGAAAAATTATCTTTAGGACATGACTTGTTGAGGTCTCTGTAGTCGACACACACTCAGATCCTCCCGTCATTCTTGGGTACAACCACTATGTTGACCAACCACTCTGAGTAATCAAGGGGGGTAAGGAACTTCACCTTGAGCGGTTTATCGATTTCTTCCTTAATTTTGACCTCAAGGTGAATCTTCTGACGTCGAAGTTTCTATCTTACAGGCTTCGCCCCTTCGTTGAATATTAGATGATATTGCACTAATGTGGGATCTAGCCCTGACATATCATCATATGACCAGGAGAAGACATCGTGATATTCTTTGAGAAATAAAATCATATTTTCCACTCCTCAGGAAACAGAGAGGTTCCAATCTTGGTTAACCTTGGGTCCTTCTCAGCTCCTAGGTTTATGTCAATCGTCTCTTTGATGATAGCCGTTGGGTCACCATCAAACCTCTTCTTGAATTGAGTTCCTTAAGTTGAGAGATTTCTTCAGACTCTTGGCTCTCTTGATCATCGTCTTGGTTGTCCAATTCGTCGTCTTAGGTATTGTGCACCATTATTGGGCTATCTTGAGTGTTCGCCATTTTTGAAAAGTCTTTTTCAGTATTACCAATTTTATCATGTTTTGAATTTTCAATAGATTTTGAAACATCGCAAGGTATATCTGTTTGAACGCATTTTTCAGCACCTTGGTCCTCGATGTGGAATAGAGGAAGCAGGTCAATAAAGCCTACAAAACAGTGGAAATTTTGACAATCTCAGAATAGCCCCAGAATTGATCAAGATCTTCAGCAGCACTCTAAGAGGTCATCTACCAAGTTTCCTCACGATCAAACACGTCTAAGGCAGTGAACACAAAGAAACAATTTCGACAAAATCGGCCTCTCGCACTCAGAAATGGACCCTGTAACTAAAACTATATTTTTGATGCATCAAACAGCCGTGGGACCATTGCCATTGAATCTGACACGGTCGAAAACTCTTAAGGGTCAAGTTTCGGTTTAATCAGGCACTGTAGGACAAAGTTAGGGGTAAAATATAAAAAGGGGTAGGCCGCACACTATTCCCACGTGGCCACCCTTCATCAAAACACCATTAAAGGTGATTGTTTTTACAGTCATGGGCAGTGAATTTCAGAGCCTATATCTCACTCGTTACAAGTAAGATCGCTCTCATTTTTTTTGCATGTTCATCTTATCAAGACGAGCGTTTCGATATGTGGTACGCCCCGTGACGATGCCCGAGCAGGGAGAAAAACTAGAGAGAAGTTGTTGATCCGTGAAGAAAATTGTAAAAACTTCAGTAGCAGCATACCTCACTCGAGCCACCAAATCATGGCAGTCGTGTACCTGATTAGCACGAAACCAATGGCATTATGTGCGTGAGGTCCGCAGCTATCTTTGGTTCGAATACCGTGTACGATGAACAGTGGGATTTCACACACGGAGGCATCAAAGCTGCTATAAATTTCTGCTGCCGGATTTCAAGATTCCGACCAAAAACTCAAGACGACGAAATCTTCATCCAGACATGAAATTGAGCTGCGTTTGTTGCAAAGAAAAACATTAAGAAACGAGCACACAATCAATCCAAAGTTTTCATGATTCAAGTAAATTTCAGGCTTCATGATCATGGCTTAAAATAAGATTCATGGCTCGAAGTTGGTATCAAATCGATCGTCATGCCGAGCCCGACAAGAAAAAAATTATCTTTCGATCAAACGGTATCAGAACAATTCCAAATCAGTCATGGAAGATCATGCAAGTCTCGGGCAACAGCAGGGACTGTTCTGAAATTCCACACATTGTTAAGCAGGGGAAAAACAATCCTTTTGCACCCATTTTTAGAATTTATTTTAATTCAATTAAATTGTAATTATCTTCTATTCTAGGTAGTTTTTGGGTATCCACCCATGTTTGGGTCCAATTCTATACAAGCATGTAAAGCCAAATTGTAAAATCCCCTTGAGTTCATTCTTAGAGATTCAATAAGGACTTCATTTTTACTTAAGCTCATGGGTGCATCTTGGAGAGAGAGAGCGAGGAGAGAGAAAAAAGGGTCAGTACCCTTCAGTAAGGTAACTTTCTCTCTCGTCCCCTCTCTCTCTCTCTTTTTCTCATCTCTATCTCTTTCTCTCTTTTTCTCATCTATATATCTCTTTCTCACTCTTCTTCTCATCTCTATCTCTCTTTCTGTCTCTTCTTCTCATCTTTATCTCTCTTTCTGTCTCTTTATCTCTCTTTCTCTCTGTTTTTCTCGTCTTTATCTCTCTTTCTCTCTCTTTTTCTCACCTTTGTCTCTCTTTCTCTCTCTTCTTCTTATTCCTATCTCTTTTCTGTTCTTCTTAAAACACATTTGGCAATGTCTAGCACCGACTATCTTTTTCTCTCTGCAATTCTTAAAACATAACAGGCAATGTCTAGTGCGGGCTGTGTCTTTCTCTCCCTTCTGTTCTTAAAATATAGTTGATAATTTCTAGCGCTGACTGTGTGTTTCTCTCTCCTCTCTTCTTAAAACATAGCTGGCAATGCCTAGTACGGACTGTATCTTTCTCTCTCCTCTCTTCTTAAAAAACATAGCCGATGATGCTTAACGCCGACTATGTCCTTCCTGTCTCCTCTCTCTCTAACACAGCCGGTGATACCTAGCACCGACTGTGGCCTCTCTCTCTCCTTCTTGGCCCCACTTTCTCTAACACAGTCGGCGATACCTAGCACCGACTGTGCCCTCTCTCTTATCTTCTTCTAACACAATCGGTGATGCCTAGCGCCGACTATGTCTTCTTTCTCTTCTTCTTCCAACACAGCCATCGATGCTTGGCGCTGACTATTTCCTTCTCCCTCCTCTCTCCTTCCTTCTCTCTGCTCTTGCACTCTTCTCGTCCTTTCTTTCCCTTCTTTTATTTCTTTCCCTTCTCCTCTTATTCTCTTACTTCTTATTCTCTCTTTATGATATTCATGCCTTATGTTATCCTTTTGTTTGACTAAGAGGGGTCAAGATTAGCCTCTTATGGTAGCTCTGTCATTTAGCCATAATGTTGTTGTACCAGAATTACTGTGCTGGCTTTATTGCCACTCCAGACTAGCCATTGCCTCTTGTTAGTCAACATCGGTATTGACGTTTAGTAGTAACTCTGTTGAGCCGGTCTGAGTTATCGTGCCAGTTTTACTGCCACGTCCGACCAATTACCTACCAGCTTAGTCACTGTGCTGATCTCCACGCCTAGTCAAATTCTTCTCTCCCCCATCTTCCTTCTCTTATTCTTCTCCTCTTCTTATGAATATGCACTCTTGTGTACATTCACCAAAGAGGCAAGGTGAGGTCTGTTGACCCACCTATCTTATAACATTTGTCATATATGTTTGATTGCAGAAAACAGGAGAATACAAGCCCAAGGAGGTGATTCTGATCCAGTTTTATGACTGGGGGGCTTTCTTTGTGATCTAAGAGGGCGCCCACGTGAGCCAGCTCGTGTAAGTCCCGAACCTACCTTAAATTCCGCTCTCATCGTTTGGTAATACCTGCCCTTGTTCTTGAACGAGGTTCTTCAGAGAGCGTTCTCAAAATGTCTTGGGTCTCCCCTGAAGCTTTAGACGCGTGCCCACCGATCATCCAGATCCAGAGGGCGAGATCGAGGCACCTAACCTGCTTGGCGACTCCGCTGGGGACTTACTACACCTTAGTTGGATCGTACTTGTTTGGCTAGTTTCTCCTTTTTATTTTCTGCATTCACATAGCACTTATGGCTTGCGGGTTCTGTAACCCACTCATCCGGATTGAGGATTTTCTCATCCCGCATTGGCGAGTGTCCCTAGGGAACAAGTTCCTCCAACTTTGGTCACAACCGTCGTTTTGAGTAAAGACTCCTTGTCCAGCTCCCAGGTCTTAACCTGGAACGGTGTGAGGAGGGACTTTAAGGTCCCTCACTCCCCATCTCATAGCTTTGGTGGAACCTCCGCCAAGGCACCTTGCATTGACATCACGTCTGTTTCCACACACAGCATGCACCAAGCCACCGGCAAGTCACTTGTCGGTCGTACTGCCGAGATATGCCAGAAGGCTGCTCAGTCCCTCTCTATAAAAGGCAAGCAATTTGTCATTGCTTATGTGGGTCGCCGCAAGGCTTCCCCCCACATTCCTACACCACCACGAGTCCCTATTCCTAGAGGCTCGACACATAGAGATAGAGGCCCTGTGGCCTCCACCTCACACACACCATAAGGCTCGTGGGTCACCCACCCGAGCCAAACCTTGAGGCAACTTTTATTTTAAGTTGCTTTTGTGTCCAGAATAAGACCTCCCAAGGCCAGGTCCTGCACACGCTGCTCATATGCATCCCACCACTCGGGCCAACGCCGTCATTGTGCCAACTTGAGTACACAAGAGATGACCTACTTGTCGTCCTACTCAGCACACACAAGCGCACCGTGTAAGGGGTAGGTCTCCACCTGTTCTCTTAGAGAAACATGCTCGCAGTTCTCGACCTCCTAATGCTAAGTCACTTGCTCGAGCTTGGAATGACCCTCAAGTCCCTCATGATCCTTCTTCAAGAGGCGCACAGGCGTCAGTGGCACAGACATCCCCTTGCCTTCTACTCAGACCTCCTCATGAGTCAAGTCTGCACTTGCTTACTCTTACTTCTTAGAGCAAGCATCTTCAGCCTTGATATTCAAAGACCTTCCCCAAGAGTACCATCCTAAACCAGCCTCGTCATTTTGATCATGTCTCTGGAGCCCACAAGAGAGCTTGGGGCAGTGACCTGATGGAAGATCGAGTTCTTCATCCTCCCCGACCCAACATGACCCCAATCCTTGGCCCTCATCCTTTGCTACACCTGATGGAGACAACTCTCTCTTATGCAAGAAGAGCTGACCAACAACAGTCCCGATCACAGTTTTGGCATGAGGTCCATCAAACCTTCAAAGTTATGCATGATAGAGGTCTGCAAATTCTGACCAAGAAAGTGACCAAGGCGGTCGGGACAACTAACTCTGATAACCCTCTCCACTTGAATCCCTTCTACCCTCTTCAGATGATGAAGCCTAAAGACGAAGGCCATGAGCCTTGCACTGTGGTTAGTGTCATAGAAGATGACCTAGCCACTCAGCAGCCACCCTCGAGAACCAATCCCCACACTATCGGCATACAAGAGTCTAGTCCAGTCAGAGCATCTTGGACCCCTACTGACCGATCTACTACTCACGACACAACAAGTTCGCAAGCCCTTAGCTGCAACTGACGCTGACCTCCATAGAGAAATAGTCAGCATAAAGGTTGTAAGCGGAGCTGGTGACGCGTAGGAAGAGCGCATGAACAAATTTGATGAGATGGTGCGTGTGATGATGGAAAAGATCTATTGTTTAGAAGCTACACACTAATCAGCTAACCATGAGGTCAATTCCCATCACCCAGATTGTGCACCTCCAAGGCAATCCCCTCCCTCTGCCTCATAGGACAATTCTGTCCCTCATCCGGTCTCTCAGGTCAACATTAATGCTATGGTGACCCATAGCCTAAAGAACAGACAAATCCTGGGGATACAGGGTCGACGCCTTATCAAAGGCCGTATCCTTTAAACATCGACCAAGTCTCGTTTCCCTCAAATTACAAGAAAGGGAAGTTTCCTCTATTCAACGAAACCACGCCCCCAAATCAGTATATTGCCCACTTCCAAGCAGCATGTTGAGAAATAGTGGCTGACAGGAGACTTCTTCTCTGTCAATTTGTTGAAACCCTTGACAGCCCAACCTTTTAGTGGTATGCTCAACTTCCCTCAAACTCAGTACATACATGGGAAGAGATGGAGAAACTGTTCTATTAACGCTTCTATGAGGTTGACAGAGAGGTCCAAACTATTGAGCCTCTCACCCTGACTCAAGATCCCAATGAGCTCGTGGACAAGTTCATATCTAGATGGAGAAATTTGGCCGCTCGCCATCCCAATCCTATGCTTGAGAAGGAAGTCTATCACGCTGTCACGACGGGTCATGACAACACCCTGCAAGCTCTGGGAACAACCAGGGCAATGGTAGCTCTCAGAGCAACACACAAGACAGCCAATAAAAAGAAGTAATTAGTGCAACCGTCATGGTCACTGATCCAAAGAAGGTTCCCTCCCAAACTTTGGACCTCTCCAAAGGGGTGAGCACAACAAAGACAATGCCTTAGGAAGACAAGCAACAACAACCATACAATCGAGTTCCCCCGCCGGTGAATCTTAATCGAGATGATTATTTCACCAGGCATAGCAACAAGGTCAAACCCTTTGAGAAGGAATGGGTCCCCGCACTGTTTCGATTATTATTGGAACAAAATATGATTAAGCTTCCAGAAGCTAAGTTCCCTGAGCAAGATGACCTTGACACTCAGGCGAATTATTACACTTATCATAGAAGGATCAATCATCCCATAGATGACTACTACACGCTAAAAGATATTATCAAGGCCCTCATCCAGAAGGGTCAAATAAAGCTCGAAGACTTAAAGATGGCCTTTGGGGTAGCACAAGCCTCCCATGCAGTAACCATCCAGGAAGAAGATGAAGCCCCTGGTATCCTTCACACCTTCTTCGTTATATTGCGTCACGAAGGCATAATAACTCCAAAGCCCTCAAGGCAACCCCGACACCTTATTCAGGGGACTGCGGACTATTGGTGCCTGCATCACCAGATAAGAGGTAATTACCTGTGGGAATGCACCAGTTTCCATGACATATTCGCAAAGAAAATGCGGGAATGTCACAAGTTTTACGACATTCCAGTAAGTGATCATCAAGCCATTGCTCCATCAGTGCAAAAGGAGGACCTCCCAACACAAGACCTTCCTAACAATGATTTAGAGTCTACTGAACTCTTGACTTCCCATCCATGGATAGTCCACCACAGGCAAAGCAGACTTAAGTCCTTGGGGCGAGAAGCAGTTCACCAAGCTAAGGTTGTTCACAAGCCTAGCGAGATGAATCAAACACCACCTCATAAAACAAGAAGGAGATGGGCACCAAGGGCTGCTCGTTGGAGAAACAAGATGGTGCAACTGCCAGTTGAGCAGGAATTTCTCGAGCCTCTTGCCCCACTGCTAACTTATTGGATTTTATCCCCAACACGATCCTCCTTCCCTCTCATCAAGAGGGCGTCCTTATGCCATCTTCCACTTAGAGCACGTCCAATGAGGGAGACGATGTTAAAGCACTCCTCAAAGGTCTAAGCAAGGGAAGGACCTAAAATTGCACACGTCCAACCTTGGTGATGACGTAAAAAGCCGCTTATATTGGTCCGATGAAGGGAACAACCTTAGAAGTCCCCCACTTTCTAATCGTTCTCCTTCTTATTCTTGTACTTCTCATCTCTCTTCTCCTATGTCTCCTACAGGTACAACCTTGAAATTTCTGGACTTCGAGGCTCTCGACAGAGAATTCGAAGGGATCAACATAAGCAGGACGCAACGGAAACGATTGAGAAAGACCCTGGCATAGGCAGCTGGATTCCTAGCAGTTGTTGATGCCCGGACAACTACAGCCAAGGTAGAGCCACCTTCTTCAAAGAAGCATACAAAGTCGAAGCCAAAGAAACCCTAGTGGCCCCTTGAGCCCGACTTTGAGCAGAGACTGAGAGAATGAAGTGGGCATTTGATAAGTCAGTCAAGGTCCCCTCATTCGCCAGTGAGGATCTAGTTCTATTTCTCAAAGGCCGATTATTATGCATGAGCGTTGTAAAGGGAAGTTTGAGCCCAAGTGGGAGGGTCCCTTTATAGTTAAAAAGGTCTCGCCAAATGGAGCTTACATATTAGCACATCCTTACGGAGGGGAGGCAATGCCCCTTATCAATGGGCGATACCTAAAGAAATACTATCCGTAATGAATATTCAAGAAAAGAGAGTCAAGGAAAAGCAGGCAAGACAATCCAAACAAGGTCTAACTCTTTATTGCTATAAAAATGAGTTACAATTTGCTAGCCAAAAAGCCCGTTATTAGGGAGGTTACAAGTCTCTTGCATCTGAGGATAAGAGGACGGTTACAAACCAAAATCTATAGTTTCGCTCTTACATATGCGGATAAGAGGACGATTACTGGCCAAACGAATTCCTTTCCTCATGAAGAAGAAGCAAACCCACCGAATAATTGCTTTCCCAGAAGAAGCAAACCCATAAAAGAATTGCTCTCTTAGAAGAAGCAAATCCACCAAATAAGCACCCCCATCATGAAGAAGAAGCAAAACTACATGGAGAGTCAGCTTCAATTCATCCGATGAGTGCCACCACAGGAGGATGGTTACAAGCTAAAAGAAGGAGCCAACCATTTCTGATTCAGCTTCAATTCATTTGATGAGTGCACCAAACATACAAAGCAGATTTCTCTGCTAAGGAACTGGCCTATGATGGAGAACATACCCTGTTCATAGTGGATGCCCTTCCACCGAACAACATGGACTTCACTGTTGTGCTAGAGCACTTAGCTTTCAACATGCATCACAAGCCAAGCCTTACCACTGATCACCACCCTTTGCCTACCCATGTCAGTGCCATCGCCAAGCATAGTAGTTCCCGCATGTAACTTACTGCCACATGCGGCACTGTGTGTGTCATCACGTGCCACATCCATTGATGAGCAACATTTGAAGCCAGCGTCGGCTGTGCTCCCAACTCCTAGCACTGGCTGCCTTTCTTGAGGATCACCGTCGACTGTGTCAGCGTCGATTATGCTTCTAACCATCAGCGCCGGCTGTGTCAGTGCCGGTTGTCTAAGTCAGTGCCGGTTGTGTAAGTCAGTGCCGGTTATGTAAGTCAGTGTCGGTTGTGTAAGTCAGCGCCGGTTGTGTAAGTCAGTGCCGATTGTGTAAGTCAGTGCTGATTGTGTAAGTCAGTGCTGGTTGTGTAAGTCAGTGCCGGTGGAGCAAGCTATTTGAACGCATTTTTCAGCACCTTGGTCCCCGATGCGGAATAAAGAGGAAGTAGGTTTATAAATTCTTATAGAACAGTGGAAATTTGACAGACTCAAAGTGGCCCCAGAATAGGTCAAGGTCTTGATCAGCAATCCAAAAGGCCACTTGCCAAGTTTCATTGTGATCAGACATTTCTAAGGCGGTGAACACAAAGAAACAATTTCGAAAAAATCGGCGCTTGAAATAGACCTTGTAACTAAAACTATATTTTTGGTGTGTCAAACAGCTGTGGGAGTATCGTCATTGAATCTGGTATGGTCGAAAACCTTTATTGGTCAAGTTTCACTTTAATCGGGCACTCCAGGACAAAGTTAAGGGTAAAATACCAAAAGGGGTAGGCCACACACTATTCCCGTGAGGGCACCCTGCACCAAAACACCATTAAAGGTGGTCGTTTTTACAGTCATGGGCAGTGACTTTCGGGGCCTATATCTCACTTGTTTCAAGTCGGACTGTTCTTAAATTTTGTGAGCATGTTCGTCTCATCAAGGCCAGCGTTTTGAGCTGTGGTACGCCCCGTGACGATATCTGAGCAGAGAGAAAAACTAGAGAGAAGTTGCTGATCCATTAAGAAAATTGCAGAAAATTCAGCAGCAGCATGCCTCACTCGAGCGGCCAAATCATGGCGCTTACATACCCGATTGACACGAAACCAATTGCGTTATGTGTGTGAGGTCCGTGGCAATCTATGCTCCGAACCCCGCATATAATGAAAGATTGAATTTCAAACATAGAGGCATCGAAGCTGTTGTATATTTCGACCGTCGAATTTCAAGATTCTAGCAAAGAACTTAAGACGACGAAATCTTCGTTCGAACATGAAATCGAGCAGCGTTTGTTGTAACGTGATCGTGACAGCATGCTTAGTGTGATTTAGCGAAGAAACTAAAGAAAAACATTAAGAAACGATCACACAATCGATCCAAAGTTTTCAAGATTCAAGCAAATTTCAAGTTTCATGATCATGGCTTAAAAACACGATTCATGGCTCGAAGTTGGTATCAAATCGATCGTCATGCCGAGCCCCACAAAAAAAAAATTTATATTTCAATTAAACAGGCATCAGAACAACCTCAGATCAGTTATGGAAGATCACACAAGTTCTCGACACATTATTGGGTAGGGGCGAAACAGTCCTTTTGCACTCATTTTTTCGAATTTATTTTAATCCAATTAAACTGTAATCATCTTCAATTCTAGGTAGTTTTTAGACGTCTACTCATGTTTGGGCCAAATTCTCTATAAACCTGTAAAGCCAAATTATAAAATCCCCTTGGGTTCATTCTTAAAGATTCAATAAAGACTTCATTTTTGCTTAAGATCATGGGTGCATCTTGGAGAGAGAGAGAGAGGAGAGAGAAAAAAAGGTTGATACCTTTCAGTAAGGTTATTTTCTCTCTCCTCCACTCTTTCTCTCTCCTCCCCTCTTTCTCTCTGTTCTTCTCATCTCTATCTCTCTTTCTCTCTCTTTTTCTCATCTTTATCTCTCTTTCTCTCATCTTCTCATCTATATCTCTCTATCTCTATCTTCTCATCTTTATCTCTCTTTTCTCTCTCTTCTTCTCATTTATATCTCTCTTTCTCTCTCTTCTTCTCATCTCTTTCTCTCTTTGTCTCTCTTATTCTCGTCTCTATCTCTCTTTCTCTCTCTTCTTCTCATCCCTATCTCCTTTCTGTTCTTCTTCTTAAAACAGCCAACAATGCCTAGCGTCGACTGTGTCTTTCTCTCTCTGCTCTTCTTAAAATACAATCGGTAATGCCTGGCGCCGACTGTGTCTTTCTCTCTCCACTCTTCTTAAAACACCGTCAGTAATGTCTATCATTGATTGTGTCTTTCTCTCTCCTCCCTTCTTAAAACACAACCGATAATGCCTAACACCAATTGTGTCTTTCTCTCTCCTCTCTTCTTAAGAAACACAACCGACGAAGCCTGGCATCGACTATGTCCTTCTTGCCCCCTCTCTCTCTAAAACAGCCGGTGATACCTAACATTGACTGTGTCCTCTCTCTCTCCTTCTTGCCCCCTCGCTCTCTCCTTCTTTCCCCCTCTCTCTAACACAGTCGACGATACCTAGCGTCGATTATGTCCTTTCTCTCTCCTTCTTTTAACACATCCGGCGATGCTTAGTGCCGATTGTGTCTTCTTTCTCTTCTTCCAACATAATCGGCTACGTCAGGCACCGACTGTGTCCTTCTCCCTCCTCTCTCCTTCCTTCTCTCTTCTCTAACACTCTTCACCTTCTTTTTTTCCCTTCCTCTCTTTCTTTCTCTTCTCCTCTTATTCTCTTACTTCTTATTTTATCTTTATGATTTCCATGCTTTCTGTTATCCTTTCGTTTGACTAAGAGGGGTTGAACTTAGCCTCTTATAGTAGCCATGTCGTCTAACCGTAATGTTCTTATGCTAGAATTATTGTGCTCGCTTTATTGCCACGACAGACTAATCATCGGGTCTAAGTAGTCAGCATCTGTATTGACATCTAATAGTAACTTTATTGAGCTGGTCTGTGTTACCGAGCCCGTTTTACTACCACAGCAGACTAATTACCTACCAGCTTAGTCACTGTGCTGATCTCTCTACCAAGTCAAATTCTTCTCTCCCCCATCCTCCTTCTCTTATTATTCTCTTCTTCTTATGATTGTGCACACTTGTGTACGTTCACCAAAGAGGTAAGGGGAGGTTTGTTGACCCACCTGTCTTATAACATTTTCCATATATGTGTGATTGCAGAAAACAGAAGAATACATGCCAAGGGAGGCGATTCCGAGCCATTTTTATGGCTGGGGGGCTCTCTTCGTGTTCTAAGAGGGCGCCCACGTGAGCCAGCCCGAGTAAGTCCCGAGCCCACCTTAAATTACTCTCTCATCGGTTGGTAATACCTGCCCTTGTTCTCGAACGAGGTTCCCGAGAGAGCAATCTCAAAATGTCCGGGTCTCCCCTGAAACCCAAGTCGTGTGCCGCTCAATCATCCTGATTTGGAGGGTGAGATCGAGGCACCTAACCATTACTCACGAGAGAAATGTGTGGGACTGGACGCGTAAAGTGGTTAGATGGCCACTTTGTGCCAATCATATTTTTGGCACCGGGACTTGAAGGTGCTGCTGGTATGCTTCCTATAATTCTCGTGAGAGGGGAGTGATCGACCAATTCCATTCCTGGGTTTGAATAAGCGGATGAGCATGCTTAGCTATGTTAGAGCCGATCGTGCATACCTTCAAATCCAGGTCAGCAAAAAGGTCTTCAATTCCCAATTCTTGTGTGTGGTTTGGTGCCTCGATCTCGCCGCCCCGGATCTAGGTGATTGGGTGACACGTGTCTCGGGTTTGGAAGATCTGAGACCTTAGGAACCTTATTCAAGAACAAGGGTAGTTATCCAACTAGTGAGAGAGGAATTTTAGATGTGAGGTGGGGACCAACCTCACCTGGGTCCGTGATTTACTCAAGATGACTGGCACGGGCACCCTCTTAGATCACAACGGATAGCTCCCCAGCTGCTTCAGCTGGTTCGGAATCGCCTTCCCTGACTTGTAATCTTCTTGTTTTATGGACAACACTACTATGGTTAATTTGCAAAACAAGTGGACTGGAAGGCCCACCCTTGTCTTTGGGCAACACACATTTGTATGAATAAGAATGCGAGAAGTTAGGGTGATGAAGTGGAAAGTTTGAACGAGAGGAGAATAAAAGATGATATTCGATGAGGGGACGAGGCTGACATGACAGCTGGACCAGTGCAATGACTGACCCGAAGTGGTAGCAAGACGGACACGACACTTTGGACTGGAGCGACGACAACACTACTCGAAACCAAGGTGGAGATGACTATCCTAATTTGGTGTGGCAGCAAGACGGGCATGATACTCAGGACCAGCACGACGGCAATATTGCTCAACAACTAGATCGCTATGGAAACACTAGACTAAGTCAACCCTCAGTCAAGTGAGAATAGAATGAAGAAAATCCAAGAGACGGTGAGGAGATAAGGTCCCGAAGGCGCTGAGCATCACCACCCACAACCGTAGACTAGCAGTGTCACGGGCCTTGGACGACGTTAGGCATTGTAGCTCATGGCTAGAGGGAAAGCGGTGAACCACGGGTAGTGCTAAACATCGCCGTTGGGCAACACGAGAAGGCAGCACACCCTTACGTCGGTGGCGATAGCTTCATGTGAAGCGCACGACGATAGCCATTTGTGAGGCACGCGACGACAGTTCTTCCCAATGCTCATGGCAATAAGCATTGGACGTAAGAAGAGCCTGTGCATGGCGATGGGCATCAAGAGCATGAAGAAATCTTACAGACGGCGATAGGCATCGAGCGTGTGAAGGAAGTTCGTGGACGGCGATAGGCACCGAGCACATGAAGGAAGCTCACGGATGGCGATAGGCACCGAGCGCGTTAAGGAAACTCGCGAATGGTGATAGGCAATGAACATGCGAAGGAAGCTCGCAGACGACAAAAGACACCAAACACACGAAGGACGCTCGAGGACGGCAATAGGCACCGAGCACGCAAAGGAAGCTTGCGGACGTTGATAGGCACCGAACACACTAAGGAAGCTCGCGGACGACAATAGGTTTTGTCGCGACCTATCTTGGGGAACGAAAGGTATCGCCATCTGCGATTGGTGAGCAACAGGGACATGCCCCTTTGGGCAGCAGTACGTTTTGCTGTCTGTGTTCTTCACCGAGGCATCGAGGATACATCTGCGGATGGTGATGAGCAATGCTGTCTGCAAGTCTCGTTAAGCAATAGGGATGAACTTACAGAAGGGGGGAAAGGAGCTCGCGCATGACGCTGCCATCGTCATGCACGACCGCGACTTATGAAACCACAGGAAGGGGAAAATGAAGAGAAAGAGGCATGCACGACACTGCCACTACCATGCATGGCTTTTGAGGGAGGCTCAGACGAGGAAGAAGAAGAAAAAAGAAAAGAAGAGATAGAAGATTTACCTGGATCCTAGGGGTACAGGTCCAAAAGTTTCTCTATCCTTATTCTCTTTCTCCAAACGTGACCCAACAATGGTAAGGATAGGGAATTATATTAAATAAAAATTCTCTTTTGTGAAGGGCTTTCCAAGCATTACGTACAATGATGATGTGTGGTATATTTAGAATTATGCCCAAACATGGGTGGATTGATCGAAATTAAACCTAATTATTGAAAATTATGATATAACTGAATTAAAAGAAATAAGAAAATAGGGTGAAAAATGATAGATTTGCCCCTTCTTAACAAGTTGTGGAATTCCAAGACAGTCCCTGTGTTGCCTTAGAACGTGCATGATTTTTTGTGGATGATCCGGGGTTGTTCTGATGCCCGTTTGATCAAAAGATGATTGTTTTCTTATAGGGCTCGACATGTCGATTGATTTGATACCAACTTCGAGCCACAGATCGTGTTTTAGGGCACAATCATGTGACTTGATATTTGAATGAATCATGAAACTTTGGATCGATTGTATGCTCGTTCCTTAATGTTTTTATATGATTTCTTCACTGAAACACACAGAGCATGCCGTCACGATCGAGGGGCAACAAATGCAGCTCTATTTCATGTCCGGATGAAGATTTTGTATCTTTCAATTTTTGGTCGGAATCTGGAATTCCGGTGATGGAATTTACAGTCACTTCATCGGTTTTGTGTGCGGAATCCGACCGTTCATCATGTACACGATTCGGAGTAGAGATAACCCTTGACCTTACGCATGCGATGGAATTAGTTTTAAGTCGATTGGGCTAGCGAGCGGCGTAATTTGGCTACTCGAGTCAGGCACGACACTGCTAATTTTTTTGTGCTTTCTCCAAGGATCAACAACTTCTCTCTAGCTTTTCTTCGTGCTCGGGCGTCGTCGTGGGGCGTGTCACATATCGAAATGCTCGTCTCGACGAGACGAACATGCTTCATCAAGTTTGAGCTCAATCCGATCTTGGACGAGAGAGATATAAGCATCAAAATTCATTGGTCGTGACTGCCCCTTTAATGGAGTTGAGTTGCAGGGTGGCCGCATTGGAATAGCGTGCGACTCCTCCTGTTTCGCTCTTTCACCTATAACTTCTTCTTGGGATGTCTGTTCAAGCTGAAATTTGAATCCTGGGGATTTTCAACAGTGTCGGATCCAATGGTGGAGGTCCCAAAGAAAATTGAGATATCGAAAATATAGCTCTAGTTATAGGGTCCGTTTCAGCGTGTTAGAGGCTGATTCTGTTGAAACGGTTTCTCAGTTTGTGCTGCCTTAGACATGTTGGAATGCAACGAAACTTGGCAAGAGACTTTTGAGAGTCCTTATAAAGATCTTGGCCAGGTTTCGGGCTATTCTGAGATTGTCGAAATTTTCATTGTTTATTAGGCTTTATTTACCGGGGACTCATGATGCTAAAAAATGTCTTCCAACAGTGTCTGCTGATATGTGGTAGAGGAATTCTCGACTGTTGGGGAATCAAGGATCATCTTTGGCCATTATGAAGGACGGGCATCGAGAGGATCGAGATTTTGAATACCTCAAGATACGAAGCCCAGACAACATGAAGGCTTCATCCGAGTTTACAATAAGGTGAGAGAACACCCAAGATGTCTTTTATCCCCATTTCTAGTTTTGTCTTAGAGTGATTCAGAAATCACCTCTACTACACCTTGCCTTTGACTCCCCAAGCCTTAGCCTAGTTGGATGGGAGAAGAGCATGTGTCAAGCTTCGAGGGACCCAAAATCGTATCAATGTTGACATTGGATGATGTCTTCCGTTGATGACAAAGTTTGCAAAATTTGAGGAACAGGATCGCCGGCCTCTAGGCGTAAGGTAGCACAATCAGCTTGCTCAAAGGAAGCGAGTGGGATTTCTCTAAGCTTGACCCTAACAGTTAGCTTCCCATTATGTATATTAGGATTAAGAAAAGCAAGGGGTTCAACACATACCTTCGTGACACCGTTTTTAGTTAGAAATTTAAGGCATTGATGGAGTGTAGAGGTGACCACGAGATTTTCATGCAGCCATGGTCTTCCTAATTGCACGTTGAATGAAGGCTTTATGTCCAAGATATAAAACTTTATCACTTGGATGGTAGGGCCAATCTTGCATGTGAGAGGCGGTATGCCTTTTGGTCCCGTCGCATGCGGCGATAGTTGACATGGCTCGAAGTCATCTAGGCCATTGCCTATCTACTTCACTGTTCTCATATCCCTCTTGCCCTTTCATGTCGCACCACCAGCTCAATCATGGAGTCGAAGGAGTGGGAGATAAGGCCTTGGCTGAAAAAGGTCCTGTATTCAGGAGTGGCATTAACCAAGGCCATAGAGATTTTGGCTGGGTCTGTCAGTGGGCATTCTATGACCCAAATTGCCTCCTCCCAATCGAAGGATGAAATCCTTGAAGGATTCTCCTGGATTTTGCTTCGTTGCACTGAGCGCACCTAGGGAGAGAGATCTTGGTGTTGACCCACGGTAGTGAGAGACGAATAGGTTGAACATTTCATCTGGAGTGATGTGTGGTTGACAGGACATTGTTCTCCGATGCCAGTTCAAGGCCTCATCGGTCAATGTTTGTGAAAATATGACCTTTAATTGGTTAGGCCTGTCTTGCAAAGTTCTCATGGAGAGGAGATATGCGTTGACGTGAGCATCTGGATCGCTCTTCCCATTAAACTTGTTTCTAAATTCTGAGACAACAAATCCCAGGGGAAGGTCCTCATGCCTCCAAGGGTCTCTTGAACATAGGCCTTTGGGGGTAAAATTTCCTGCATGCCCATTCTTACGAGCATATCCTGCATCGCTTTTAACATACCTTCTTGTTGAGTATTTGGCGTGACAGTAGGCCCACCGATCGGTGGGTTCCCAAGCATAGATTGATAAGTTGAAACTTGGGGCACATGTTGGCCTACATGGGCCTGAGATTGATGAGCCACAATCACAGGGACGGTTTGATATATTTGTGCCCTGAGGGGCGTACTGACCCATAGGTATCACCAGGGGTTGAATGGCACGGTTTGTTGAACTAGGTGAACCAGAAGGATCAATTGAAGAATTGACTGACTCGGTTGTACTAGGGTTTGACCTATACCACTAACTTGGTTTGGATTCGACCCGTAAGCTGGGGCATGAACAATGTAACCTTGGTCAACTAAACTTTTAAGGGTAGCTTGGATGCCCATCTCGCCGACACATCTGCTCCGTACAGTGTTAAGAACCTCATGAGAAGTACTATGGTCGCTCGAGGTTGTGTTGGATTCTCTAGACCTAGGTGAGTCTTGGTTCTGAGATCGCTGCACCTTTGGGTTATCTTGGTTCAAGTTGTGGGAATTGGCGTTAGATGCTGCATGAATTTCTTCCCTCACTCGACTTCTAATTTGGTTACTTAAAATCCCCTGTAGGACGATGCCTGGTCGGACCCCCTGACTATTCACAATCTTTCGGGCTGAATTCACTTTTCGGAAGACACCGATTTCAGGATTAGAAGTGGATGCTTGGGACTTTGCCTCTAATTGAAGACTTGGACATTGGATAATGGATTGACCTGAGGCCTGTTGATAATTCCAAGGGATTGCTGAATACTAGTCCCTAGGTTTGAGCAGGTTAGGCTTAGAGTCAACTGTGGAGCAATCATCATGGTCACCTTGAGTAATCGACATGTTGACTTTCTTTGGCCAGGTTCTAGAATATAGACTTAGGTACGATCTAAACTCGATGACTTAGAGAAGACCTGATCAGAATCTAGGGGTAAAACCTTGACAAGAACCTAGGCTAGGACTTCACGGGTACTTAGACTTGCTAGACTCAATGGGCTTTTGTTCAGACCCTGAACTAGGGTAGGCCTAGTCTAGCTCTAAAGGAAACTCTATGCTTAGACCTATGCTATAATCTAGTCTAAGATCTAGACTAGATGGGTATGTGCCTCGACTAGAACCAAGAGTGGGTCTGGGTTCGAACCAGGGTGTGAGCCTGGTTTGGACTTGGACTGAGCTGGGTGCAAGCCTGGGCTAGGACTTAGAGGGTTGTCATAATCAGATCGGGTGTGGACTCGGACTGGATCAAAGTTGAGCTAGACACAAGCCCTTGGCTCGAACCAAAAGGGAGCCTGAGTTCAGATCAAGGTGAAATCCGGTTCGGACTTGGGCTAAGCTGGGTATAAGCTTCAACTTGGAACCAAAGGGTTCAGCTTGGACTAAAATCGGATCTCGATTGAGATCTAAGATTAACTAACAAAAATAAACAAGCACAGCACACAAAAACCTTTGGCCTAGATTTATAGGTAGGCTTGGCTTGAGAGTGGGTTCCTAACTATTGAAATGGGGCTAGGCTGATATAGGTCCCCTCATAGGTCGTGGCCTCCTATTATAGGATGTTCACCAGGTCCTACTAGACGCGGAGTTGCTTTGAGGCAAAGGATTATGGAGGGGCGCTCACAGTTTAAGTTATTTGAATCACAACCGCCTCGACTCTCAAAGCTAGGTTCCCCTCACGCTGTTAACGCAGATTTGGGGGTTTTCGAAATATTAATTTGCTGATTTCCCAAGGTCCCGTGTGTGCTGGAGTGTGTAAAGAAGCATGCAATTAAAATAAAGTTAAGCACACAATGTACACAAACAAGAAAGGAGATAAGTGAGCACTCAGCACTGATCGTGTCGAGCAATGCGCGCTTTGGGACGAAACTTGCTCGAAGCACAATATAAATGGAGGGGTAAGAAAACCCTAAGAAGGTGAAGTCAAAACAGTGAGATCAAGCACAATCCATGCTAAGTCGAGCGTGGCCCGAGTCGAGGGTGACTCGAATGGGACACGGTTCAGGGAGGGTGCAAGAAACCCTCTATATATATATATATATATTAATTTTTTTTATCTTATTACCTTTGATGAAACACAATTAAACTAAGAATTATGAAAGCAGGGAAAACGTGATTTCAGTCAAAATTAATAAACTAAAATAAAATAAAAAATTAAGAAACAATGCAAACCTATCTGAAGCGAAATAATTTTTTTATATTTTTTAAAAATTTATTTTAAGTCAAAACTTGGTCAAAAGGGAGCCCAAGGTCCCTGGAATTTGCCTTTGGGGCCCCATAAATTTTCTGGGACACCTGGAATATGCCTTTGGGGCCCCATAAATTTTTTGGGACACTTGCACTTGGGCGACACAAGTGGTGTTGACCGGGCGACACAGGTGGTGTTGACCGGGCGGCACTACTGGTGTTCCCCTCGCACGGTGGCAGTGTCGCCCAAAAAAATTATTATTTTTTATTTTTGTTTTAGTTTTTTCTTATTCATATTGATGAAATAAAACTACTTTAAACTTGGAATAATAATTTTAAAAAATATTTAAGATGAAATGAATTAAAATAGAGTAAACAAAAAAAAGCAAATAGAACAGATATGTATCAAGTAATATATTTTTTTGGTATTTTAAAAAAAAATATTTTGATTATAAATTGTGTGAATAGCCACAAAAGAGACCCTAGAATATATAGACAAATTTTTAGAAGAATCTGAAACTTTTAATTTTGGGCGACACGGGGAGTGTCGCCTTGGATCTAAGTAGCACTAGTGGTGTCGCTCAGGCGACACTGCTGGATCCAGGTTATTTTAGATTTTTGGGAATTTTTTTGAATGAAAACAATGAAAAAAAATAAATAAAAATCATATTTTGGCGTTTGGATCAAGCTCGAAATGCCCCACGGTGGGTGCCAAACTGTTTATGATGAAAAATATGATAGATCTTCTTGGGAAGATCTCTTGAATATTACACCTTAAAATGATGAAAAATATGTGGTAGAAAAAGTGGAACAAATCAAATTCAGATATGAGGCCAGATCTGCCTGAAAATGAGCAAATCTAAGGCACTGCAGACTAAGGAACCTCTAGCACCCTAAAACGGACCCTACAACTTAATCCAGATTCTCGGTGTCTCAATTTTCTATGGGACTGCCACCATTGGATTTAGTACGGTTGAAAACCCCCCAAGAGTCAAATTTCAGCTCGAACAGACACTTTAGGAAGACGTTATAGGTAAAAGAGGGAAACAGGAGAAGCCGCACGATATTCCCGTGTGGCCACCCTGCAACTCTACACCATTGAAGGGACAGTCACGAGTAGTGAATTCGACGCTCATATCTCACCCGTCTCAAGTCGGATCGTGCTCAAATTTCGTGAGCATGTTCATTGCATCAAGACAAGCGATTCAATATGTGGCACGCCCCGTGACGATAGTCAAGTGCGAAGAAAAGCTAGCGAGAAGTTGCTGATCTGTGAAGAAAGTGCAGAAAATTTAGCAGCTTCATACCTCGCTCGAACAGCCAAATCATGTCGCTCGCGAGCCCGATCGACGCAAGACTAATTCCATCGCATGCGTAAGGTCTCGGTCCATCTCTGACCTAAAACCTGTACATGATGAACAGTCAGATGTCGCACACGAAGCCGACGAAGCCAATGCAAATTTCGTAGCCAAAATTTCAGATTCTGACCAAAATTCCAAAGTTGCAAAATCTTCGTTTGAGAACGGAATCAAGTGCGTTTGTTGCCTCACGATTGTAATGGATTGTTTAGTGTGATCTAGCAAAGAAATCACCAAAAAAATCAAGGAATGAGCACACTATCGATCCAAAGTTTCAAGATTTCTCCTCTCTTTATTGAAAACCTTTTGTTTCATTACTCCCTCATATGAGCCTGTGATGCTCTAAGACAGGGGTGGATCTCTTCAACCCACTTGTCTCATTAATTAACCATAGAAGTGTTGTCTAGAAAACAAGAGGATTACAGGTCAAGGGAAGCGCTTTCGAACTAGCTAAAATAGCTGGGGGGCTTTCTTCGTGATCTAGGAGGGCACCCACACGAGCCAGCCAGAGTAAGTCCTAAACCCATCTTAAATTATTCTCTCATCGGTTGGTATACCTGCCCTTGCTCTCGAGGAAGGTTTCGAGAGAGCGATCTCAAATCCAGCCACTAGAAACCCGAGATGTGTGCTGTCAGATCACCAAGATCCAGAGGGCGAGATTAAGACACCTAACCATCTTAGCGACTCCACTTGGGACATACTACCCCTTAGTCGGTTCGCTCTTGTTTGACTAGTATCCTCTGTTACTTTCTGCATTACTTTTTATGACGCCTGGGCTGTTCAACCTGTTCATCCGAGCCAGGGATGTTTTCATCCCCGTACTTGTGACTGTTCCAGGGAAGAGAACTGCTCAAGCTTTCTTCCCTACTCTCCTTCTGAGTCGCGACTCACAGTCCGGCTCTCAAGTTCTTACCTGGGTCGGTGCTAGAGAGGACTTAAAAGTCCTTGACTCCCCGCTTTCTCGCCCTGGTGGAGCCTCCACCAAGGCCCCTTGCATCGGTGGCATATTTTCCACTGCACACAACCTGCACCCTATTACTAACAAGTCTCTTGCCAGTCATATTGTTGGGGAACGCTGGAAGGTTGCCTTAACTGCTTTCGCGGGAGGTAAGCAAGTTGTCGTCACTCCTAAGATTCGTCGCAAGGCAACTCGTTATACTCTTTCACCTCTCCGAACCTCTAGACTTAGAGGCTCGGCACACCAAGGCGGAGACCCTGTAGCCTCCACCTCTTGCATATACCCAAGGGCTCATGGTCCACCCACTTGAGCCACACCTCGGGGCAACCCCCACATTGCCTTGAGCTTGCATTAAGGGCTAGGCCTTCTTGGGCCGAACCCTGCGTGCGCCATGCATTCGCTTTCCACAGCTCGGAGCAGTGTTAGCTCTATGCCACCTTGAGCACATGAGGGTTGACCACTTCGTCCTCCCTCCTAGCACACAACGCCCCACTCTATGAGAGATGAGCTTTCACACAACTCCCCACTCTGTGAGAGATGAGCTTTCGCCTCGTCCCTCACAAACACAAGCTCATGGGTCTAGACCTCCCAAGGCAGAACCAATTGATCAAGCCCGGGTTGACTCCCAAGTCACCCGAACGGCTAACCCTAAAGGGTCACACATACCGCATTCACAGGTTCCTCCCTGGTCCTGACACAGGCGGAGTCATGAAGCAGATACTTTCTCTGCCGCTCACCCGACATTAGTCAAGCACCTCGAGCCATGATACTCAAAGGTCTTCCCTAAAAGAACCATCTTGAGCCAGCTTCAAGTCAGCCGTGCACATAGGCCCCACAAAGGAACTCGGGGCAGCGACCCGATGTCAGACAGAGACCTCCAGCCTCCAAGGAAAAAACTCAGGCTGCCTTCTGTCCTTAGACCCCACTCCCTGCTCCAACTCATAGACACGGCCCTTGCATGTTCAAAGAAGGTGGGGCAAAGCAGGTCTCTGGCTCGGTTTTAGAATGAAGTTCACACCCATCTCAGGGTTAAGCAGAAGGGAGGTCTTCAGATCCTAACCAAAGAAGCCTCCAAGGTAGTTAAGGTCATCACCCTTGATGACCTTCTGCCTCGTAACCCCTTTTCCCTCTTAAAACTCCAGAACCTGAGAGAGTGCAAGATTATTGCTGAGTCGTCATTGCCCCAGAAGCCACAGTCCCAAGACCGTCAAGAACAGGTCCTCTTAAGATCGGTAGAAAAGGCTCGAGTCCAATCGTGGAAAGCTGAGCCCTTGCAAACTGACTTGCACCCATGACTCGCCGACCTCAACGGTCAGCTCCTCTTAGCTTTGAACTCTCAGAGGAGACGGTCAGTCTCATAGTGATCAATGACCCAGATGAAGCCCAGGAGGACAAAATGACTAGATTCGAGGTAACGATACTATCAAAGCCCTTATCAACAAGGGTAAGATAAAGCTCGAAGAGTTGAAGAAAGCGTTCGGGGCAACTGAGGCTTCTCACATAATCACAATCCAAGAGGGTGATGACGCACCCGCTATTCTCCGTGCATTTTTCTCCATAATGCTTGAAGGACTCGTTACTCTCAAGCCGACAAGGCAGCCCAAGTTCTTGCCTCCGAGGATCAAGAACTGACACTATCGAAGCCCTTATAAACCAGGGTTAGATA
The DNA here is from genome assembly GCF_054954075.1 of Amborella trichopoda. Lineage (NCBI taxonomy): Eukaryota > Viridiplantae > Streptophyta > Magnoliopsida > Amborellales > Amborellaceae > Amborella > Amborella trichopoda. The sequence continues at coordinate 25,034,117 of NC_142338.1, read as the reverse complement.
AAGCTTGAAGCGTTGAAGAAAGCGTTTGGGGCAACGACGGCTTTTCACATTATCACAATACAAGAGGGTGACGAGGCACCCGCTACTCTCCGTGCATTTTTCTCCATAATGCTCGAAGGACTCGTCACTCTCAAGCCGACAAGGCAGCCCAAGTTCTTTCCTCCGGGGATCGAGACCCTCTGGTGCACATATCACCAAATACAAGGCCATGACATTAGCGAATGCACTGGCTTCCACGAGATCGTGGCAAAGAAGATGTTGCAATGCCAAGAAGCTTATGGTAACCCAGAAGGACACCCTCAAGTCCCAGATCTATTTGTGCAAGAAGATCTCTCGGTGCAAGACTGGGAAATGCTGAGCAAGACCCTTTGCAGACCCTCTTTGAGGCTATGCTCGGATAGAGTCTTGTCACTCCCAGGCCCACCAGGCAGCTGAGGCATCTTGCCCAGGGTAAGAAAAATCTCTGATGCCCATATCACCAAGTATGGGGCCATGAACTCATTGTGTACTCTAGGTTCGTAGCTACAGTCATGGAGAAAGTCTAGTTGTTTGAACGTATTTTTCATCACCTTGGTCCTTGGAAGGAAGCAGGTCAATAAAGCCTATAAAACAGTAGAAATTCTCGACAGTCTTAGAATGGCCCCATAATTGGTCAAGATCCTCATCAACACTTGAAAATACCACCTACCACGTTTCATCGCGATCAGACATGTCTACGGCAGTGAACACAAAGAAAATATTTCAACAAAATCGGTCTTTAACACCGTAAAATGGACCCTACAACTAGAACTACAATTTTGGTGTCTCAAATCACTATGGGACCATTGCCATTGGATCCAACATGGTCGAAAACCCTTATGGGTCAAGTTTTGGCTTAATCGGATACTCCAAAACAAAGATATGAGCCAAACATTGAAATATGAGAGGTCGCACACTAGTCCCATTTGGCCTCACTGCACCAAAACACCATTAAAGGTGACTATTTTACAGTCACTAGCAATAACTTTCAAGGCTCATAACTGACTCGTTCCAAGTCGGATCACTCCCAAATGTGAGGAGCGCATTCGTCTCAACAAGACAAACAATTCGAAGTGTGGCACGCCCCGAGACGATGTGCGAGCAGGGAGAAAAGCTAGAGAGAGGTTGCCGATCTATGAAGAAGTTGTAGAAAATTCAACAGCGACACGCCTCACTCGATAGACCAAATCACGATGCTTGCACAAGGGATCGATGCGAAACCAATTCCATTATGTGTGTAAGGTCCAAGGCTATCATTGGTCCAAACCCCATACGTGATGGACTGAAAATTCCATGCATGGAGCCGACAAAATAACTGAAATTTCGATCGTCGGATTCCAGATTCCGGTCAAAGCTCAAGTTGCGAAATCTTCGTTCGGGCTCCAAACTACATTTCGTTTGTTACCACGCGATTGTGAAGGCATACTCAGTGCACTACGATAAAGAAATTATAAAAAAACATTAAGGGACGACTGTACTATATATTCGAAGTTTCCAAGATTCAAACAAATTTCAAGTCTCGTGATCATGGCTGAAAAACATGATTCATGGCTCGAAGTTGGTATCAAAATGATCGTCATGCCGAGCCCTACAAGAAAACAATAATCTTTCGATTAAATGGGCATCAGAACACCCTCGGGTCAGCCATGGATGATCATGCAAGATCTCGGGCCGCAGTAGGGACTCCTATGAAATTCCACACATTATTAAGCAGGGGCAAAACAGTGCTTTTACACCCATTTTGAAATTTTTTAATTCAATTAAATCTTAATTTTCAACAATTAAGTCTAATTTTGATCAATCCACCCATGTTTGGGCACAATTCCATATAAACAGGCATTGGCTCATTGTAAACGTAGCCCTTGACCTTCAGTTGATGCTTGGAAGATTGGATAAAAACTTCGATTCATTGCTTGAGCCTATGAGTATGTCCTGGAGAAAGAAAGAGGAATGAGAATGAAAGGGTCGATACCCTTTGAGCAAGTAACTTTCTCTTTCCTCCCCTCCTTTCTCTCTTCTTCTCTCTTTCTCTCTCTCCCCTCTCTCTATTCTTCTTTCTTTCTCTCTTCTCCCCTCTTTCTCTCTTCTCCCCTCTCTCTTCTTCTCTCTTTCTCTCTCCCCTCTATCTCTTCTTCTCTCTTTCTCTCTCCCCTCTATCTCTTCTTCTCTCTTTCTCTCTCCTACCCTCTTTTTCTCTCTCCTCCCCTCTTTCTCTCTTGCTCTCTCCTCCCTCTTTCTCTTTCTTTTTCTCTCTCTTTTTTTCTCTTCTCTCTTTCTTTCTTCTCTCTCTCCCTCTTTCTTTCTCTGTCTATCTCTTTGTCTTATCTCTTTCTCTCTCATCTTCTCTTCTCGTCTTTATCTTCTTCTATCAACCGATGAAGTCTAGTGTATGTTGGTCTTCTCTATCTTCTTCTATCAACTGGCAAAACCTAGCGCCCGTTGGTCTTCTCTATATTCATCTGTCAACTGGTGAGACCTAGCGACAGTTGGTCTTCTCTATCTTCTTTTGTCAACTGGCGAGACCTAGCACCGATTGGCCTTTTCTGTCTTCTTATGTCAACTGGCGAGGCCTAGCGCCGGTTGGCCTCCTCTCTCTTCTTCTATCAGTTGGCAAGACCTAGTGACGGTTGGTCTTCTCTCTTTCTATTCTATTAGTCGGTAAGACCAAACACCGGTTGGTCTTCTCTCTCTTCTTCAATCAGTCGGCGAGACCTAGCACCAGTTGGTCTCCACTCTCTTCTTCTATCAATCAGAGAGACCTAGCTCCGGTTGGTCTACTCTCTTTTCTTCTATCAGTAGGTGAGACCTAACGTCGGTTGGTCTTCTCTCTCCTCTTCTATCAGTCGGTATGACCTAATGTCGATTAGCCTCCTCTCTTTTCTTCTATCAATCGATGAGACCTAGTGCCAGTTGGTCTTCTCTCTCTTCTTCTATCAGTCAGCAAGACTTAACATCGGTTGTTCTTCTCTCTCTTCTTCTATCAGTCTGTGAGACTTAGCACCTGTTGGTCTTCTATCTCTTCTTCTGTCAGTCGGTGAGACCTATCACCGGTTGGTCTTCTATTTCTTCTGCTATCAATTGGCGAGACTTAGCGGCGGTTGGTTTTCCCTCTCTTCTTTTTGTCAATTGACAAGACCTAGCATCGACTAGTCTTCCCTCTCTTCTTCTGTCAGTTGGTGAGACTTAGGACCAATTGGTTTTCTTCCTCTCTTCTCATCTGACACATCTGGTGAAGCCTAGCGCCGACTGCCTCCTCTGTCTCCCATCTCCTGAAACAGTTGGCAATGTCTAGCGCCGACTGCATCTCTTCTTCCTTCTTCTCCCTCTTTCCGTCTATTCCATTCCTCTCTTTAGCCATTCCTCTGTTATTCTTTCATTCGACCAAGAAGGATTGAGGTTAGCATCTCATGACAGTCCTGTCATCTAACCGTAATGTTGTTGCGTCAGGTTCGCTCGGCCCGCTTTATTGTCATGACAAACCGACCATCGTGCTTAGCTAGTCGATATAGATAATAATGTCTCGTAGCGATCCCGTGAGCCGGTCTCAGTTATTGAGCCCGTTTCGTTGCCACGTTACGTCGATTATCCACCAGTCTAGTCACCACTTTGATTTCTTGCTTGGTCAAATTCTTCTCTCCCCCTATCTTTGTTTCTTCTTTTTGAATACGCATGCTTGTGTATGTTCATCAAAGAGGAAAAGGGTGAGGCCTGACCCACCTGTCCCATAACCTTTGCCATGTATGTGTGTGATTATAGAAAAGCTGAAAATAAGAAGAATACAAGCCAAGGGAGGCGATTCCGAACCAGTTTCATTACAGGGGGGCTTTCTTCGTGATTTACGATGATTCCCATGCGAGTTAGCCTGAGTAAGTCCCGAACCCACCTTTAAATTCCTCTCTCACTGGTTGGTAATACCTACCCCCGTTTTCGAATGTGGTTCCCAAGAGAGCGATCTCACCAACGTCCCGAGTCTCTCCCGAAACCCGAGACGCGTGTTGCCCGATCCTCTAGGGATCCGAAGGGTGAGATCGAGGCACCTAACCAGCTTGGCAACTCCACTGGGGACTTACTACACCTTAGTTAGATCGTTCTTGTTTGGCTAGTCTTTACTTTTATTATTTGCTTTCATTTTCTTTCCATATTCACTTATGGCTACTGGGTTCTGTAACCCATTTATCCAGATTGGGGATTTTCTGATCCCCTTATTCGAGTGTGTCCCTAGGGAATGAGGTCCCTCGACTTCATTCCCGATCATCCTCTTGTGCAAAGACTCCTTGTCTAGCTCCCAGGTATTAACCTGAACCGGTGTGAGGAGGGACTTGAAGGTCCCTCACTCCCCATCTCTTCGCTCTGATGGAAACTCCACCAAGGCGCCTTGCATGGGTGACACTTATGTTGCCCCACACAACATGCACCCAGCCATCGACAAGTCACTTGTTAATCATATTCCAGAGGTACGCTGAAAGGCTACTCAGTCCCTTTCAGGGAAAGGCAAGCTGGCTGCCATTAGTTCTGCGGATTCGTAAACGGGGGTAGGTATTACCCCCACATTCTTACACAATTAGCCTCTATCCCTAGAGGCTCAACACATCGAGGTGGAAACCCCACGGTCTCCATCCCTCACACACACCACAAGGCTCGTGGGTCACCCACTCGAGTCACACCATGGGGCAACCCTTCTATTGCCTCGAGACTGTGTTCAAGGTCGAACCTTCCAAGGCCAGGTCCTGCACGCTCCACTCATGTTCATCCAACTGCTCGGGGAAACACCATTGTTGTGCTAACCCGAGTACACAAGAGATGACCTTCTCATCCTCCTCCTATGCACACACAAGAAAACCCGGTAAGAGGCAAACCAACATCTGTTCTCTTACAGACACCTGCTCATAGCTCTCGGCCTCCTAAGGACAGATCACTTGCACGAGCCTTGGTTGACCCTCAGGTCTCTCGTAATCCTTCTTCAAGGGATGCACACACGTTTCCATCTCAGACGTCCCCTCGTCCTCGACTCGGGCCTCCTCATGAGTCGACCCCTGCTCTTGCCTGCTCCTCCTTCATCGAGCAAGCACCTTGAGCCTTGATACTCGAAGGTTTTCCCCAAGAGTACCATCTTGAATCAGCCCCAACACTTTAGTCATGTCTTTGGAGCTCATAAGAGAGTTCGAGGCATGGATCTCACGAAAGATTGAGTCCTTCATCCTTCCCGGCCTAAGATGACACCAGTTATTGGCCCTCATCCATTGCTGCACCTGATGGAGATAGCTCTCTCCTATTTAGGAAGAGTTGAACAGCTGCACCTAGATTGCAGTTTTGACACGAGGTCCATCAAAACCTTGAGACTAAACGCGATAGAGGTCTGCAAATTTTGACTAGGGAAGTGACCAAGGAAGTCAAAACAGCCAATTTTGACGACCCACTTCACCTGAATCCCTCTATCCCCTTCAGATGATGAAGCCTGAAGAAGAGCTTAATGAGTCGTGTGCTGTGGTTACTGTCGCAAAAGAAGACCTAGCCACTCAATAGCCACGGTCCCAAGACCGCTGTGAACCGGCTCCTCAGCCATAGTCCCATGACCATCGAGAACCGGTCCAAATGAGACCTATGTACGAAAGTCGAGTTCAATCAGGGAATGCTAACCCCTTACTGACTGATCTACCACGTACAACCCATCAAGCTCGCAAGCCTTCAGCTGCTACTAATGTTGACCTCCTTAGATAAACAGTTAGCGTAATGGTCGTAAGCGAGCCCAGTGATGCGCAGGAGGATCGCATGAACAAGCTCGAGGATATGGTAGATGCGATGATGAAAAAGATAGATCGTATTGACGTTGCACGCCAGTCAGCTGACCATGTGGCCAATTCCCATCAATTTGATGTTGTGGCTCCATGACAGCCTCCTTCGTCTACCTCACAGGAAAATTCTATCCCTCATCCGATTTCTCAGTCAGTTATTGACTCTATGGTCACCTATAGCCTAAAGAACCGACAAATTCCGAGCATACAGGGTGCGACGCCTTATCAAAGACCATATCCTTCCTATAATGATCAGGTCTCGTTCCCCTCACACTACAAGAAAGGGAAGGTTCCTCTATTCAGCGGAACCACCTCCCCAAACTAGCATATCGCCCACTTCCAAGCAGCATGCCGGGAGAACAATGGATGATGGGAGACTTCTTCTCCGACAATTCTTTGAGACCCTCGATGGCCCAGTATTTCAATGGTATCCCCGACTTCCTCCAAACTTAGTCCTTATGGTGGAAGAGATGGAGAAACTATTCTATAAACGCTTCTATGAGGTCGAGAGAGAGCTTCTCACCCTGACAAAAGGCCCCGATGAGCTCGCAGATCAGTTCATACAAATATGGAGAAAATTGGCTTCCCGTCATCCTAATCCTATGCCCTAGATGGAAACAGTGCAAACTTGCGTGCGGAACATTCGACCTGAAATCGCTCTACATGTTGAGGCCTCTAATCTGACCTCCATGTCAGAGTTGATCTCTAAATCAGTTCTCATAGAAAGTTTGTCACGCCATCATGGTGGGGCACGACAACCATCTACAATTTCAACAAATGATCGGGGCAAAGGTGGCTCTCGGAATAACATACAAGGCAGCCACTAGAAAGGGGTAATTAGTGCAGCCGTTTTGGTCACTGATTCAAACAAGGCTCCCTCCCAAACTTTGGACCTCTCTAAAGAGGTAGGCATGACGAAGGTAACACCCCAGGCTGACAAGCAGCAATAGTCGTACAATCGGGTACCTCCACCAGCCAACTTAGATCGGGGTGATTATTTCACCAGACATAGGAATAAGTTTTATCCCTTCGAGAAGGAATGGGTCCCTATGCTGTTCTAGTTATTATTGGAGCAGAATATGATCCAGCTTTCAGAAGCCAGGTTCCCTGAGCAATCTAGCCTTGACACTCAGGCAAATATTGTGCCACAATCGGAGGATCAATCATCCCACAGATGACTGCTACATGCTGAAGGATATCATTGAGGCCATGATTTTGAAAGGTCAGATAAAGCTTGAAGATTTAAAGGAGGCCTTCAGGGCAGCTAAGACCTCCCATGTCGTAACCATTCAAGAGGAGGATGAAATGCCGGGTATCCTCTATGCCCTCTTCATTATAATGCTTTAGGAAGGCATAATCACACTAAAGCAGGCAAGGAAACCCATTCACCTTATTAAGGGGACTGAAGATCGTTGGTGTCCCTACCATCAAATAAGAGGTCATTACTTATTAGAATGCACAACTTTCCTTGACATAATCGCAAAGAAGATGCGAGAGTGTCAAGAATTTTACAACCTCCCCATAAGTGATCCCCAAATCACTTCCTCATCGGGGCAAGAAGATCTCACAAGGCAGGACATTCCGATCTATGACTCAGACTTTGCAGAACGCTCGATTTCCCAGCCATCGATGATCTATCATGGCCTAAGCAGACTCAAGTCCTTAAGACAAGAAGCGGTTTGTCAAGCTTGAGCGGTTTTTCACCCCAACAAGATGAATCAGACATCACTTCAGAAAACCAGAAAGAGACGGGCACCAAGCGCTGCTCGCCAAAGAAATAAGACTGCTCAACCTACAGTCGAGCAGGAATTTCTCAGGCCCCTTCCCCCGTTGCCAATCTTGCTGGACTTCATCCTCGACACGTTCCTTTTTCCTTCTTTATCTTGCCAAGAAGACGTCCTCGTACCATCTTCCACGCAGCAAACATCCAATGAGGGTGATGACGTTAAAAGAAATCCCCAACGGTCTAAGCAAGGGAAAGACCTAAAGATCCCCTGCACTTGTCTAACCTTGGTGATGATGTAAAAAGCTGCCCAGACTGGTTTGACGAGTGGAAGGACCTTAAAAGTCCCCCACTTTCTAAACCTTCTACACCTTCTTCGCTTGCTTCTCATTCTCTTTCTCCTGTGTCTTCTTCAGGTATGAACTTGATGTGCCCAGACTTTGAGGCTCTCGACTAGAAATTTGAAGGAATTAATATAAGCAGGACACAGCGGAAGTGATTAAGAAAGACATTGGCACAAGAAGCAGGATTCTTAACAGTTGCTGATGCACTAGCAGCTAAAGCCAAGGAAGAGCCACCTTCATCAAAGAAGCGCTAGAAGTCGAAGCCAAAGAAACCCCAGTGGCCCCCTAAGCCTGACTTCAAGCAAACATTGAGACAGTCAAGGGGGCAAATCTTCTATTCTCAAGGAGCTTGCCACATGGTGCAAATCTCTGGAGAAATGCCCACCACGGGGTAGATAAACCTCAGATCGGGAAAGAGTTGCAGCCTCTATCGTAGAAGTTGGGCACCACGATGTTTCCCAGTCCGCGACTGCCCCCTAATCCAAATACTAGTCTACCTATCCTACAGCTCCCTGGGTTCCTTCTTAATCCCAGAACTCCGAAAAATTCACCTATTCTCCAATTCCCTCAGACGCCTTTGATCTCATGTACTCAGTCTCTTCCAAAACCTCAAACCTCCATCACTCAAGCTAAGCCTGTTGTGTAATCAAGTCAGCTAGCCGACCAAAATAAACCCTCTTTACCCAACCTCAACACAATCTACCCATCAAATCAGTGGCAAAACTAGGAACACAAGGCTTTGATCAAGAGAAGGTGAAATATGATGTGATAGGGCATCTACAAAAGCTTCCTGCCCTTCTTAGTGTCTCTGATGCCCTCATGCTTTCAAAGGATTATCGGATGGCTTTGGTTCAAAGCTCTCTCTGACCCAGAAGTGTACGAGACCGAAGTAGAACCTATCCAGGTGGACCCGGCAACTCTACAAGGATGTATGCCAATCACCTTTTTAGAGGACAATCTGCATTTAGGGGAAAAGTTTCATAATCACCCTCTCTTTATTACTGGCGAATTACACATCTACCGAATCATGTTAGACGGAGGGTCGGCAGTCAACCTTATTCCAAGAAGGATCCTTACCTGATTAGGGTTGGGGTCCGAAGATCTTAACCCAACCCACATCACAGTTCAGGGGTTTAACCAATTTGGAGAGAAGCTGATTGGCACGATACGCCTTCGTTTTTAGATCGCTGAGCTGAACGATTATGCCCAGTTTCATGTAATTGACACCAACACTTAAAATATTCCCCTCGGTTGGCCATGACTCCATGATTAGGGGGTGGTTCCATCATCATTGCACCAATGTTTCAAGTATAACCGAAACGAGAGACAACGCATGGTCTATGCTGACAAAAGACCATTCCCTGTGGTCGAAACTCACTATGCAGATGCAAAATATTATTTCACCGATTTGGCCGCTCCCCAGGAGCCAAACGATGGGGGTCACAAGTTTACAATCAAGACAACATCTTCTCCCCATGAAGATGTTGAAGATGTTGGGAGAAAACTGATAGACATGTTCAAGGAGGAAGAAAAGCAGGGCAGAATACCTAACTACTCTCATTCCAACATCCCAACCATCATCCCTCAAGAAAATCCTTCTTCCTTTGAAAAAGAGTCCTCACCTTCTGCCCCCAGTTCTAAGACGCCTTGGGCAGAAAAGGAACCAAAATTCATTTCTGAGATCGAGCAAGCCATGGGGGTAGAACTCCCGGCTCATAGGATGCTTATACGCCAGACCATTAGAAAGTCTTGCTTATCCTCACAACACTCTAAAAATTCGAAGCGGCACGACAACCGCCACAAAGGGTGTTTCAAAATCTCATTGCTATAAGTAAAGAGGATGTTCCTCAGACTGTTGTCCAGCCAAAAGTTTTACTTTTCCTTGACCTCTCAAGAGAGAAATTCGATGAACGACAACTTCATGCCCCTCAAGTGTAGGATCCTTTAGGAAACTTGAGAAGGAAAGTTCTCAGTCTCCAAAGTCAGCTAGAGGTCATGCGTATCGCTTCAAAGCATCTCAAAGAGTTTGTATCGAAGACTGAAAGCTACGATGAGCTTGAAGTAAACGAGCAACTAATGGAGGCCGAAGCCCCTCCTGATTGGACTATTTATAGCAATTAGGCTCACCAAATCATGAGGAAAATGAACTATGAGCCCTTGGTCAATCAAACATTGAAAGGAAAAAAAGTAACGACTCCCTATTTCAAAGCTATCCAAGCCACAATAGTCCACCATGGGGCTAAACAAGGCCTAGGGTATTAGTCTCTTGGGACAAGGAAAGTGTCGAGAGGCATTCAAAAGAGCACAATAAAACTAAAGCGAGAACGAAATCATGTAATAAAGTCAATAAAAAAGAGAAGCGCTTTATTCATCAGTCAAAACTTTTATACGTACTGAAAAAAAGAAAGAAAAAGGAATGACATGCTAAAAAATGATCAATCATCTTATTGATTTCTGTGCTGCATGCTTTAGGAGAAGTCTCGGTGCCTTAAACACGTGCCTTCAGCTCCGCCACTGTTTGAGTCGCCTATGTCATCACCACAGTTTCCGACTCAATTGTGCCACGAGTTCAGATAAATCTGCAACAAAAGAGGCCTCCATGGCCTTCCTTTGAGCCATCTTTGTCTGGTGACCCGTGAATTTTTCTTTCAGTATTCACATTGCCTATCTGACTTCGATCATTCTCTTGAAGCTCCCTTATGCCTCTTTCTTGAGGTCTTGCTGGTGGCCAGCTATCAAGGCTTTCTTCTTAATACAAGCATCTATCTTCTCACGACTGTGCAAAATCAGCTTTTCCAAGGAGGCTACCCTTCTGACTTCTTCCTCATGATGAAGCACTCCCAATCTCTAGCTCTCCAACTTGTTTAGAGTTGCACCAAAATGGGAAAGCACCTCTGGCGCTGTCCCGACTGCAGTAGTCAAACTCCCTCAGCCTGGCCAAACCTTCTCTTAGCTCATTGAAAGGCAACTCACTCAAGCCCTGAAGGCTTGCTCTAAGCAAGCCTTCAATCATGAGAGAAACACCATCGAAAACAGTCTTGGACGTTACTGTTAGGGTCACCACTTCGGAAGACACCTCGACCTTGAGGACCGGGCTTGTTGAAGAGATAGCCATCTGAGCCATTGGCTCCCTTGAAACAAGGGAAAAGCCAAGAGCTTCTTCCCCTTTGGGCTAATGGACAGCCCCGGCCTCTATCTGCATGGACTCTTCGATGCCAGCCTCGCTGTCTGGACCCGCTCTTATGGGGACCTCTACTTCGGTCCCAACAGGCTATAGAGGAACTTGTTCCCCTTGCTCCTCACACTCCTAGGCTGTCACCTTAGCATCATCAAGTTCAGGACTTGCCCCTTCTCTTTGGCCTTCGCCAGTCGACACGTCCCTGGCAGTGGCTTCCTCCACTTGGCCCTTGCCTTCAACAGCCAGAACTTGGCAACAAAGAGCTCAGCCCCCTCATCTTCATGACTCGAGGCCACGGGAGTACCAACCTCTTGGTGCTCGAATGCGTTATCCACTCCACGCTCTTCTTCTCGAGCCATAGCCCCTGCCCCGGTCGAGGCACTAAACTCCTTGTGCATGGAGGCCACATCAACATCTGAGCCCCTATCTGAGCAGTTGCTTCAGGGCTTTCATCCTCCTCAGTCTCAATCTGAGCTGCCTCAGACTCAGGAACTACCCTTGGACTCAAGGGTGTCTCCCTAAGATCCGGAGTCCCCTCCAGATCAGAAGCAATGCCAATAGGCTCAGAGCTGTCGGAGTCCTCAGCCATAGTTTTTGAAGAAAAAGAAAACATTTTCGCAGAAGCAAAAGATGGTTCAGAAAGCACAAAGGGTGGTACTAGAAGAATTCTTAAATATTTGAAGAGGAAGGGCTACCTCTTGATTCTGACATCACAGGAAGCTTGTCACTCTTCTGCCTCTGAATACGCCCACTACCTGAAAACGCTGCATGGATGTCTGCAGTAGTCGGACGCTTTCTTTTTTTTCCCCTTGCTGGGAGCTACTGCCTCAGATCCACCTCCTTGAGAAGACCTTCAAGCCAATTTACCATGGGGACCGCTCCCGATTAGGGCATTGAAGTCATATGGTGGACGCTTCTCTTAACCCGGGACTTGTCGCCCCTCAACCCACTTGAAGATCGAGCTAAGATTGTTGAAGACACTCCCAGTTATTGCCTTCATTACAAGGAATTCTGGTGAGGCCTCATCAGCTGCTATCTTGCATGGAAGCCCCAAAGCCCGCCCGTTGGTCCAAGGCGAACATCGTGTCGAGAGCAGGAGCATCTGCCAGCCTCCTTTGCCTGGTGTCTTGACGCCAGTTACCATTCACTCCTTTCCAAGGGTGATCCTTTTCCTAATAGCCCTTATTGGTGATTCTCCACCAGTTCACATATGCTTTAGTTGATCGAACTCTCCTACCAAAGTGAGGTAGCACATACTTGTTGGTCTCTGTCATTTCAAGACAAATAGAGCAAGCGATACGTATTTGCTCCGGCAACCAACACTCTCAGAAAGTTCCAAGCTCTTCAGCCCTTCCCTTATACACCTTACTCCGATGCTTTTAGAAGAATACCGAGAAGGGGTTGCCTTAGTCAAGCTCGTTCTGACAGGCAAAGCGGTGGGGGAAATACCCCTCTAGCCTGGCACTGTGTGGAGTCCGATAAGGTAAGACTCTCCCTCTGATGCTCAGCATAAACATGAGTTCCTTAATCGTTGTTGGGGTACCGTCCAGTTGCTTCCTCAACTCATCAATGAAATCACGGTCAGTGAAGCTTCCAACCAGAAAACGGACCCGTCTCATGTGCAAAGAATCACTTCCAAACATACCCGGAGCTTCCCCTAGGGTACGGAAGATAGCCCTCTGGTTTTAAATCCTCATCAAGAAGGCTTATAATTTATTTCCTGAGCACTGATGCTTGAAATAAGTGTCAGGGAGATAAGCCCCTAGCCACCCCTACATGTAATGCGCAGGGAATGGAGTTTTAAAGTCTCTATGAAAAGCTTCTCCTCCTACGCTGTCGTTCCCTTCCTCTTTGCCCTTATAGGCTTTTCCACTGGAGATGGCCCCCAAGCCATGGAATATGTTGCAGAGGACTGGCTGATCAAGGGCATACTCATGCCCTCTGACCATGTCACAGGCCACGTATAATACCCATGGACGAATGTCATCCCCCCAGACAGGAAGCACAAACTTACAGAAGAACAAGGCTAAGTAGGCAGCCAAGAAAACATCATCATCACCAGTCTCAAGTTGATATATGGGAGGCATCTCTTTTGCATCTGCCTTCCCTTCCCCTTCGGAGTACCCTGACCGCCCTCAGGATAATCCCCATAAAAGAATTTCACCCATTCTATAAAGGTCACCTTGCCTTTGGTAGAGCGGCCGACAATAGACTGGGAGGCTTCAAAGATCTTTGGAAGACTGGCCGACGGCTCTTCATCTCCCAAGTTAACACTATCGAAGATGACTGAGTTTGAGGGAAAAAACTTGTCATACATGGCCTGGAGCATTGGGAGACCTCCAATAAAGTGAAGATCCAGTAAAGAGATTCCCGCTTTGCCATGATCAAGAAGCCAAGTATTGCTCACATGGCTCCATGTTTCCAGCGATACGTTTAACAATGGTCGTAGTAGCTGCTCGAACACTGGACTACTGTTAAAAGCGAAGCACGCTCGAGAATGCTTCATACGAAGCCAATACCTTGACAGTCCAAGAAGCGTATCCCTTCATGTATTGGTGCTCTCCTTGAATCCGGAGGCCTTTTGCCGACCACCTTAGTAATCCCTTTGCCTGGACCATCTGCTTCCCAAAGGTAGGTAAATTCTCCCCAAAGGCTATGTTCTGATGCATACAATGAAGAAGTGACAACCCTTCTTCAATACAGACATTGCCATCATTACCCTTCCGCACTTCAAAGCATACGGGGTCAATAATGAAAGTGACGCTAAGAGGCTACTTTGGCTCGTACACTGGCTAGGTCAGCCAAATGGGTTCACCCCTCCATAAAAATTCTCCCGTAAAATAATGGGCACCGATTTCCCCTTCCCTTGGGAGCCTCTTCACATCGAGGATTTGGTAAGAAGAACCAGCCATTACAAAGGACTTAATGGTTCACTCCTAAAAAAGTTTCTAAGGCACTCACCGATTGAGCCTGTCCAACACTCAGCGCTAGTTGAGACTCTCAAACACTTAGCGCCTGGTGAGCTCCTCAAATGCCCAGCGCCGGTTGAGCACCAACAACTAGCACCGGTTGAGTCTTTCAACAGTCAATGCCGGTTCAGATTGTCAACACCCTAGTGCCGGTTGAGTCTTTCAGCACTCAGTGTCGGTTCAGATTGTCGACACCCCAGTGCTTGACTTTTTCAAAGGTCAGCGTCGGCAGAGAGCTAATCCCTCACACATGCCACACCTCGAATTCATGTTGCGCCAACTGACAACTGTCGCCACGTCCTTCGGTGCTGCCTCACACACGAGCGATTGATAACTGTACACTTTCCAAGGACGACGGTTCGCCTTCAGCAATCGAATGACGTTCCCACGATGTTTCACCTCCTGCAGTCATACGACCCACCCCCTGCGACCATTCAAATTCTGCTGAAATTACTCCCGCACAGCCAAAAACTCACAGGAAAACTTTCCCGCCAACGTCTTTTGGCCTGGAATTCACCAGATCCTCATAGGGAAACCTCTGCGACAACATTAGCAGTGTTGAAAAGTGGAGATAACCCTGGTAAACCTCTTGAAAGTGCCCAAAAACGTTTGCAACACCACGAGTGGTGCCAGAAAGCTACAACAACCGCCGAGAAACCCCTTAAAAATCCTTGGAAAATTCCTAGGATGCACAAAAATACTCACTGTTGTGTTTCTCACTTTTTCTACCAGGGAGGAAAATGGCAGTCGGAATACCTGCCTTCTCATGGAAAACTTCCCGGAGCACTCTCCTTTCCCTGCTACTCTCTCTACAACCTTGCCAAATTCTAGGCAAAGTCTGCACGACGAAGGTCTTCTCTACAAAACCCTTGCCGAAATCGTACTACCTATTGAAGAACCTTCCCGGCAAAGACTGTTGCTGAAGTCCCACTGCTTGCTGGAAACTTCAATCGAGCGCTCTCTCTTCACAGTTAAAGAAAACTTGCTTAAGTTTTTACCCTTGGTGAAAAACAAGGGAAAACAGGATTTTACCCCCTTATATAGATTATACTACCCTCAAAAGCCCTTCACAAACTCGAAATAAAAGTTGCATCGAAGGGAACCCAAGAGACAATGAGCTGGGTCCGGCTTCGACACAAGGTTCGAGGTAACTTCACCGATCCACCCAGCGCCTGTTGACACAGCACCGGGTGAATTTCCAAACAACCCTAGCATCGGTGGGTTTCCAAATACAACCTTAGCGTTGGTTGACTTACCACCAGATGTGTCTCCAAACAACCCTAGCGTCGGTTGACTTAGTGCCGGGTGTGTTTCCAAATACAACCCTAGCACCTGTTGACTTAGCGCCGGGTGTGTTTCCAAATACCACCTTAGTGTCGGTTGACTTAGTGCCGAGTGTGTCTCCAAAACGACCTCAGCGCTGGTTAACTTAGTGCCAGTTGTCTTCAGATAATACCACGGGTCATGCACAACGTCAACTAAATAGTGTCGATTCTGTTGTGAGAACTCTACACTAGTTGAATATTCGCAATTAACCATCAGCACTACACATGACGTCGGCCATATTTCAAGAAGTATTTTCCCTACCACTCTCCCTAATGGAGTTGTGTACCCAACCTAGAATGTGTCATCCCTAGTAGACTTGTACCTAGGCCGTTGCACGTAAACTTTGACTTCCTCAATGGAGTCAGGAGCTGTTCCTCATCCCCCACTAGGAGTCACACCCATACTGCGGTCCCTCATCCCCAGTAAAGTTAGGGTCATTCTTACTTTCCCAATCCCTAGTGGGTCAGCTTCACACTATGCTACCTTACCCCCAGAGAGTCGGGTTACTTGTTACAGAGTCTCATATTTCACTCAGAGAGTACGCTTACCCCCTTTAAAACCACAATGAGGTCCACTTCTGCTAGTCATCCTTCATTAGGCCATTATTTCTAACTGAACCTTCAGTTTGTCAATGGTCTCAGCTATTTTATCCTTAGGGAGTTAGATTGCCATCCACAGACCTATTCCCTATGAAGCTCCACCTACATGGCGACGCACACAATGGTCTAGATATACGACCCTAAACTGCATGGTCCAAACTATACGACCTTAAACTGTAGCAGAGGTCTAGTTGCACGACCTTTAACTGCATGATCTAAACTATACGACCTTAAACTATAGCGGAGGTATAATTGCACGACCTTAAACTGCATGGTCCTAGCTGCATGACTTTAAAAACTACATAGCTACAGTCCATACTGCATGACCCTAAACTGCTCAGCCTTAGTCCGAGCTGGATAACCCTAAACTGCTCAGCCTCGCTCTTGATGCACCCTAAACTGCTCGGTCCATACTGCATGACCCTAAACTGCTCAGCCTCAATCTGAGCTGCAAGACCCTAAACTGCTGAGCCTCAGTCTAAATGCACGACCCTAAACTGCTCGATCCATATTGCATGACCCTAAACTGTAGCGGTGGAGCGTGCTGCATGACCTTATTACACAGCACCATGGTCCGAACTATATTGCCTTTTACTATAGCGGAGGTCTAGTTGCACGACCTTAAAGTACATGGTCCTAGTTGTATGACTTTAAACTACATAACCATGGTCCAGTTGTACAACCTTAAAACCATAGTACACGTCCTAGCTGCGTGACGATAAAAGGCTCAGCACTATGGCATGAACTATAGGGCCTTAAACTGTAGCGGAGGTCCACTTGCACGACCTTAAACTGCATGGTCCTAGTTGTAAGACTTTAAACTGCATAACCACGGTCTAGCTGTATGGCCTTAAAACTATAGTGCACATCCTGGCTGCATGACGATAAACTGCTCCGCGTAAGTCCTAGAGGCATGATCATAAACTCGCCACCACTTACACGCACATGCCTTTTGTTGCACTTTCACACACGCCTTCTCTAACCTACCTGTTAGTGTGCGTGCACCACCTTCATTACCTCCCTAGTGAGTTCATTCCTTTCATCATCCTACGTCATTCCCCAGTGAGCCTTACCCATGATCACAAAATGGTGAACCATCCTGCCATCCATACTCATTGTAAGTTAGTGGGTCACCATCATCCACTCACTTTTCATACATCGTCCATCTCCCATAGGTAGCCTCGAGCAATCTCTCCAAGTGATCCAAACCACCACCATACTCTCTCCACGGCCTTCATATACTGCCATCTATCACCATTACGGTCCAGTTGTACGACCTTAAACCATAGTGCACGTTCAGGGCTCATGACGTTAAAATGTTCTACACAGGACCCGGAGGCATGATCTTAAACATGCCCTCACAATATATATATATATATATATATATATATATAAAAGAATAATGGGCATGGTGTATACCTGAACAAGGGAACACTATGAGTAAAAATGACAGACGCGCATGGTCACGAAACCATGAGTAAAAGAGTTCCGCGAATAAAACTGGGCACAATGAAAACCTGAAAGGGCATCGTGAGTAAAAATGGACATAAAGGGTGGACATGGCCGAAAGTTCATGGGTAAAAGAGCCCCAAACAAAAGAATTCGGTGAAAACTATCTCTACGGTGCCGCTTCCAAAGTTCAAGCGAAAATCAGGGATCCAAAAATATGAGCCTCAATTGAAAGATTCCGACAATCTGAGTTTAGTTGCAAAAAGGACTCTAAAGACAGAAGACTCACCAAGATGGAAAGACAAGTCTCATGACAAAGAGCATCATTCTCACAAGGTCATCAACATACTTTCAAAATGTTCAAGACTCCCCAAGGAAGTTAAGTCAGCCATGACCTTGGATCGGCAATCCGGGTGATAGTCCTAGCTGTAAAGTAGTGGGTAGGGGTGGTTGTACCCAAAGCTGGTCACCTCGACAAACTAAGGTACCCTTCTTGCCAAGGAATAATGGGTAAGTCAAACTTTGGATCGGCAATCGCGGTGATTGTCGTAGCTACAAAGTAGTGGGTAGGGGTGGTTATACCTAGAGTTGGTCACCTCGACAAACTGAGGTACCCTACTGGCCAACGAAAGACTGATTCGTAAAGCAGACGTCACCGACGCAAGGCCCTTCAGCACACCATTCATCCTCGAAATGTGGCTCAACACCATAGGATGCAAGCAAACCCAGACCAAATGGGAACAATGCCCTTTGACATGGCACTCAACTGCCAGATGGGCCTGATTCTTACTGACGAGATCCATACAAAATCCTCAGATTCAGAATCACAAAAAGTCTACACGAGGGTGAAAACTTTGACAAGATACCTCAAGAAAGTCTCTTCTCTCCCTAAAGTCTCCACGGACGGACCCTCGAACAATGCATCCCTATGTCTGAGCAGCCTAATTACACCATTACGTGAATCTCCTCGGTGTTCACATGGTCTAGTGGCTGGGAAGAAAAAATGTAAAAGCCAAAGGAAACTTTCCAAATGATTGTCCTTCTCGCTTCTCTTGAAGCACAACATTCGGTGGGGCAAGCTGTTTGAACGTAGTTTTCATCACCTTGCTCCCTAATAGGAAGCAAGTCAATAAAGCCTACAAAACAGTGGAAATTCCCAACGGACTCAGAATGGCTCCATAATTTCTTACAATATTTGTACGCACTTCAAAAGACCACCTACCAAGTTTCATCACGATCAGACATGTCTACAACAGTGAACATAAAGAAACAATTTCAGCAAAATCGGTCTCTTACACCCTGAAATAGACCTACAAATTGAACTACATTTTTGGTGTCTCCAATCACTATGGGACCACTACCATTATATCCGGTACGGTCTAAAATCACTATGGGTCAAGTTTCGACATAATCAGATACTCCAAAACAAAGATATGAGCCAAACATTGAAACAAGAGAGTCCACACACTATTCTCGTGGGGCCTCATTGCACCAAAACACCATTAAAAGTGACTGTTTTACAGTCATGGGTAGTCACTTTTGGGGCCTGTAACTCAGTCGTTCCAAGTCGGACTGCTCCCAAATGTGGTGAGCAAACTCGTCTCATCAAGACGAATAATTCGATATGTGGCATGCCCCTAGAAGATGTTCGAGTAGTGAGATATGCTAGAGAGAAGTTGCCGATTCATGAAGAAGTTGCAGAAACTTCAGCAACGACATGCCTCGCTTGATAGACCAAATCATGACGCTCACACAACGGATTGATGGGAAACCAATTCCATTGCGTGTGTAAGGTCCAAGGCTATCATTAGTCCGAACATCGTACATGATGGATGGTCAGATTTTATGCACGAAGCCGACGAAGTAACTGAAATTTTGACAGCTGGATTCTAGATTTCGGTTAAAACTCTAAAGTTGTGAAATCTTCGTTTGGGCTTCAAACCGCATTCCGTTTGTTGCCACGTGATCGTGACGGGATGATCAGTGCATTACAATAAAGAAATCATAGAAAAACATTAAGGGATGATCACGCTACCGATCCGAAGTTTCCAAGATTCAAACAAATTTTAAGCCTAGTGATCCTGGCTCCCAAACATGATTCATGGCTCGAAGTTGGTATCAAAACGATAGCCATGCCGATCCCTACAAGAAAACAATAATCTTTCGATTAAACAGCCATTAGAACACCCTCTGGTCAGCCATGGAAGATCACGCAAGATCTCAGGCAGTAGTAGAGACTGTTTTAGAATTCCACACATTGTTAGGCAGCGGCAAAACAGTCCTTTTGCACCCATTTTCTGAATTTATTTTAATTCAATTAAATCTTAATTTTCAGCAATTAGGTGTAATTTTGACCAATCCACCCATGTTTGGGCACAATTCTATATAAACAGGCATTGCTTCATTGTAAACAAACCCCTCGGCCTTCAGTTGATGCTTGGAAGATTGCATAAAAATTTTGATTCATTGCTTGGGCCTGTGAGTACGTCTTGGAGAGAGAGAGAGGAGAGAGAATGAAAGGGCTAGTATCCTTCGTGTAGGCAATTTTCGCTCTCCTCCCCTTTCTCTCTTATTTTATCTTTTTGTCTCTTCCCTTTCTCTCTTCTTCTCTCTTCTTCTCTCCTCCCCTCTTTCTCTCTTCTTCCCTCTCTCTTCTTCTCTCTTTCTCTCTCTCTCCTCTCTTTTCTCTCTTCCCCTCTTTCTCTTTCTCTCTTCTCTCTCTTTCTCTCTCCTCCCCTTTCTCTCTCTTTCTCTATCTTCTCTCTTTCTCTCTTCTCTCTCTCTCTTTCTCTCTCTCTCTCTCTCTCTCTTTCTCTCCCTCTCTTTCTTTGTCTCTCTTCGTCTCTATCTCTTCTCTTCTCGTCTCTATGTACTTCTATCAACCAGCAAAGCCTAGCGCCGATTGGTCTTCTTTATCTTCTTCTATCAACAGGTGAGACTTCGCACCGATTGGTCTTCTCTATCTTCTTCTGTCAACTAGCAAGCTACCTTCTTCTGTCAACAGGCGAGACCTTGCGCTAGTTGGTCTTTTCTATATTTTTTTATCAACTGGCGAGCCCTCGCATCGATTGGCCTCCTCACTCTTCTTCTATCAGTCGGTAAGGCCTAGCACCAATTGTTCTTCTCTCTCCTCTTCTATCAATCGGTGAGATATAATATCGATTGATCCTCTCTCTCTTCTTCTGGCAAGACCTAGCGTCGGTTGGTCTGCTCTCTCTTCTTCTATCAAACGGAGAGACCTAGCACCGGTTGGTCTCCTCTGTCTTCTCTATCAGTCGACGAGACCTAGTGTTGGTTGTCTTCTCTCTCCTCTTCTATCAGTCGGCAAGACCTAGTGCCGGATGGCCTCCTCTCTTTCCTTCTATCAGTCGATGAGACCTAGCACCAGTTGGTCTTCTCTCTCTTCTTTTATCAATCAGTGAGACCTAGAATCAGTTGATTTTCTCTCTCTTCTTCTATCAGTCGGTGAGACCTAACGTCGATTGGTCTTCTCTCTTTTACTCTGTCAGTCGGCGAGACCTAGCACCGGTTGGTCTTCTCTTTCTTTTGCTATCAGTCGGTGAGACTTGGCGTTGGTTGATTTTCTCTCACTTCTTCTTTCCGTCGGTGAGACCTAACGGCGACTTGTCTTCCCTCTCTTCTTCTTTTATTTGGCGAGACTTAACGCCATTGGTTCTCTTCCTCTCTTCTCATTTGATACAGTCGGTGAAGCTTAGCGCCGACTGCCTCCTCTCTCTCCCATCTCCTGAAACAGTAGGCAATGTTTAGCGCCGACTGCATCTCCTCTTCCTTCTTCTCCCTCCTCTCTTCCTTTATCTTTCTCCTTCTGCCTATTCCCTTCTTCTCTTTAACCATTCCTCTGCTACTCTTCCATTCTATCAAGAAGGATTGAGGTTAGCATCTCATGGCAGTCCTGTCGCCTAGCCGTAATGTTCTTGCGTCAGGTTCACTCATTCCGCTTTACTGCCAGGAGATCGACCATCGTGCTTAGCTAGTCGATATTGGCAATGACATCTTGTAGCGATCCCATGAGCCAGTCTCAAATATCGAACCCATTTCGCGGCCACGTTAAGCTGATTATCCACCAGCCTAGTCTCTGCTTTGGTCTTCTCGTTGATAGAATTCTTATCTCCCCCTGTCTTTCTTTATTCTTTTTGAATACGCATGCTTGTGTATGTTCATCAAAGTGGAAAAGGTTGAGGCCTAACCCACCTGTCCGATAACCTTTGCCATATATGTGTGTGATTGCAGAAAAATAAAAAATAAGAAGAATACGAGCCAAGGGAGGCGATTTCAAACCAATTTCATTACTGGGGGGCCTTTTTCATGATCTAAGAGGGTGCCCACGTGAGTCAGCTCGAGTAAGTCCCGAACCTACCTTTAAATTCCTCTCTCACTGGTTGGTAGTACCTGAACCCGTTTTCGAATGAGCTTCCCGAGAGAGCGATCTCACCAACGTCTCGGGTCTCTCCTGAAAGCTGAGATGTGTGCCACCCGATTCTCCAGGGATCCAGAGGGTGAGATCGAGGCAGCTAACCACCAGAAAGGCCACATCATTTGTGCGGTTCTCCCATAACGCGTCTAGGCCGTCGGGCCTATTGAAGAGGAAGTCGCACCACAAGCCCCTCGTGAGCATACACTGGACTCTTCAGAGCCATCGACCTCTCAGCCATGGGAAGTCTACCATGGGAGAAGTAGGCTCAAGTCTCTGAAGCGTGAGGCAATACAACAAGCTTGGACTACTCACCAGCCAGAGAGGGCGGTCCAAACACCCCCTCATGGATCCAGAAGGAGATGACAAGCGCCTAGGTTAGCCTGTCGAAGGAATCCCATCCCTCGGCCACAAGTCGAGGAAGAATTCTTCAGGCCCCTTCCTCCACTCCAGACCTCACAAGACTTCATCCCAGGAGCAGCTCGCCTTATCCTTTCATCAAATCAAGCAGACATTCTAGAGCAAGACCTAAAAAAGTCGACGTAAAATCTAAAATACCCCCTACACACGTCCAATTTCTTTAATGATGTAAAAAGCTGCCTAGAAAGTTCAAACTCTTATTCTCTTCCCTCCTCTATTTTTTCCTCAGGTACAGCTCGATGGTGCCCAGACTTTGACAATCTAAACAGAGAGTTCAAAGGCACCAGCCTCACCCGGCCACAACAAGAGCGCCTTAAAGAGGTGTTGGCCCAGGCGGCTGGATTCTCGACAGTCGTCGATGCCTTATCCTCCCTAGCCAAAACCGTGTCATCTTCAGGAGCTTGTTTCAAAGAGGCCTCTCACATGGTGCAAATCTTGGAAGTATCAGCTAGAATGGGGCAAATGGGTCTAAGATCAGGAAAGAAGCAATAGCCCACACCTCAAAAGACCTCAAGCTTTCTGATCCTTCACTTTCTCCTAAACCTCAACCGCAAACCTCTACATCCCTAATACAAGCCCTTATTACTTCCTTAACAACCCCGACCGCACCGACTGAGCAACAAAGTCAGCCAGTGCCACAAACCAAAAACCCAACCAAAGCTTGTTCCGAAACCTACCCTACCACCTACCCCAGTGACTAGATTCGAAACATAGAAGGCTGATGAGGATAAAGTGAAATATGATATAATTGGGCACATGAGAAAGGTTTCCGCCCTTCTAAGTATCTATGATGCCCTCCTGCTGTCGAGAGATTATCGTATGACCTTAGATCAAGCTCTTTTAACAGCCAACCTGATCCCAAGAAGGACCCTCACCTGATTGGGATTAGGATCTGACGACCTCACTCCTACCCACATCACCGTGCAAGGTTTCAACCAATCAGGAGAGAAGCCGGCTAGCTCAGTGCGCCTTCGTGTCAAGATCGGTGACCTCAACGATTACGCTCAGTTCCACGTAATCGACACCGACACCTCTTACATCGTCCTGCTTAGTCGTCCTTGGCTTCACGATCAGGGGGTGGCTCCTTCCACTCTCCACCAATGCTTCAAATACAGTTGATATGGGAGATAACACACGGTCTATGCAAACAAAAGACCATTCCCTATAGCTGAGACTCACTATGCCGATGCCAAGTACTATTTCACAAACCTTCCAGCATCAGAAAAGTCAAAGGATGATGATTGGAAGCTTGTGAGAGAGACGAGACTCTCGTTCCATGATGACATTGAAGATCTGGGGTGAATGATCACGAACATGTTCAAAGAGGAGGAAAGACAAGGCAAGATTCTCCCTTTGACTCCGATCTTCCTGAGTATACCTTGCCACCTCTCAGAGGTCATGGTATCCTCTCTCAAAGATGAACCTTCCCCCTCTACTTCTAATTCGCTAGAGCAAAGCGGCGAGCTAGAAGCAACTCCTGATCTTGAGGAAGCCCTAGAGGTAGACCTTTCAACACCGAGGGTCACCTATACATTGGACCAGCAAAAGGTCATGTATGTCCCCATCGGTCTTCTAGAAGCAGAACTGACATACCAACCACCAAGGAAAGTACTCTAAGTTCCATCCTCCTTGAACAAGGGGATCATCAACAGCCAATTGAAGGTCTTACATTTCTTAGGGGTTGTCGAAGAAGTACAAGCAAAGGAGAGTCATCCCTCTAACTCTCAGGAACAAGCCATGGCAGAGCTGAGAAGCGAGGTTCAAAACCTCCAGAGTCAATTGGAGGTTATGTGCATCGCTTCAAAGTACTTAGAGGGTTTGTCCCTGAGACTAAGACTTATGACGAGCTCAAAACCAATTCACCTCAAATCAAAGCCAAGGCTTCCCCAGACTGGAGCATTTACAGCATGCACGCTCATCAAATCATGAGAACCATGAATTATGAGACCAAACACTAAGGGGGGAGGAAAAAACTTCTCCCCCATTCGAGGTCATTGAAGCCATAACAGGCTCCCACAAGACGAAGCAAGGAGTGGGCTATACTATTTCATCTCAAACTATGAAAGGGCGAATGCAATGAAATAGAAAAGAAAGGAAAATAAGAGACATGCATTGCATAGATAAGAAAAAGAACTATTTCATTCATAAAAAAAGTTGTTTCTTTATAATAAAGAAAGAAAAAAATCGAATGAAGATGCCATAAAAAATGGTCGATGATCTCATTGACCCTCCCTCTGCACTCATCAGCCGAGGTATTTGCTCGCTCGATGTCCACCCACAATGTGGCCACCAGCCCAGCCTCGTGCTCCACTAGGGTTAGTTGCCCACCCAAGGAGCACTCGGGGTCTAACACCTTCTGGCCCAGTTCCTTATCTTCGACCTCCCAAGCTGTTTTCTCCTCTTCCAACTAGGCAAGCTCCTGTGCCCATTTGGTGATCTTCGCCTTCAGGGTTTGCACCTTAATATTGCACGTTACAGCCTTCTCGGCAAGAGCAGACTTCTGAGAAGCGGTAGCCTCTATCTCTTCTACATGGACCTGTGCCAACTCCCAGCTCTGTGCTAGGGAAACCTACATTGACTTTAGTCGCGATCTCTCTAAATGCATCACAGCCTCTTTTACCTTCAAAGCCTTCATCCTCCATCCCTCTAGCTCATCGGCAATACTGTCAAAGTAAGGGAGAGCCTCTGGCATGCTTCCTTAAGTGATTCACCTCAATTGAAGAAGCGTCAATCCAAGCTATTTGAGAGGCAGCTCCTTCAGCTTCTGGAAGCCCATTCATAGCATCTCAAAGAAAACGCCTGGTATCCCACTGAAAGTGAGTCTAGGCAGTACGGTAGGAGCAACCATAGCATGAGGACTCCCAGTTGCAGCCTTAAGCCCTCCAAAATTAAGAGCAACCTCAAGCTACTTTAGCACCCCGACAATGGCTCTCTCACTCTGACCGTGTCATGGCAACATTACGCTCGATCCTTTCATGCCCAGGTATCGCAGCGTCGACCTTTGCGAGCACAGCAATTCCTGCTGAGGCAAGACTTGCCTCCTCGCCTGGAGACACTACTTCCGTCTCATGTTACATCTCGGCAGCCTTCTCTCTTGGGGCAGTGATCTCTCCCTGCGTCCCCTCTTTTCGAATCTCCATCTCCGCCTCGGTAGGTTCGACACCTTCTCCCTCTCCTTATTCGCCCTTTTCCCCCACGACGATCACTTCAACAACAGGCTCTTCCTTGATGCCTGCCTCTTCTATAATCAAGGGTGCCACCTTTGAGCCCTCCAAGCCTGACCCCTCAGGGCGTCTTTCTTTTGCACCCCCCCCCCCTCCTCACGCAGATGCATCACTCGAAGCAGCCATCTCTTGCTGCTCGGATGGCCCCTCTTCAGCACCTGGGGCTTCTTCCTCTTCTCTTACCACAAGCTCTATCAGGGCCTCCCTTTCCTCTATAAGCATGACAACCATCAGAGCTCCAGAAGCCCTCTCTATCCCTGCCGCCCCATCAAGGCCAGCCTCATCAAGGTCAGCCTCATCAGCCTCATTCACTTCCATTAAGACTGAGCCCGCCCCTTCAGTCTAGAATGTCACCTCCTGATCTGAGGCAATCTTGATCGAGGCGGTAGGCTCTGAGGAGCCAGCTTGAGCCTTTGAAGGAGTAGGAGAATTTTCAGGTGAAGGAGAAGGCGAAGCCTCAAGAGCAGGTGGTGACACAAAAATAGCAAGAGACATGCAGCCCTCCGAAATAGCCGACGGCGAGGAGCCACCTTCTAACTCACGGACCACTGGAGCCTTACGCTCTGAAGTCTTAGTCACCTTCTTAGCCGAAGTACGAGGAGCCATTGGGGCAGCCTGCTTCCTCCTCTTTCCTTTTGTCTGCTTGGGCACAACAGCCTTCAAGGTGCTAGACTTGTAAGAACTGACAGATAACTTGCTATGAGTGTCGCTTCCTATCAGCTCATTCAAATCCTGGCCTGGACTTTGCAGCTTTCCTTCCATTTGAATATGGTAAAGAGGTTGTCAAAAACACTCTCTGTCCCTTCCTCCATATTGAGGAACCGCGGCAAAGACTAATCCAAGGTCGTCTGACGAGGCCGATTGAGAGTACGCTAATCATGAGGGAAGCCCAGTGTAAAGATTTCGCCTAGGGGAGGGGTCATAACCATTTTTCGATGTCTTATATTTTGGCTCCAACAGTTACCCACCCCTTTCCAAGGGTGCTTCATGTCCCAGTACCCCTTGTTTGTGATCCTCCACTAGCACTCATGGGCCTCGGTTGCCCATACCGTCTTGCCAAAATGGGGCAGCACATGCTTATTGACCTTGGTGGTCTCCAAGCATGTAGTCCAGGTTGTGTGACTGTGCCTCGGGAGCCAAATCTCCCTGAGGGTTCCCAACTCGTCCTTCTTCCATTGGGCTGCCTTGCTATGCCTCTTCTCAAATAATATGGAGAATGGGCACCTTGATCTAGCTCATGTTGCTAGGCAAGCCGATGAGGAAAGTAGCTCTCAAGCTTCATGCCATGGACAATACGATAGGCAAGAAATCCACCTCTCACACTCAGCATAAAAATCAATTCCTTTTAGCTGGTGAAGTCACCATCTGGATGGTGGCCAAGCACGTTGACATACGCACGATCTGTGAGACCTCCAATTGGGAATGCCACCCCGGTCATGTGGAAGTGATCATTGAAGAACAAGCTGCGCGCATGGCCTGGGGAATGGAATATTGCCCTCTGCCCGGTAATCTTCTGCAAAAATGAGCACATGGTGACCTCTAACTCTTTGGTTCTGACGTATGTGTCCGGGAAGTAAGCTCCAAGCCTGCCATACACATAATGGACTGGGAAAGGAGTCTTGAAATCTTCTGGGAAGGCCTCACCATCTACGATGCCATTCCCTCCTTCATCCCCTTATTACTGCCTTCTCCTAGAAATGACTCTCAAGGCATGATAAATACTGCACCGAACGGGTTGTGTGAGTGCATACTCCTTCCCTCCCGCCATGTCGCATGCCACATAAAAAGTGCCGTGAGAAATGACATCTGCTTGTCTTAGCAAGGAAAATTTACACAAGAAGATCACTAAGTATGCCACCAGGTAGATGTGCTCATTCTTCTTCCGTAGCTCGAAAACTAGTGGTTGGTTTCCTTCCCCGCTTTTCTTGGCGACGGACTAGCTTCATTTGTATAGTCACCGAAGAAGAATGTTACCCATTTGGCGAAGGTGACTCACCCACTTTTGGGCTCATCATAAAGCCGTTGGTAGATCTCAAATAATTCTCGAAGCCTGGCCAATGGGGCTTCTTTACCTACTTTCTCCCCGCCAAAAATGACTGAGTTTGGGGGAATAAACTAATTGTACATAACACCAAGGAGCGAAAGCCTGCCAACAAAGTGCCGGTCCATCAGTGACATCCCTGCCTCTCCATGACCAAGCTGCCATGTGTTGTTAGCATGGCTCCAAGTTTCCAATAACACTTTGACTGTGTTTGAACAGTAGTAGCTTGCTGAGCACTGGAGGGCAGTCGTCAAGGAAGCTCGTCTCAAGGTATTTATGAAACGCCTCAACACCTTCATGGTCCACAAGGAGTACCCCCTCAGGTACGGGTGCTCTCCTTGTAATCGTTAGTCGGTAGAAGACCAATTCATGCCCAGGCTTTCTACCATCCGCTTGCCCAGAGTCAGCAAGCTCACATTAGAGTTTATTAGTTAGGTGCCTCAATCTTGCCTTTCGGATCTAGATGATCTGGCCGAACGTACCTCGGGTTTCTGATGAAACCGGGTTTTGAAATTGCTCTCTTAGAACCTTACTCAAGAGCAAGGTCAGGTATACCAATCGATGAGAGAGGAATTTCAAGTGGACTTACTCGGGTTGGCTCGAGTGGTCACCCTCTTTGATCACGAAGGAAGCCCCCAAGCTGATTTAGTTAGTTCGAAATCGCCTCCCTTGATTGTAAATCCTCTTGTTTTTTGCAAAACACTTTTATGGTTAATTTGTAAGACAAGTGGGTCAACGAGACCCACCCTTGTCTTAGGGCAACGCATGTTCAAGTGAGAGCATGATGAAAAGTAAAGTTTTAGATAAAGACAGAAAGGAGAAGAAAAACTTGACGGACAGGCAAAGCTAGCATGACATCCGGACAATTATCGACTTGGAGTGATAGCAAAACGAGCATGGTCCTCAGAATTAACACGATGGCAATATTACTCAAAATCAAGATCGAGATGGTTGTGCTAAGCTAGATCTACCCTCAATCAAGCTAGAAGAGAAAAGGATGAAGAAAAGAGAGAGAGACGATAGAGGGAGGAAGAATCCAGACAGCAATGGGCATCATTGTTGATAGCATGAGGAGGCGACATGTCCCTAGCAAACAGTGATGGCCCAAATGAGGCGCACGACGATTGCTTCTCATAGGTCTCACGGTGATTGCTTCTCAAAGGGCACATGATGATGGGCGCAAGGAAGCATGGAAGAAGCCAGTGTGTGGCGACAAGTATTGCCTCGACCCTTGGTGAACGACGATGGGTATTGCCGTCTGCAACGGTCACACGACAGGGTGAAGACTCTGTAAATGGCGATGGGCTTCGTTACCCGCATCCTTCAATGAGTCTCTTAGGATACGTCTATAGACGACAATGAGTAGCGCCGGCTAAAGGCCTCGTAAAAGAAATAGAACAAAGGGAGAAAGAGACGAACGCATGGAACTACCATCGTCATGCGCGATCTGTGAGGCTACCAGAGAGGCATGCACGACACTACCACTGTCGTGCATGGCCTCTGAGGAGAGCTCGGACGGGGAAGAAGAAGAAGAAAGAGAAGAAGAGAGAAAAGAGGAGAGAGAGAGAAGAAAAGAAAAAAAGAAGAGAGAGAAAGTTTACCTCGAACCTAGGGTACTGGTTAAAATTTTCTCTCACCTCACTCTCTCTCTCTCGTGTGACACAACAATGCAAAGAAAGAGTAACTATATTCAGTAAAATCTCTCTCTTTTGCAAGGAGATAGATCTTGTGTGTGTGTCCTTTTATGCGTACAATGCTGATACGTATATATAGAGGTTTCCCCAAACATGGGTGGACTATTTGCTGGAAATTAAGATGAAATTGAATTAAAAGAAATTAGCAAATGGGGTTCTAAATGACAGATTTGCCCCTTCCTAAAAATTAATGGAATTCCAGAATAGTCCGTGTGTTGCCCTAAAACTTGCGTGATCTTGCATGGATGATCTGGGGTCGTTCTGATGCTCGATTCATCGTAAAAATGATTTTTCTCTTATAGGGCTCGACATGGTAATTGATTTGATATCAACTTCGATCCATGGATCATGTTTTTAGTGCACGATCGTGTGACTTGAAATTTGAGTGGATCTTGAAACTTCGGATCAATAGTGTACTCGTTCCTTGATGTTTTTTGGTGATTTATTCACTGAACTACACTGAGCATGCCGTTACAATCATGGGGCAACAAACATTGTTCGATTCTAGGCCTTAACGAAGATTTCACAACTTTAAAATTTTTGCCAGAATCTGAAATTTCGACGACAAAATTTACAGTTGCTTCGTTGGCTTCATGTGCAGAATCCGACTGTTCATCATATACGGTGTTCGGGTCAATGATAGCTTGAGACCTTATGCCCGCAATGGAATTGGTCTCTAGTCGATCGGGCTTGCGAGCGACGTGATTCGGGCGCTTGAGTGTGACATGACACTGCTGAATTTTCTGTACTTTCTTCATGGATCAAAAAATTCTCTCCAGCTTCTCTTCATGCCCGATTGTCATCACATGGCATTCCACATATTGAATCGCTCATCTTGACTAGACGAACATGCTCACCAAATTTGAGTGCGATCTGACTTGAGACGAGTGACATATGAGCGTAAAAATTACTGGTCGTGACTATCCCATGTTAATGAAAACTACCTTCCAACAGCGTGCCCCACTGATGTTTGTGCATCAAGAGAATCAAGAAGTGTAATCATTTGGGAATTTTGAGGGATCTTATCGAAGTCCTCACCCTCAAGGGCCTATCAGGCCTTTTTTTTTTAAGGCCAAAAGCTACGAACCTTTGGTCGACATTGTTCGCTGCTATACGAGGTTTGCTTTTGATGCTCAGGGTATCTCTATAGATCCTGTCTAGCGGGGTCCAGTCGGGGGCTTCTGACCCATCTCAAAAGCTTGGTCCCATATGGGCTAGGGGGTTTTGGCGAGACTTACCCTGAAGCTTATGGCAGGTTAGACCCTGGCTTCGTCAGTTTCTTGCCTTCGTGATGGTCCTTAGAATTTTTGGAGGGATCTTTTAGTCATTGTCCTCACCCTCAAGGAATCTTGTTGTTATTGACTGGGGAGATCTTATGCGGCTCTCACTCCCTGATGAGCCATGTTGAAACGTGGGGGATCTTATGTAGCGTTCACCCCTTGATGAGCCATGATTGGTGAGAGATCTTATGCGACTCTCACTCCATGATGAGCCATGTTGAAAAGTGGGGGATCTTATGCAGCTCTCACCCCTTGATGAGCCATGTTTACTGGGAGATATTATGCTGCTCTCACTCCCTAATGAGCCATGTTGAAACGTGGGGGATCTTATGTGGCTCTCACCACCTGATGAGTCAGGAGATCTTATGCAGCTCTCACTCCCTGATGAGTCATGTTCTTGAGAGATATTATGCAGCTCTCACTCCTTGACGAGCCATCTCGTGTTGCAATTAGATGCTGGCTTTTGAGGATTTTAGGCAGAACTCGTTAGCATGGATCCTGACTGTTTGGAAACTAGACATCGACTGAGGCGGCAGCCGTTCGTCATCCGATTTTGTCAGTCCAAGCACCCTTTAGTGGGTTTTCATTTGAACAGGGGAAGTGGCATCGTGAAGACGGTTTTCGTCAATTCCTGTTATATTTGGGCTCTTTTACTCATGACCTGCGGGCATGTCCTCTCTTTTCATCCTTTTTTACTTACATTGCCATTTTCAGGTTTTCACCATGCCTGGATTTTGATTTCCACGGAACTCTCTAACTCATGGTTTCGTGACCATGATCGTCCGTCATTTTTACTCATGGCGTTCCCTTGTCTAGGTGTACACCATGCCTATTTTTTTTTATAAGGCGTGTTTAGGGTCGTGCCTTTGAGACCTGTGCGTAGCCTTTTAACATCATGCTGTCAGGACGTGCATTCTAGTTTAGGGTCATACAGCTGAACCATAGTGGTGATGAATGGTAGTTTGTGGAGGCCATAGAGTGAGCTTGGTGATGACCTTTGACTCACTTGGGAAGATTGCATGAAGTTGCCTTGTGCAGAGTTGACGATGGTTGGGTGGTGGGTGAGCAATGATGACCCACTCGCCGTTTGGTAAGAATGGATAAGACCCACTGAGGGAAAGGATGGTAATGATGGTGAAGGTGGTGCATGCACATGAATGGCCCGGTTAGGGAAGACGCGCTCGAAGATGCATGTAAAGGGCATGTGTGCGAGTATGTAGACTCACCGGGGAGGAAATGGAGGTGGAGTGCACACACGAATGGGTCGGTTAGGGAAGATATGCATGAAGATACACGTAAAGGGCATGTGCACATGTGTGGGGGCATATTTAAGGTCATGCCTCCTGAACCTAGGCGAAGCAGTTTAACATCATACAGTCAGGATATGCACTATAGTTTAAGGTCGTATAGCTTGGACTCTGATTATGCAGTTTAAAGTCATGCAACTAGAACCATGCAGTTTAAGGTCATGCAATTAGGCCACCGCTACAATTTAAGGTAATATAATTTGGACCATGCAGTTTAACATTGTGCAACTAGACCTTCATTACAGTTTAGAGTTATGAAACGATGGCTATACAGTTTAAGGTCATGCAACTAGACCACCACTATAGTTTAAGGTCATAGAGTTTGGACCTTGCAGTTTAAGGCCATGCAATTAGACCTTCGCTACAGTTTAGAGTCATGAAATGAGGACTATGCAATTTAAGGTCATGCAACTTGACCACCACTACAGTTTAAGTTCATATAATTTAGACCATGCAGTTTAAGGTCGTGCAACTAGACCTTCAGTACAGTTTAGAGTCATGAAAACATGACTATGTAGTTTAAGGTCGTGCAATTAGACCACTGCTACAGTTTATGGTCATATAGTTTGGACCTTGCAGTTTAAGGTTGTGCAACTAGACCTTCACTATAGTTTAGAGTCATGAAACGAGGACTATGCAGTTTAAGGTCATGCAACTAGACTACTGCTACAGTTTATGGTCATATAGTTTGGACCTTGCAGTCTAAGGTCATGCAACTAGACCTCGGCTGTATAGTTTAAGGTCATGCAGCATGGACCGTGGTGTGGTGAGGGATTGTGACTCCATGTGGAGTAGAGACATCACTGTAGGCTAGACTTCCTGAGGAGTGAGGTTGTGGTGCAGGGGATGAACTTCTTGAGAGTATAGGACGATGGTTCGTCTGAGAGTGCCACGGCATGCACGTGGCACTAAGTGTCAGATGGCGCACGCGACATTAGCCCCTTAGTGAAGCCCGTGACAGTAGCTCCCGACGAAACGCACGAGGATGACCTCTTGATGAGGCATGCAACGATGACCCCTTGATGAGGCGTGCATCGATGGCCCCTTAACGAGGTGTGCGGCGATAACCACCAGATGAGGTGCACGGCGATAGTTCGCTGACGGAGCACACAATGCTGACCTTTGAATGAAGCTTGTGGCGATGGCCTTTTTGGCTCTCGAGCTTGACCCGACCCGGCCTGGTCTTACTGCCCTCAGGAACTAGGAACTGAAATGTCATTGCATGTTTGTCGAGGGCAATTTGCGGCATCTCTGGGTATAAAAGGGGGAAAACCATTCACCATTTTACCGAAGGGTAAAACAGTTTTTAGAGAGAGAGAGAGCCAAAGCCTTTGGCAAGGGATTTTCCAGTAGAAACGTTCTAGCTAAAACTTGCAAAGGCAAGCCCTTAGATGTTTTTATGGCGAGCTTAAGGAAGTGCAAAGCTTCATAGGGTGAATGTGAACATTTTTCGATCAGCGTCGAAGCTTTCTGAGCAAGGAAGAGGGCTTCCCAAGGTCTTAGAGGGATTTATAAAGGTGCCCTGCAGGGGTTCGAGTTCTCCTCCAATCGTTTTGCTACTGAGGAGGTCTCAAAGAGTTCAGAGGGCTCCGTCAGTCCTCTAGTTAATGGAGAAGAAAGCGAAGGGGCTACATTGGGCTCACCAAAAACTCAGTGGAATTCTGGTGAGCTTTGGTGAACTGCTGAAGTGGGAAACCAGGGAGAAGGGAAGACCCGCAGGGTTGCAGAGTAGTCTTCTGGGGACTTTCAATTGTTTTATTCTAACTCCAATAACCAGTAGATGGTGGGGTAGGGTTTTCTGGTGGTCGGAAGTGGATTCTCGGCAGAGAGGAGAAATGCCCGTAGGAAAAAGAATAGGGTCAAACGGGATTTTTTGGCTGATGGAGGAGTGTTTCATGCTAAATTCGAAGGGTTGCGAAGGGGATGAAAGGTCGTGAGAAGGTGGACGGTCGCCGTGGATAGGTAGCTGGGGAAACCAAGGAAGCAGAAGGGTTAATGCCTTCTGGAAATTAGGGATGGTGGAAACTGAGGTATGACAAGGACATGCACATCATTAAGTCGTATGCGACGCTGCCTTCACGCATCCCTAGACCACGTACGATGATAGCCGTGTTCAGGAGTATGCTGGTCGCGGTGATGGTCTCGCGCAACGTTGGTTTTCTCGTGGTGATGGTAGAACATGGCATTGTGTTGTGCACAACGATTGCTACGCATGGTGTTGAGTCACATGCGGTGATGATCATGGACGACGATGCCTCGTGGGGGTCAAGAGTGATGGCAAACGAGAAGGCTGTGCCGCTGCGGTTTGTGGGAAGCCAAATCTTATAGCGCAACCGTGAAGTCCATGTTGTTTCTTCGTGGGCCGGTCCCTTGGAAGCCAACCACGCTTCATTAGATGAATTGAAGCTGACTTGGAAATAGTTGGCACATTCTTTTGGCCTGTACCCATCCTCTTTGGTGGCATTAAAGCTAATTTCTTCAACTTGTTTTGCTTTCCTCATGAGGAAGACATTTCTTTCGTGGGTTTGCTTTTTCTTCGTGAGGAGAGTGTTTCTTTTTGGTCTGTAGTCGTCTTCAAACGCAAGAGCTTTGTAACTTCCCTACTAATGGGCCTTTGATTGTAACTTGTAACTCTTTTTTAATGCAATGAAAAAAATGAACTTCTTTTAAGATGGCTTGGTGTTCTTTCTTGCTTCATTTCCCTCTTTTTCTTGCTGCACATACTGCCTTTTTAGGGATATGTCAAGGATAATACTTCTTCAGGTATCGTTCATTGATAGGGGGCATCACCTCTCCTCCATCCAAGTTTGCCAGTACATAGGCCCCGTTTGACATGAATTTTTTTACTATGAGTGGACCTTCCCATTTGGGCTAGAATTTTCCTCTGCAGTGCCCGCGCATGACAATCGGTCTCTTAACTGCTAGGACCAGATCCCCACGAGCGAATGAGCGAACCTTAACCGAATTGTCAAAGTCTCTCTACATTCTTCCTTGATTGAGCTCGAGGTTTTGCTAGGTATATAAGGGGGAAAAACCCCACTTTACTATTTAATTGAAGGGTAAAATAGTAGAAGGGATTTTAGAGAGAGAGAGAGAGCCAAAACTTTTGGTGAACGTTTTTCGGCAAGAACTTCCCGACCAAAATTTGCAGAGACAGACGGTTATGAGCTTTTCTAGCGAGCTTCAAGAGGTCACGAAGCTTTGTGGCTTGATTGTGAGCCTTTTTGGGAAGTGCCGAGGATTTCTGAGCAAGGAACAAGGCTTCTCGGGGCCTTAGCAGGATTTGCAGAGGTTTGAGGTTGAGGTTTAGGGGAAAGCAGAGGATCAAGAAACTTGAGGGCTTTGAGCTTTTGAGGTATGGGTTGTAGCTTCTTTCGCGATCTTAGACCCATTTGCCCCGCGCCGGCTGGTACTTCCAAGATTTACACCATGTGAGAGGCCTCTTTGGAACAGGAGCCTGAAGATGACTCAATCTATGCTCGAGTTGACAGGCATCGGCGGCTGTCAAGAATCCAGCTGCCTGAGCCAGCATCTCTCAAAGGCGCTCTTGTTGTGGCTGGATGAGGATAGTGTCTCCAAACTCTTTGTTTAGAGTGTCGAAGTATGAGCACTGTCAAGCTGCACCTATGGAGAAAATAGAAGAGGAGGGAGGAGAAGAAGAGTTAGAATGTTCTTGGTGGCTTTTTACGTCGTTGCCGGAGTTGGACGTGCTCAAGGGATATTTTAGGTCTTACCCATGGCTTGACCATCGTGGGGTGATTTTAGTGTCGTCATCCATGTTGGGGGAATCTCAAGCTGTTGATGACATGGGATGTCTGCCTTATTGGACGAAAGGACGAGGGGAGTTGTTCCTGGGATAAAGTCTTCCAAGGTTGGCATTAGAGGAAGGTGCTTGAGGAATTCTTCCTTGACTAGTGGCTGAGGAGGATGATTCCTTCGGTGGGCCGACCTAGGTGCTTGCCGTCTCCTTTGGGATCCTTGAGGGGGTGTCTGGACCGCCCAATCAGACTGACAAGTAGCCCTTACTTGGTTGACATCCTCATGTTTCAAGGATTTGAGCCTACTCTACCCATGGTAAACTTTTAGGGGCTGAGAGGTCGAAGGCTCTGAAGGATCCGACATATACTCAGGAGGGGCGAATAGTGTGGCTTCCTTTAGAACGAAGCGACATCCTTGACACGTTTTGGGAGAACCACAAAACGATGCGGCCTTGCTGGACTTTATCTGTGCTTATAGCTTCAAACCCCAAAGCATTCAGTGAGATCGTGGCCCCATACTTGGTGGTATGGGCACCAGAGCTTTTTCGTGCCCAGGGCAAGACGTCTCGGCTGCCTGACAGGCTTGAGAGTGACATGGCCTTGTTGGAGCATTGCCTTGAAGAGGGCCTGGAGAGGGTTTAGCTCAGTTCTTCCTTGGCCTGGCATCAAAGGGTTTTCTTGCTCATGCGGAAGAGGGACTCGAGGGTGTCCTTCTTGGTTACCTTGAACTTCTTGACATTGCTGCATCTTTTCTGCCTAGAGCTTGTGGAAGCCAGTGCATTCGCTGACATCATGGCCTCATATCTGGTGAAACGCACACTAGAGGTTCTAGGTTGGAGACAAATGGAGAAAAATGCACAATGGATAGCAGGTGCCCCATCGTCCTCTTGGATCGTGACAATGTGAGAAACTTCAGTTTCTCCGAACGCTCTTTTCAACTCTTCGAGCTTTAACTGACCCTTGTTGATAAGGGCTACGATCGTGTCGTTGAGCTTATAGCAGTCGTAAGTGGGGTGGCATACCCTCCTGTGATAAGCGTAGTGCTTCTCATTTGCTTCATAGCCAGCCGACTCCGCAGTATTGTCCTCCGGCAACTGTATCATGTTATGTTCTAGCAACAATTCAAGTAGTGTAGGCATCCACTTTGTGTTGAAGGGGTAAACCTTATTCTGGTGCTGGACCCAGTAATCGTTTCGCTTAGAATTTTTAGGAGGTGGGACACTGTTGTAGGACTACTGCTTGCCCCCAGTCGGAGATGCCTGTGCCTTGGAAAGGACCAGGGTTTGAGGAACCGTGCCTTTGGTGACGGCCACGGTGACGGTCATGCTGATTACTACCTCGACTGTTGGAGCAAGAGTTAGAGCTGGCAGGTTGCTAACGAGGGTTGCCGTGATGCTTGAATAATCCCTCAATGTGAACTGCCTTGGAGATGAGCTCTGACATGGAGGGTGGATTGGATGCCTCGCCATGTAGAGCGATCTTAGAGAGCATGTTCCTTATGCAGGTCTGGACCGTTTCCTTCTTGATCATGGGAGTGGCATGGAAGGTCCCCAACTCTCTCCAGCAGGTGATGAACTTATCAACCAGCTCACCAGGGTCTTGCATCAGGGTGAGGAGTTTGATGGTCTCCCCGTTCCTTTCAACTTCATAGAAGCATTGTTAGAACAACTGCTCCATCTCTTGCCATGTGTGTACTGAATTGGGATGTAGTTGATCATACCATTGGAAGGCTGACCCTTCAAGAGTTTTGACGAACTGACGGCGGAGGAGTCATCCTTCAGTTGCCGTCTCTTGACAGACCGCCTGAAAGTGAGCAATATGCTGATGTGGAGACGTAGTACCATTGAACAGGGGAGCTTCCCCTTTTGATAGTTTAGAGGGAAGGGTACTCGGTCTATGTACGAAGGGTACGGCTTTTGATAAAGCGGCATCTCCTGCATGCCTGGACCTTGTTCTCGAGGCTATGGGTCACCATAGCATCTATGTCAGTTTGAGAGACCCGCGGGAGGTAGAACTGTCTTGGGAGGCTGATGGAAGAGTTTTCCTGGAAACTGTGCCCTCACCAGGAGGGGAATCAGTCAAAGGAGGGGACTTGCAGGCCTCTAGGCATTCCATCTTTCCAAGAATTGCTTGCATCATTTCCATAACTTGTTTATCCACTCCTCCTGAGCATCGTCCGGGTCATTGATCACCATAACACTGACAGTCTCTTCTGGAGGGTCAGAACCTGGCAGGACAGTGGACTACCGTGGTCAGCGGGTGGGGCTGGAAAGTCGGTCTGGAGGGGTTCAGCCTGCCCCAACTGGACCCGAGCCTTATATGCCGATCTCGTGAGGACTGGTTCTTGATGGTCTTAGGACCGTGGCTTTTGAGTAGTGATGACCCATCAATACTCTTGGAATTGGTCAGGCTCTTGATTTTTGAGAGGGAAGAAGGGGTTACAAGGCAGAAGGTCATCAAAGCTGGTGACCTCGACTGCCCTGGAGGTTTCTTTGGTCAGGATCTGAAGACCTCTTTCTTGCTTAACCCTAAGACGGCTGTGGACTTCACTCTAGAACCGAGCCTGAGACCCGAACTGCCTTGCCTTCTTCAAACATGCAAGGGTCGTGTCTATGAGCTAGAACAGCGAGTGGGGTCCAAGGATGGAAGGCAGCCTAGGTATTTTCTTTGGAGGCCGGAGGCCTCTATCTGACATCAGGTCGTTTCCTCGAGTTCCTTTGTGGGGTACACGTGCATGACTGACTTGAGGCTGGCTCAAGATAGTACTCTTAGGGAAGACCTTCGAGTATCAAGGCTCAAGGTGTTTGCCTGGTGTCGGGAGAGCGACAGAGGAAGGAATTGGTTCATGACTCTGCCTGAGTTGAGGTTGGGAAGGAACCCGCCAAGATGGCGCATGTGCACCATTAGAGTTAGCCATCCGAGTGACCTGGGGGTCGACCCGGGCTCGATCAATGAGTCCGACCTGAGGTGGTCGAGACCCATGAGTTTGTGTCAATGAGGGGTGAGGCAGAAGCCCACCCCTCACAGGGTGAAGCTGTGTGTGCTGGGAGGGAGGATGGAGTGATCGACCGTGATGTGCTCAAGGTGGCGTAGAGCTAGCGCTGCCCTAGGTTGTGGAAAGCAAATGCATGGTTCATGCAAGGGTTTGAAACGAGAATGCCTAACCCTGGATGAAAGCTCAAGGCAATGTGAGGGTTGTCCTGAGGTGCAGCTCGAGTGGATGAACCATGATCCTTTGGGTGTGTGGGAGGGGTGGAGATCTCAGGACCTTCACCCCTACGTGCTGGCTCTTCAGGTGTGGAGGTTCGGGGTGATGAAGGAGCATAAGGGGTTGCCTTTCGGCAAACCTGGGGAGCGACGACAACTTGCTCGCCTTTCACAAGAGTGATGGGGGCAGCCTTCCGGCATGCCTCAGCAATATGACGGGCAGTAGACTTGTCAGTAGCAGATTGTGCGGCAGAAGGTGTCGTAACCATGCAAGGGGCCTTGGTGGAGAGTCCACTAGGGCTAGAAAGCTGGGAGACAGGGACCTTTAAGTCCCCTCTCGCATCGATCTAGGTGAGCGCCTGGGAGCCGGATCGTGAGTCTCAACTCAGAAGGAGGGTGGGGAAGGAGGCTTGAGCAGCTTGCTACCTCGGAACAACCATGAGTACGGGGATAAGGAAATCCCCGACCTTTATAAACAAGTTGAACAACCCAGATGCCATAGAAATAAGTGTAGAAAGTAAAAGAGGATACTAGTCAAACAAGAATGAACCGACTAAGGGGTAATAAGTCCCCAGTGGAGTCACTAAGCTAGGTAGGTGCCTCGATCTCGCCTTTCTGATCTATATGATCTGGGGGCACGTTCCTTGGGTTTCTGGTTAACCCTACGTTTGAGATCGCCCTCTCAAAACCTTACTCGAGAGCAAGGGCAGGTATACCAACCGATGAGAGAGGAATTTAAGGTGGGTTTAGGACTTACTCGGGTTGGCTCGCATGGGCACCCTCTTAAATTACGAAGAAAGCCCCCCAGTTGCTTTAGCTGGTTCAGAATCGCCTCCCTTGACCTGTAATCCTCTTGTTTTCTACATAACACTTTTATGGTAAATTTATAAGACAAGTGGGTCAAGGAGAAGCACCCTTGTCTTAGGGCAATGTACGATCATGTGAGAGCATGATGAAAAGTAAAGTTTTAGATAAAGATAGAAAATAGAAGAAAAACTCGACAGAGAGGCAAAGTTGGTACGACGTCAGGACAATTATCGACTCGGAGTGGTAACAAGACAAGCATGGTCTGCTAAGCTAGATCTACCCTCAGTCAAGTTAGAAGAGAAAACGATGAAGAGAAGATTGAGAGAAGGTGGAGGGAGGAAGAATTCAGATGGCAATGGGCATCGCCGTTGGCAGCCTAAGGAGGCGACATGTCCTTAGCGAACAGTGATGGCTCCTAACGAGTGCACAACGATAGCTGCTCATAGGTCTCGCATCGATGACTTCTCGTAGGGCAAACGACGATGGGCGTAGGGAAGTGTGGAAGAAGCCAGCTCGCGACGACGAGTATTGCCTCGACCCTTTTCGGATGATGATGGGTATTGTCTTCTGTAATGGTCACGCGATAGGTGAAACTCGTGCGAGAGACGATAGGCGTTGTTACCCACGTCCTTCGTTGAGGCGCTTAGGATACGTCTACAGACAGCGATGAGCAACACCGTCTGTAGGCCTCGCGAAAGAGATAGAAGAGAGGGAGAAAGAGACGTGTGCATGGAACTGCCATCGCCATGCATGACCGGTGAGGCTACCAGAGAGACATGCACAACACTGCTACTGCCATGCATGGCCTCTGAGGAGAGCTCAAATGGGGAAGAAGAAGAAGAAAGAGAAGAGAGAGAAAATAGGAGAGAGAAGAAAAGAAAAAAGGAAGAGAGAGAAGGTTTACCTCGAACCTAAGGGTACCGATCCAAAGTTTCTCTCACTTCACTATCTCTCTTCAAGCGTGACACAATAGTGGGAAGAAAGAGAAATTATTTTCAGCAAAAACTCTCTTTTGCAAGGAGATGGATCCTGTGTGTGTGTGTCCTTTTCTACGTACAATGCTAGTACGTATATATAGAATTTGACCCAAACGTGAGTGGATGATCAAAAGTAACCTTAATTGCTGGAAATTAAGATTAAATTGAATTAAAAGAAATTAGAAAATAGGGTGCAAAATGACAGATTTGCCCTTCTTAACAATTCATGGAATTTCATAATAGAGCCTGTGTTGCCCAAGAACTTGCGCGATCTTGCATGGATGATCTGGGGTTGTTCTGATGCTCGGTTGATCGTAAGATGATTGTTTTCTTGTAGGGCAACACAGGGACTATTATGACTTGAAATTTGAGTGGTTCTTGAAACTTCGGATCAAAAGTTTACTCGTTTCTTGATTTTTTCGAAGATTTGTTTGCTAAACTACACTGAGCATGCCATTATGATTGCTGAAAAACAAACGCAGCTCGATTCTGTGCACGAATGAAGACTTTGCAGCTTTAGAACTTTGGTCTGAATCTGGAATTCCAACGATGGAATTTGTAGTTGCTTCGTCAGCTTCTTGTTCAGAATCCGAGCGTTCATCATGTACGGGGTTCGAGACAATGATAGCTCGAGACCTTACGCCCACAATGGAATTAGTCTCGCGTCAATTGGGCTCGCGAGCGGCGTGATCCAGTTGTTTGAGTGACACACGATGCTACTTAATATCTTGCACTTTCTTCACGGATCAACAACTTCTCTCTAGCTTTTTTTTACGCTCGGTTGTTGTCACGGGGCGTGCCACATATCGAATCGCTCGTCTTGACTAAACGAACATGCTCTCCAAATTTAAGCATGATTTGACTTGTGACGGGTGAGATATGAGCGTCGAAATTCACTGGTCATGACTGTGTCTTTCATGGTGTGGAATTACAGGGTGGCTGCACGGGAATAGCATGTGGTCCCTCCTGTTTCACTCTTTTGCCTATAACTTCTACCTAGAGTGTCTGTTCAAGCTGAAATTTGACCCCTAGGGGTTTTGAATTGTGTCGGTTCCAATGGTGGTGGTCCCACAACAAATTGTGACACCAAAAAAGTATCTCTAGTTATAGGGTTTGTTTTAGGGTGCTAGAGGCCGATTTTGCTGGAACTCTTTCTCAGTTTGCACTGCCTTAGACATGTTGAAATGCGACAAAACTTGGTAGGACAATTTTGAGAGACCTCATGAAGATCTTGGCCAGTTTTGGGCCTATTATGAGACTGTTGGAATTTCCACTGTTTGCTAGGCCTTTATTGAGCGGGGGACCCGTGTTGATGGAAAATACTTTCCAACAGCTACGTTTCGGTGGAGGCAATGAAGAAGGCCTAACCCTTCTTCTATACTCACATTTCCATCATTCTCTTCCCTTGTCACCAGCTGGACAGGGATGCTCACAAAGGTGACGCTCAAGGGCCACCCTGGTTCACATAAGGCTTAGGTGAGCCGGATTGGCTCACCTCTCACCTTGCGTTCACCGGCGAATTCAGCAGTACCAAGATCCCCTTCTCACGAGTTCCTCACATCTGGAATGGCACCTAATTAATCGTCCATTAGACCAGAAGCTTCACTAGCAAAGGATGTTAGGCGGCGCGAAGAGACTGCGCTCACAAAGGCGTATCGTCGAGTGGGCACTCAAGGTGTAATACTGTCAGGGTATCACCGTCCCACAGTCAAGGGGAAGACTATCACCGTTTTCCCACTGAGATGGTATCACCGTC
This sequence comes from Amborella trichopoda, assembly GCF_054954075.1. NCBI lineage: Eukaryota > Viridiplantae > Streptophyta > Magnoliopsida > Amborellales > Amborellaceae > Amborella > Amborella trichopoda. Next base: position 24,991,816 of record NC_142338.1, on the reverse strand, counting down.
TCGCGACCAAGATGTGTTAATGCTTGTGCTCAAGTTGTTCACGTGTGATCCTCGAAATATGGACACATCGCCTGACACTTGTGGCATGGACTGTCACCGTGCATGTGGAGGGTGACCGTTCGTAGTCCCACGACCCCTTTTCTCTTGATCATTATGGCCTCGCAATCCTTCGAGTTCCCACATGCATTTCCCCTCTTCACCGGGAACTTTCTTCTGTTCACCCAAAAGCCTTTCCCCGCCTTTCACTCAATACCAGAATTGGCGAACACCACTAGAAATCCCCAAAAATCTTCCCTGTGATCCCGTAGGTTTCCCTTCTTCCTGCTTCTGCACTTTGGCAATTCGCCACAAGCTTGCTGAAATTCTACCCAGTTCCCGGTGAGCCCAATGATGTTCCTCCTCCTTCTCCTTCAATAACTAGAGGACTGACAGAGTACGACCTCCCCTTCAACCACAAAACGTCCAAAGGAGCACTCAAACTCTGGCAGGGAATCTTTGCAAACCGGCTAAGGCCCCCAGAAACCCTATTTCTTGCTTAGAGAGCCTCAGCAGGTTCGCAAGCACCTCGCGAAGGCCCACAACCCACTGAAGCTTGCCATAAAGAGCTCCCTCACTGCTGCAGATTTTGACCGAGAAATTCTAACGGGGAAATCTCTCCCCAGAAACTTTGACCCTCTCTCTCTCTCTCTCTAAGAAAACTCTTCCACTATTTTACCCCTTTGGTAAAATAGTAAAGAGGGGTTTTCCCCTTTTTATACTCAGTAGTGACACAAACTACCCTCGATAAACATGAAATGATGCTCCAATCCCCAGTTCCTGACAGTAATAAAACCACGCCGGGCCGGGTCAAAACCCATGACCCGAAAGGCCATCGCCGCCCGCTTCACCCAAAGGCCATCACCGTGTGCCTTCGTCAAGGGCCATCGCCTCCTGCATCAAGGGCCACCACCGCCGGCCTTCATCAAGAGCCATCGCCGGGCACCTTCGCTAGGAGGTCATCACCATGTGCCTCGTCAAGGGCTATTCTCGCGTGCTTCACCAAGGGACCTAACGTCGTGCGCACATCATCTAGGCCTAATGTCGCATGCGCCGTCCAACACTTAGTGCCACGTGCATGCCATGGCACTCCCATCTGGACCTTCATCCTGCATCCTCAGGAAGTTCATTCTCTGCACCACATTCTCAGTCCTCAGGGAGTCCAATCATTGATGACGGATCTGTTCCCCATGGAGACGCTTTGCCTCACCACATTATGGTCCAGATGCACGACCCTAAACTGCATGGTTCAAACTATATGACATTAAACTGTATATGAGGTCTAGTTGCACGACCTTAAACTGCTAATTCCTCGTCACACGACTCGAAACTGTATGACTAGGATCCAAACGACATGACCTTATACTGTAGTCAGGGTCCTAGCCGCACGACTTTAGAATGGCATAGCGATGGTCCGAGCTACAAGACCTTCAAACTGTAATGCACGGTGTGACAAGTGGCCCACACACATAACTTTAGATTGAGAGATGGACCACCTCTTCGCTAGGGTGTATTTCGTCGACATTTTTGATGGAGTTAGATGTCTGCAAAAGGTCATACCTACCCCTTTAATCCCCAATGAGTCCGTTTTGCACTGACATCCTAATGAGAGTCACACCCTATTGTTACCCACTATCTTCAAGGAGTTAGGTCCATGTTTCTCTTCTCAACCCCCTAGTGGGGTTACACTTGCACTCTGGACTATCATCTTCAGTGGAGTTACATGAAGCCTCATCATTATTCTTATGGAGTCACATTGGCCCTCCTAATCCCCTGTGAAGATTCGCTTCTGTTCGCCACTCTTCGTAGGGCTATCATCTTCATATAAAAGCTCTCAGCTTGTGAATAGCTTTAACAAGTTTATCCCCAAGGAGCCAGACTACTATTCACAGACCTACCCCCATAGAACTTCATCCATGTGGCGACCCATGTCTTGGTCAATGCTGCATGACCTTAAACTACACAGCCGTGGTCCAAACTATATGACCTTAAACTGTAGCGGAGGTCTGTTGCATGACCTTAAACTGCACGGTTCGAGTTGCATGACTTTAAAGTGCATAAGCACGGTCCAAGCTATATGACCTTAAGCCATAGTGCACATCCGGACCGCATGACGTTAAAATGATTGCCTAGGTCCAGGAGGCATGACCTTAAAGATGCCCCCACATACATGCACATGCCTTTTACTTACATCTTCTTGCACATCTTCCCTAGCCTGCCCATTCGCATGATGCACCACCTCCATTGCGTCTCTAATGAGACTACACACACTCATACACCTTTTATGTGCATCTTCGTGCATATCTTCCCTAGCAGGACCATTCGCATGCGCGCACCACCTTCATTACCTCCTCAGTGAGTCTATTCATCATTACCATATTTCACCATTCCCCAGTGAGTCTTACCCATGCTCACAAAAGGGCGAGCCATCTCGCCACCCATACTCGCCGTCAGCTAGTGGGTCATCACTTTTCACCCACCGTTCATACATCATCCATCCTTCACAAGCAACCTCGTGCCATCTTCCTAAAGTGAGTCGTAATTATCACCGTACTCACTCTATGACCTCTAAAAATTGTCATTCATCTCCATTATGGTCCAGCTGTATGACCCTAAACTATAGTGCACGTCCTGGCTGCATGACGTTAAAAGGCTTCGCATAGGTCTTGAAGGCATGACCCTAAACACACCTTCACACGAAAAAATGGGCATAGTGTACACCTGTACAACGGAACTCCATGAGTAAAAATGACGGACGGGCATGGTTACAAAACCATGAGTAAAAGAGTTTCGTGGAAAACAAAACTTAACCACGGTGAAAACCCTAAAAGGGCATCATGAGAAAAAACGGATATATAGGGTGGACATGACTGTAAAGTCATGGGTAAAAGAGCCAGGAAATAACATAAGTTGGTGAAAAACATCTTTACGGTGCCACTTCTCTTGTTCGAGTGAAAACCCACAAAAGGCGCTTGGACCGACAAGACAGGTTGACACACGACCACCACCTCAGTCGACACTCAATCACAATCCTAATGAAGTCTACCTAAAATCCTCAAATGTTAAGCATCAACCAACACGAAATGGCTCGCTAGAGAGTGAAAGCCGCGTAAGATCTCCTGCACTTCAAACATCAACAACATGACTCGCCAGGGAGTGATAGCGGCATAAGATCTCTCAACAGCAACAAGAGTCCTCAAGGGTGAGGTCGATGACCAAAATATCCCTCCAAAATGCTAAAGACCATCACGTAGGCAAGAAACTGATAAAGACAGGGTCTAACCTGCCACAGGCATCAGGGTATTCCTCGCCAAATCCCCTAGCCTACATGGGACCAAACATTCAGGATAGATCAAAAGCCTCCAACTGTACCCCACTAGATGGACCTACAGAGATACCCTGAGCATCAAAAGCAAACCTGGTGTAGTAGCGAACAATGCCAACCAAAAGGTTCTTAGCACTTGGCCTCCACGTAGGCCAGATTCTTTCCGAGGAGGTCCCTACAAAGGTCTCATGCTTCAGAATCACAAATAGTACCTCGAGGGTGAGGACTTTGACAAGATCCCTCGGATTAGATTCTGTCCGAGGAGGTCCCTACAAAAGCCTTAAGCTTTAGAATCACAATAGTCCCTTGGGAGTGAGGACATCGAAAAGATCCCTCAAACTTCCGGAATGATCTCACTTCTTGATTCTCTCGAAGCACAACATTCGACGGGCCATGCTGTTGGAAGATATTTTTCATTATCTTGGGGCCCCTGCTCAATAAAGCTTAGCAAACAGTGAAAATCTAGACAGTCTCATAATTGTCCCGAAACTGGTCAAGATCTTCATGAGGTCTCTCAAAAGTCTCCCACCAAGTTTCGATGCATTTCGACATGCCTAAGGCAATGTAGAGTAAGGAACAGATTTGACAGAATCGGCCTCTAGAACCCTGAAATAGATCCTATAACTAGAGCTACATTCTCGGTGTCTCAATTTACTGTGAAACTATCGCCAATGGATCCAGCATGGTTGAAAACCCCCTGAGGTAAAATTTCAGCTCGAACACATACTCTAGGAAGAAGTTATAGGCAAAATAAGGAAACAGGAGAAGCTGCATGCTATTCCCGTGCGGCCACCCTGCAACTCTAAACCATTGAAGGGACAGTCACGAGTAGTGACATTCGATGCTCATATCTCACCCATCTCAAATAGGACCATGCTCAAATTTGGTGAGCATGTTCGTTGCATCAAGATGAGTGATTCGATATGTGGCATGCCCCATGACGATACCCGAGCTCAAAGAAAATCTAGAGAGAAGTTGTTGATCTATGAAGAAAGTGCAGGAAATTCAACAGCGTTATGCCTCGTTCGAGTGACCGAATCATGCCGCTCACGAGCCCGATCGATTAGAGACCAATTCCATCGCATTCGTTAGGTCTCGGGCCATCTTTGACCTAAACCCCATACATGATGAATGGTCGAATTCCACACACAAAGCCACAACAAATTCCATCGTCGAAATTCCAGAGTCCGGCCAAAATTCCAAAGTTGCAAAATCTTCGTTCGGGCACAGAATCGGGTGACGTTTTTTGCCCCGTGATCGTAACAGCATGCTTAGTGTGATCTAGCGAAGAAATTACCCAAAAACATCAAGGACCGAGCACACTATCGATCCGAAGTTTCAAGATCCATTCACAATTCAAGTCACATGATCGTGCACTAAAAACAGGAACTATGGCTCGAAGTTGGCATCAAATCGATGCCATGTTGAACCCTACAAGAAAAGAATCATCTTTCGATCAACTGGGCAACAGAATGACCCTAGATAATCCATTCAAGATCACACAATTTTCAGGGCAACACAGGGACTGTTATGGAATTTAACTAATTATTAAGAAGGGGCAAATTTGTCATTTTGCATCCTAAATTTATTTTAAATCATTTTAATCTTAATTTTTAGCAATTAGGGTTACTTTTGACCATCTGCCCATGTTTGGGGCAAATTCTATATATACGTACCATCATTGTACGCACCACAAGGACTCAACCTTTCACAAAAGAGAGTTTTTACTTAATACAGTTTCTCTTTTTTACCATTGTTGGGTCACGTTTGGAGAGAGGAAGCAAGGTGAGAGAAAATTTTGATCGGTACCCTTAAGCCTGAGGTAGATCTTCTCTTTCTTCCTTTTCTTTTCTTCTCTCTCTTCTTCTTCTTCTTTCTCTTCCCCTCTCTCTTCTTACTCCCTTCTGCCTGAGTTTTCCTCAGGGGCCATGCACGGTAGTGGCGGTGCTGTGCATGCCTCTTCGGTGATCTCACGAGTCGCACATGGCAATGGAAGTGCTATGCTTGAGCTCTCCTCCCTCTCTGTCCTCTTCTCTACCTCCCGGTGAGACTTGCAGACGACGCTGCTCATTGCTGTTCGCGGACGTACCCTCAACGTCTTAGCGAGGAACACAGGCAGCTACCATTGCCGTCTACGAGGGCTTCACCTTAATGTGAGACTATTGCAGGCAGAAATGTCCATCGTCGTCCACAAAGGGGCCGCGGCAATACCCGTCGTCGCGTGCAGGCTTACCTCACGGGAAGCTATCGTCGTGCGCCTCATCAGGAGTCTTCGCCGTTCGCAAGGAACGGTTGCTTCCTCGCATTGCTAATGACGATGTTCATTGCCGTCCACGGGCTTCCTCTTGTATTCCATGACTAGCACCGTGTGCCTCACAGGAAGCTATCGTCGTGAACCTCACTAAAAGCCATCGCCACCTGCAAGGGACGCGACATCTTCTCATGATGCCATCGGCGATACCCACTGCCATCTAGGTCATTCTCCTTCGGCTATCTTGCTCTCTTTCATTCTCTTCACTCATTTCTATCCTTACTTGATTGAGGGTAGACTTAGCCTAGCGCCGTCATATCGATCTTGATTTAGAATAGTATTGACGCTGTGCTGGTCTTGAGAACCATGCCCATCTTGCTCGCACTCCGAGTCGGAAGCATTCCGGCTGTCATGCTAGCCCCGCCCCTTTGTCAAGTTTTCTCTTCCTTTTTCTCTTTATTGGAAATATTTTGTTTCATCACTCCCTCATATGAGCATGCGATGCCCTAAGACAATGGTGGATCTCTTCGACCCACTTTTCTCATCAATTAACCATGGAAGTGTTGTGCATAAAACAAGAGAATTGCAGGTCAAGGGAGGCGATTTTGAACTAGCTAAAGCAGCTGGGGGACTTTCTTCATGATCTAAGAGGGTACCTATGGGAGCCAGCTCGAGTAAGTCCCGAACCCACCTTAAATTTCTCTCTCATCGGTTTGTATACATACTCTTGCTCTTGATAAAGGTTACGAGAGAGCGATCTCAAATCTTGGGTTCACTAGAAACCCGTGATACGTGCTGCAAGATCAACTAGATTCGAAGGGCGAGATTGAGGCACCTAAGGGTTTCTAGTGAACCCAGGAACATGTGTTCCTAAGGGTTCAGAAAATGTGATCCTAAGGGTTCAGAAAATAAGAGAATTTGCCAGATTTAAAAATGGGTTGTGTACACACACGCATATGGTTAATGTTACAAGACAAGTGGGCCAAGGGACCCCACCTTGTCTTTGGGTTAATCTACACAGGCGTGCACATCCAAAATAAGAAGGGAAGAATGAGAGAATAAAGATTGGGGGGAGAGAATTTGACCAAGTGGTTAGACTAACACGGTGGATAGACTAGTAGGTAGCAAGACAGGGTCGGTAACTCAGACCGGCACAACAACATTACTATTAGATGACGGTACCAAATTTGACTAGCTTGGTAGGATGGCTAGTCTGTCGTGGCTGTAAGACATGCACGATAACTTTGACCGGCACAATGGCATTACGGCTAGACGACAAGACTATCATGACAGTCCTAGTTTCAACCTCTCTTGGTCAAATAAGAAAGGAAGAAGAAAGAAGAGGGAAAATAAAAGGAGGGAACTGGGAAAATAGAAGAAGAGAGAAAGGGGAACAAAAGCGAAGAGAGAGTAAGGAAAGAGATAAAAGAAAGAGATAAGAAGAAGAGAAGAATATAATGGAATAAGGGAGAAAGAAGAAAGAAGAAAGAAGAAAAGGGTGAAAGGTAGAGAGAGAAGGAAGAGGAAGAAGAGAGAGAAAGATAGAGGAAGACGAGAGAGAAAGATAGAGGAAGAAGAGAGAGAAAACTAGAGAAAGAAGAAGAGAAACATGGACGATGATGGACTCTCGCCATCCATGACCGAAGAGAGAGAAAGGGCAAAGAAAAATAAAACATAGACGGCGATAAGCCTTCGCCACCCATGACAGAAGAGGGAGGGAGGATAAAAACATGAACGGCGATGAGCTTTTGCCGTCCTTGACGAAGAGATGATGAAAGAGAAAACATGGACGACAATGAGATTCGGTCATCCATGATGAAGTGATGAGGAGAGAGAAAATAGGGACGACGATGAGCTTCTACCGTCTATGATGAAGAGATGAGGAGAGAGAAAATACAGATGGCGATGAGCTTCGACTGTCCATGATGAAGAGATGAGAAGGGAGAAATCACTGACGGTGATGATCTTCTGCCGTCCAAGATAGAGGAGAGAGAAGGTACATGGATGATAATCAGCTTCCGTCGTCTATGATAGGGAAAGAGGAGAGAGAAAATGCATGGGTGACAATGAGCTTCAGTCATCCATGACAAAAGAGGGACTCAGACAGTGGCCCGACCTATCACTCGGGTTAAGGCTCAGCCCAATGTATGTGTTCCAAAGGAATTCATCATGCCCGCACGATAGACGTCACTCTGCATGAAAGGAGAAGAACAGGAGCAGGGAGAAAGAAGGAAGAAGAAGATGAAAGACACACACGGTGATTTCCCTCTGCCATGCATGTTGGAGAAGTGAGAAAAAGAAAGAGACATAAAGATCAAAAGAGGAGAGAGAAAGAGAAATGAGAGGAGGAGAGAGAAAGAGATATGAGAGGAGGAGAGAGATGAGAGGAGGAGAGAGAAATTTACCTTATCAAAGGGTACTAGCCTTTTTCTTCTCTCTCCTCTTTCTCTTCCCAAGACACACCCACGATCTCAAGGAAAATCTCAAATTTTATTCATGAGCATGGAGAATGAAGGGGGGTCCTTTTACAATTAGGTTTAGCACATATTTAAAAAATTAGGCCCAAACATGGGTGGATGCTCAAAAACTAGCCTAATGGATGATAAATATAATTACTCTAAATTAAAAAAAATCTAAAAATAGGGTGCAAAATTACGATTTTGCCCCTGCCCAACAATACATGAACTTCCAAAACGTCCTTGCTACTACCCTAAAAAGTCTGTGATCTTTCATGGATGATTCGAGGTTACTAAGATGCTCATTTTTTCAAAGGATGCTTACTTTCTCATTGGGCTTGGCATGATGATCAATTTCATACTAATTTCGATCCACGGATTGCGTTTTTAGGTCATGATCATGCGACTCGACATTTGCATGAATCTTGAAAATTTTGGATCGATGGTGTGCTAGTTTCTCGATGTTTTTCTTCGATTTATTCATTGTATCACACTACAAAAGTCGTCACGATCGTGTTGCAACAAACACAGCTCGATTTCGTGTCCGAATGAAAATTTCGTAACTTTTGGGTTTTGGCCGGAATCTGAAATTTCGGTTGCCAGAATTTATAGCAGCTTCGACACATTCATGTGTCAAATCCAACCATTCATCGTATGCAGAGTTCAGACCAGAGATAGCCCTAGACCTTACGCACATGATGGAACTGGTCTCACATCGATCCAATGAGCAAGCGTTGTGAATTGGCTGCTCGAGTAGGACATGGTGTTGTTGAATTGCAACTTTTGCCACCAATCGCCAACATCGCTCTAGCTTTTCTCCCTGCTCAGGTGTCGTCACGGGGCGTGCCACATATCAAAACGCTCGTCTTGACTAGACGAACATGCTCCACAAGTTTGAGCGCGATCTGACTCAAAACAAGTGAGATAAGGGTCTTTGAAATAACTTCTTGTGACTGCGAAACCAATCACCATTATTGGTGACTTGGTGTAGGGAGGCCGCACGGGAATAATGTGCGGCCTACCCCTTTTAATATTTCACCTATAACTTTGTCCTGACACGTCTGTTTGAGCTGAAACTTTACCCCCAAGAGTTTTCGATCGTGCCAGATCCACTAATAGTATTCCCACAGCTATTTGACGTACCAAAAATAGAGTTCTAGTTATGAAGTCCATTTCAGGGTACTAGAGGCCGATTTTTCTGACATTATTTCTTTATGTTCACTGCCTTAGACATGTCGGATTACGATGAAACTTGGTAGGTGGCCTTTTGAAGTGCTTAGGAAGATTTCTACCCATTCTGGGCCAATTCTGAGACTAACAAGAATTCCACTTTAAATCAGGGCTTTATTGACCGGCTTCCTCTTTATTCTGCATCCGGGACCCCAGGTGTTGAAAATATTTTCAAACACCAGTGGTAAAAGAATACCCAGAAGTTTTTCCTGAGGAGTTGACCTCTTTGCCTTAAGAAAGGGAGATAAAGTTTGAGATAGATGTGGTCCCAGGTACTGCTCCCATCTCCAAAGCCCCTTATAGGATAGCCCCAGTTGAGTTAAAGGAGTTGAAAGAGCAATTGCAGGAATTGTTGGAGAAAGGGTTGATCCTACTTAGTGTATCACCTTGGGGTGAACATGTCCTGTTTGTGAAAAAGAAAGATGGGTCCTTGAGACTGTGGATAGTCTATAGGGAGTTGAATCCGGTCACAATAAATAATAAATACCCGTTGTTTAGGATTGACGACTTATTTGACCAGCTTCAAGGGGCCCAAGTATTTTATAAGATTTACCTCCATTTGGGCTATCATCAATTGCAGGTCAAGGAAGAAAATGTCCTCAAGACCGCACTCTGGACTCAATACGGCCACTATGAGTTTTTGGTAATGCCGTTTGGGTTGACCAATGCCCCAGTTGTTTTCATGAACCTGATGAATAGGGTTTTTAGACCCTTTCTGGATAATTTTGTTGTGGTCTTTATAGACGATATTTTGGTGTATCTGAAGAACCTAGAAAAGCGTGAGCAACATCTAAGAATGGTCCCCTAGATGCTTACGTTAGAAAAGTTGTATGCTAAGTTGAGTAAGAGTGAGTTTTGGCTTCCTAGCGTGGCCTTCCTTAGGCATGTTGTTTCTATTGACGAGGTTGCGGTTGACCCTTGTAAGATCAAAGCCGTACTAAAATGGGGAAGACCAACACGTGTGTCTGAAGTATGCAATTTTTTTAGACTGACAGGTTACTATATACTCTTTGTGGAAGGATTTTCAAAAATAACACTTCCCTTGACTCGCTTAACCATAATGAAGTAAAGTTTGTGTTGTCAGATGATTGAGATAAACGTTTTCAGGAACTAAAGAAGAGATTAACTACCGCTCGGATACTGACCTTGTCTGAAGGAAACGAGGACTTCGTGGTCTACACCGATGCCTTTTGTAAAGGGCTCGAGTGTGTGCATATGGAGAGAGGGAAAATCATTGTTGATGCCTCCAGACAGTTAAAGTCGTATGAACAAAATTATCTAACTCAGGACTTGGAGCTTGCAGTTGTAATATTTGCCATAAAAATCTGGAGGCACTACCTCTATGGAGCCCAATTTAACGTATTTAGAGATCATAACAGCCTCAAGTACCTGTTTTCTTAGAAGGAGTTGAACATGCGGCAAAGGAGATGGATAAATCTATTGAATGATTATGATTGTACCATCAATTACCACCTGGGCAAGACTAATATGGTAGTAGATGCCTCACACAAAAAGGCCATAATATCAGTGTCACATCTAATGGTTCGAGAGATGAAATTCTTAGAGGATGCAGTAGAGTGGCACCCAGCTCCACCCCTTGATAATGAGGTAAGTATGACTACCTGTATAAAGGTGAAGCCCAACTCTTTCAACAAATCCGGATGGCACAAAAGGGGGATCCCCCACTCACGAAAATTTTGGAACAAATGAAACTAGGGAAGAAAGACGGTTTCTCTGTGAGCAACGATGTTTTGTTAAGATTCAAGGATCGGGTATGTGCTCCGAATAATGAAAATGTGAAGAGGGCTATTTTGGAAGAAGCGCATTGCACCCGTTAAGCTGTGCACCCAGGGAGCACTAAGATGTATCAGGACCTGAAAAGAACATTCTGGTGGAATGACATGAAAAAAGAGGTAGCATTGTTTGTTTCTAGGTGCTTAACATGCCAATAAGTGAAGGCTGAGCATCAGAAGCCTATCGAATTGTTGCAACCCTTGCCCATGCCAAAATGGAAATGGGAACACATCACCATGGAATTTGTCTCTAGTTTACCTAGAACGAGTGGGGGATATGATAGTATTTAGGTCATTATGGACCTGCTGATCAATACTGCCAATTTCTTACCGGTCCGCACAACCTATACCTTGGATAAATTGGTTCAGCTATACATCAAAGAGATAGTGACATTTCACGAAATACCGGTTAGCATTGTGTTTGACAGGGACACTAGATTCACCTCGAGATTTTGGGTTAGTTTGCAGTTAGCGTTGTGGACAAGACTTACTTTTAGCACTTCTCTTTACCCTCAGATCGATGGACAATTAGAGAGAACAATTCAGACCCCTGGAAGATATGTTAAGGGCTTGTGCTACTGACTTTAAAGGAAGCTAGGATGACCATAAGCCTCTGATAGAATTTGCTTATAATAATAGCTTTCAAACCAGTATTCAGATGGCGCCTTTTGAGGCCCTGTATGGGAGGAAGTTCAAGGCACCTATCTGTTGGCATGAGGTTGGTAAGAGGAGGATTTTAGAGCCAAAAATTATTCAGGTGACCTCAAAAAAGATTGCTTTGATTTGAGGAAGGCTTAAGAATGCTTAGAGTCGGCAAAAGAGTTATGCCGATAATCAAAAGAGAGACCTTGAATTTGAGGTGGGTGATCGAGTTTTCTTGAAAGTGTTGCCAGCTAAGGGAATTATCATGTTTGGAAAGAAAGGAAAATTGGGCCCACATTTTATTGGACCTTTTGAAATTGTGAAAAGAGTTGGAAACATGGCATATCGACTTGCTCTGCCACCTGAGAGGGCAAACATCCATGATGTTTTTCATACATCTCTATTAATGAAGTACCAGCCCGACCGGTCACATGTTCTGAACTATGATCCAATTCTGATCAAAGAAGACCTGACCTTCATTGAATTGTCGATTGAGATACTGGATAGAAGGGTGCAGGTGTTGAGTAACAAGGAGATCTATCTGGTCCGAGTGTTGTGGCAGTGCCATTCCTAGGATGAGTCAACTTGGGAGTGAGAAGATGAGATCAGGCATAAGTACGTCCATTTGTTTAATTAATATAGATGTGATTTTGAGGAAAAAATATCTTTTAAGGGGGGGATGATGTAAGGACCCAGATCTTTCAGGATTGATGCCGTGAACAGAAGTGAGACGTGAAGAAGAGGCATGTAAGAGGTCACCGCCATGCGAAAGAGAGAGGAGGCCGTCGTGTGTGTAAGGAGAGGAGGCAGTCATGCGTACAAGGAGAGGAGGCCGTCGTGCATGCATGGATAGAGGATGCCAGGTGTGCGATAGGAGAGAGGATGCCAGGCGTGAGAGAAGAGAGAGGAGCCCACTGTGCGTGCGAGAAGAGAGAGGAGGCCGTCGTGCGTGAGAGAAAAGAGAGAAGGCTGCCGTGCATGCGAGAAGAGAGAGGAAGCCGCCTTGCATGTGGGAAGAGAGAGGAGGCCATCGTGAATGAGAGAAGAGAGGGGAGGCCTCCGTGCATGCGAGAAGAGAGAGGAGGCCACCATGCGTGCAAGGAGAGAGGCTGCTGTGTGCGACCCCGCCGAGCCCATGCTTGCCACTAGAGTGCCATTTGTCTATTGCATGCTGCAATGCATGCCACTTGTCCCTTTGCATGAAGATGTGGATGCCACTTAGCAAATTCAAGTTTCCACCTCCCACTCTTGGCATATTTAAGCCCCTTCTCTCCTCCCCAAAGCTTTGTTCATTCACTCACCCTTGAGAACCCATTCTCAACACTTAAAGCTTTCACCCCTTGGGACCATAGTTGAGGAGCTTGGAAGTGACCTGTGTGGGGGATTTTGGGACTCATTGAGCACACGCAAGTAGACATAACACTCATATTTCCATATTTTGATTAAAGCATGAAAAATTAAGCAAAGTATATGTGTTATTTTCATGGGAATATGGCTGGATGCTTGTGAAATGGTCTGTATTTGTGCATTGTTTTTATAAAATTTTTGTTTTTATTGGCATGATGAATTTAGTACTAAAAATAGTTCTATTGGTCATGAAATTCTGTAGAGGAGTACCCTTGTATGTTTAAATTAATATAAAATAGGTACGGTGTTAATGTCCATTTTAATTTGAAAGTTATTGATCATTTTATAAGATGTGCAAAAAACCTTTCTGTGAATTTCCAGGGACCCTGCATGTTTTTGTATTGACCTTTTGGCTAATAAAATGTTGTCCAAATGGATTCAAAACAGTTTTAAAGGAAATATGGGTGTGTCTACTTAAAATTTTTATTTTGAAATATGTTTAAATTCCCAATGGTTAGAAATATGCCCCTAATTGCATAGACATGTCACTGTTATAAGTTGTAGTGAATTTCCAGAACTATTTCTTAACTTGTATCAGACTTTGAACTAGCCAAATAGTGTCCACATGGCTTCAAACATGTTTTAAATGAAGTATGGCTGTGTCTACTTCAAAATGTTTCCGAAATTATGTTGAAATGCTTCATAATTTGGATGTTAAGTCTCTGTCTGTGCAGACATGTGACTGTTACCAATAGCAGTAATTTTTAGAACTGTTTCTCATTTTGTACTGGACTTTTGACTGATTAAATGGTGTTTAGATGGCTTCAAACTACTTTTAAATGAAAACTGGGTGTCTCTACTTCAAATTTTGTTTTGGAACTATATCAAAATTCTCTATGATTTTTGAATTATCTCCCTGTTTGTATGCATATAGCACTATTATAAGTTACATTGAAACTTCAGAAATGTTGCTTGTTTTATGAAAGACTATTCACTGATCCATATGTTTCTGAGTAAGGCTAAACCACTTTTAAATGAACGGTGGATTAACTTACTTTTAAGTTGGCTTTAGGACTATGACTAAAATCCCCATGGAATGGAAGTTTGGCAAAATTTTCAAGAGGCCTTTATAATGTAAATTCTATTATGTTTTGAATTATTGAATATGCATGCTTATGATATAGTGAATGCTCATGAAGTCTTGAAAAATTGTGACTTGACATGCTTGGGAATGAGTGAATAAATGTTTGAGTTATGCATGTGCATGATTCTGATTTGAAATGATATGAACTACTACGTAATGGGACATCCATTGGTAGTGAGAATCTATTGTGATAAGCCTATGATATGAATCGCTATGCAATGGGACATCCATTGGTAGTGGGAATCTGTTGTGATAAGCTTGTGATATGGACCACTATGTAATGGGACTTCCATTGGTAGTGGGAATCTGTTGTGATAAGCCTGTGTTATCAATCGCTACACAATGGGACACCCATTAGTAGTATGAGATGAGATGTCTGAGACTTTAGATATAAGGCACTACGCAACGAGTCATCCGTTGGTAGTGTAATCTATTCTGATGAGATAAGATGCCGACAACTATGATCTTACCTCGACCCCAATCATAAGAATAAAGTAGGGATGTGAATGTGAATATTGGCGAGGGTCGCACCCCCCAAATCTATATGGGCACAACCCATTGAGATACCCATTGGTAGTGTAACGCCCTTTCGCTTAAGAAGGCATAAGGAGAGGGTCGTGTCTTGCAAGGTTATAGCCTATCGAAAGCCCCAAAGCGTGTTGGAGATTTTGTGTGTGTGTGAAGACATTGCGAAATGGATCCCCCATTTTTCATTGTCTTCCCTCCTGAAAGAGAGTAGAAGTTCCAAGTTATAGGATTAGTTTAGTCTGATCAATGAGACTTCTACTTCGAAAGTAGGATACCTGTATGCACTATGTGCGTTCCCTGTTATTCTGATCTACTATTATGACTAATGATGGGGTAATTGTTAGCTTATGCCATGTATGACACTCTGGCATTTGATTTACACTTCTTCCACCATTGCTAAAAAGAATTGTGACACATGATTCCATGTTAAGACACTTGTATGAATTTTTGGGTAATGTTTATGAATATCGTTATGTCGGGCGGAATACATGATGTTGATCCGCCTACTTGCCTTTATAGCTCATCCCTTTTATTTTCTCTGTGTAGAGTAATAACCTATGATATTTGATAGTGGGCAACTAAGCACTCGTGGCTGGCGATTGAAGTTTTGGGTGTGGCGAAGGAAACTTCTTTCTGTTGTAGGTGTTGTAAGCAGTGGCCTTATAGTTGTGTTGTTTGAAGTATTGACATTTTGATGTTGGGCCTTTGGTGTCCCGAACATGATTGTAATTAAATTTTAGAGCCTGTATATATTTATAAGTTGGTTTTATTTATCCAGTTCTTTGTGTCTGTGTGCTTGGTTTTTGTTTTCATTCGTGGTGTGCTTTGATTCTGCCTTCTAAAGCGCGTTGAGCGAACTCTCACCTGAGTTGCATTCGCTACTTTCGGTTGCAGTCCCACACTTTGTCAGCCTCTGGCTGATACGGTAGGGATTAGTGGGCGGGGTCATAACAAAGACTGAAAAGAATACTGCATTTTTTAGTCTCTAGGACACAGTTGGCATTTATCAAAGGAAGAATGATCATCGATTGGGTTCTTATTTCTCAAGAGTGGATTCATTTTATAATTCAGAGTCGGGAGCTGGGGATTTTGTTAAAACTTGATATGGAGAAAGGATACGATAGGGTTGAGTGGAAGGTGTTGAATGAATTTTGAGGAGCATGGGTTTTGGCGTAAGGCAAAGATAGTGGATTAGTGGGTTCTTGTCATTAGCACACTTTTCTGTTTTGATGAATGGATGTTTGAAAGGTTTTTTTAGTGAATCTAGAAGACTAAGGCAAGGTGACCCATTATCTCATTTTCTGTACACTCTTGTGAGTGAAGCTTTTTGCGTGATGTTGAATAATGTGGTTAGAAGGCAATGGTTTAGTGGTTTCAAAGGTTTCGAGGAATCCCTAGTCATCTCGCATTTGCAATATGCAGATGACACTGTTATTTTTTGTGGTGCTCAAGCAAATCAACTACTTTATATTAGGAGAATTCTGAGATGCTGTTTAGTGACACTTGTACTAAAGTGAATTTTGGGAAGACCTCAGTGATTGGGGTAGGTTGTGATGGAGCAATTGTTGATCAGATGCCTAGTATTATGAGTTACAAGCAGAGCATTTCCCTATCAGTAATTTGGAAATGCTGATTTTGGATTCTAGGCTACCTAAGGAGGTGTGGGATCTGATACTTAAGAAAGAAAATGTGAAGTTGGACTTATAGAAGGTTAAAAATCTTTCTTTGGGTGCAAGATTGACTTTATATAAATCCTCCCTTTCCAACTTACCCATATGCCAAATGTCCCTCTTCATTATGCCTTCTTCAGTTAGCAAAAAAATTGAGTAGATGATGAGGTATTTTTTGTGGGGCTCGAATGGAGACCAAAAGAAGTATTCCTTAGTAAGTTGGGAAAGGGTTTGTACACCAAAAGGGGAACGTGGTTTAGGAATTCATAGAATCAAACTTATGAACCAAACACTAATTTCTAAGTGGTGGTGGAGATCTTTAGTTAAGGAGGATTATATGTGAAAGCAGGTTCTCATTGTTAAATATGGGGTAGATCCTTTAAACAAGTTTAATGCAAAAAGAAACTATGGTGGTATGAGGCAATCTCATGTGTTGAAGTCAATAAATTCCATGAGAACTTTTATGCTCAACGAAATTAGGTGGAATATGGGAAGAGGTGACAATGTGTTGTTTTGGCACGAGAGATGGGCAATGGTTCGAATATCCTGATTTGTTTTATAGATGTTCAAATGAGATGACTAAGGTGAGTGACATTGGAGTGATAAATGGTCGTGATGTTATATGGAATATTAATTGGTGCTATAATCATATCTCGAATGTGGTTTTTAACCAATTCATTGGGTTGTTACAGCGTTTGGTTAACATTCATATTTCTTTGGAGGCTAACAATGGGGCAATATGGGTTCTTGAAAAGGATGGGAATTTTTCAGTAAAATCTGCTTATTCCATACTTTTTCATGATCGTATTAGATGAACCCGACCAGACCTTAGAGATATTTGGAAATGGAGGATCCCACCTGAAATTAAATGTTTCATTTGGGTTATGACGCAAGGAAAGGCTTTGACTGTGGACAACCTAAGGAAGAGGAGAAATATGATCGTAAATGTTTGCTTATTTTGTAAAGGCGATGAAGAAAGTTGTTTACAACTTTTCCTTTTATATCCTCTCTTACCACATATGGCAATTGCCTATGTACCATATTGGGGTAAATATGGTCATTCCGAGATCATTGGTACAATGAGTGCAACAATTTAAATTGATTGGTCTTCCAAAAACTGGTGGAATGTTTTGGGAAATTTTTATAGGTGCAATCATTTGTGGCTAGAGATAAATAGAAGAACATTTGATGGCATATCTTTATGGACTCAAGAGATGCAATATAAATTTTTTAATTCTATTTGGAGTTGGCTTAGAGTTACTAAGGAAAGCTTTTGGATTTCTAAAATTGATGTGTTTTCAAATATCGGTAATCTAATTGCTTATAGCTTTTTGAAAGTTAGACCAAAATTAAGCTGGGTATCCATGGCAGGTGGAGTTTTGAAGATTAATTTTGATGGTTCTTCCCTTGGAAACCTGGGGGTAGCCGGTTTTGGTGGAGTATACAGAGATCATAGAGGGAATATTCTTTTTTGTTTTGCTGGATCGTGTGATGTGGCTACTGTGAATCATGTAGAGTTAAGAGGCCTTTTATAAGAACTCTTGATTTGGAGAGAGAAGGGGTTTGGAAATGCAATGATATTGGAAAGAGATTATTTGAATGCCATAAATTGGTGCACTTGCATTGCTAAACCCCCATGGATTTTGAGATTTTTTTGGCGTCAAGCGATAGATGCAGTTTCTACGCTGATTATCTTTTTTCAGCATGTGTTCAGGAAGGCAAATGTGGTTGCAGATGAGTGTTATACCTCATTTTTAACGAACTTGTATTTTCGAGTCATATAAGGAGAGAGCCAGTGATACAATGGTCTTGCTGATACCCAAGGTACCACTAGATCATGGAAACACTACAAAATAAGCTTAAAAGTGGGAAACCTTGAAAAAAAACTGGAATGACCTAAAAAATCATGAAAAGGGTAGTTTGGGTTGCCCGAAGGACGCTCATAAAGCTTAGTTACATTCCAATGAGAGTTAACATGATTAGTGTGAAAATCAATTCTCAAATCCAATTACTCTCGTGCTAAATAGAGACCTTGTAACTACAATCCTATTTTTAGGCTTTAAAACAATACCATACCACTGTCATCAAATCCAGAGCATCGAAAAGACCCAAGGACCAAATTTGGGCTCAATCAGACCTTTCAAGACCATTTTAGGCCGAAATTACCACAAAAGGATAGGTTTTATACTATTGTGGTGCGGCCTCAGTGAACCAGTGGCCATATCTTGAAACTGTGTTTTCACTCCTTTAGACGATAATGCTCATAGCTCGCTCATTTGGAATAAGAATAAGCTCAAAATGGGTTGCGAGCTTGACCTCGACGGCCCGGTCATTTTGACATATGGCACGTATCATGGCATGGTCTCAGACAAGAGAACATCTTGAAAGAAAGTGGGCTCAAAAGCATGAAAATCAAAATTTTTGAAAGATGACATCTCGTCCTCCAATAGAACATAACCTGAGTTTCGGGCATCGAATCGATGCAAATATGGGCCAGTTGTGGACACATCGAGGAAAGATACGGTTGGGCAGGCCCTAATCTTCATCTCGATCATCGTGCGGTCGCGTGGTGTGGCACACACACAGTGTGAAGGACCCTCTTGCAAACAACCGAGGGGGATCCACGCGTGTTGGGCACCTGTGGGTGCACGGGCACGCGGGCTCTCCTATGCACGGATAGGAACCAACAACGATAGAGATTTTACGGCAAGGGAGGTGCATTTGTGCCCTTGCCTCGAGGTTTGGGGTTCATGAGACTCGCTCAGGCAGTTCACCCTCTTAGAACAATCACGAGCCCTCTAGCTGTCAGCCAACGCACTTTGGACGGGAACTCTCTTCAGGTAAAAAGGTCTCTTCTCTCTCATGCAACTGCGATGGGGCTCGACTATCCCCCTTTTTCGATAGTCCTCTTTGGGAGGGGGACTGGTTGGTTGGCTTATGAAGGTGCGAGAGAGACCCGAGGTCGGCACTCGCGGGTGTGCTCGTGATCGCACGTCCATAGTGGGCACGAGCGGTTGCCTAGGGCTGACGAGGCGTAGAGGAGAGGAGAGAGAGAAAGGGTGCAAGTCGTGACCCAGGTTGAGAGAGAAAGAGAATGTGCTTGCATTGGCAGAGATGTTTTCTCGCTATGAGAAGGATGTGGCCACGCACTCAGGGATATTTTCTCTCTCTGAAAAAGTTCTCTCTCCTCTCAATGGGATTAAGGTTTCAGAGAGAGACTGGTAAGGTGTCTCGATCTCACCCTCCGGATCTAGATGATCC
Source organism: Amborella trichopoda (assembly GCF_054954075.1). Taxonomy (NCBI): domain Eukaryota; kingdom Viridiplantae; phylum Streptophyta; class Magnoliopsida; order Amborellales; family Amborellaceae; genus Amborella; species Amborella trichopoda. The sequence goes on along the minus strand of NC_142338.1, from coordinate 24,972,133 downwards.
GACGGCACGTGTCTCGGGTTTCGAGAGACTCGAGACTTTGAGATCGCTCTCTCAGAAACCTCACTCTGGAGCGAGGGTAGGCATACCAACTGATGAGAGGGAATTTAAGTTGGGTTCAGGACTTACTCGGGCTGGTTCGCTTAGACGCCCTGTTAGATCACGAAGAAAGTCCTCCCAGTTGTAGAACTGGTTCGGAATCGCCTCCCTTGACTTGTATTCTCCTGTTTCTGCAATTACACACACCTGGTTAATTTTACAAGACCAGTGGGCCAGAAGAGACTCCATCTTGTCTTTGAGTGAATGTACAAAGGTGAGCAAATGCAAGAGAGGAAAGGGGAAAGGAATAGATGAAAGAAGAAGAAATAGGGATGGGCGATATAATAATTTGATCAGGTGACTAGACTTAACACAGTGGCTAGACCAGCAAGTGATTGACCCAGCATGGTAGCCCTTTTCTTCTCTCTCCTCTTTCTCTCCAAGACGCATCCACGAATTCAAGGAAAAAAATTTGAATTTTTATTGACCGATGTGTAGAATCAATTGGGGTTTTTTTACAATTAGGTCTTACATGTTTATATAAAACTGGGCCCAAACATGGGTGTACGCCCAAAAACTACCTAAATTGATGATAATTACAATTTAATTGAATTAAAAACATTCTAAAAATGGGTGCAAAGGGACTGTTTTGCCCCTGCCCAACAATAGATGAAATTCCAGAACAATCCCTGCTGCTGCCCTAGAACTTCAGTGATCTTCTATGACTAATCCGGGATTGCTCTGATGCCGGTTTGATCGAAAGATGATTGTTTTCTTGTAAGTCTCGACATGGCAATCGATTTAATACCAACTTCGAGTCATGACTCATGTTTTTAAACCACGATCATGCCACTTGAAATTTGGATGAATCTTTAAAACTTTGAATCGATAGTGTGCTCATTCTTTGATGTTTCGCCATGATTTCTTCGATGGATCATACTGAGCATGCCATCACGATAGCGTGGCAACGAACGCAGCTCGATTTCATGCTCGAATGAAGATTTCACAACTTTGAAATTTTGGCCAGAATTCAGAATTTTGCCACCGAAATTGCCAATCACTTTATTAGCTTCGTGTGAAAAATCCGACTATTCATCATGTACGAGATTCAAAATAAAGGTAGCCCTAGGCCTTACGCACATGATAGAACTGGTCTCATGCCAATCTGATGCGCGAGCGCCATGATTAGACTGCTCGAGCGAGGCGTGTCGCTGCTGATTTTCTGCAACTTTCTTCACAGATCAACAAATTCTCTTTAGCTTTTCTCTTTATTCGGGTGTCGTCACGGGGCGTGCCACATATCGAAACGCTCATCTTAATGAGACAAACACGCGCACAAATTTTGAGTACGATCAAACTTGGTATGAATGAGATATGGACCCCAAATTTCACTGCCCGAGACTGTGCTTTAATGGAGTTTGGTTGAGGGTGGCCACACAAGAATAGTGTGCAGCTCCTCCTGTTTTCATCTTTTGCCAATAACGTCTTCTTGGACCATCCATTTAAGCTGAAATTTGACCCTTGAGGGTTTTCAACCATGCCGGATCCAATGGCGGTGGTCCACATCAATTTAACACATCAAAAATAGAGTTGTAGTTAATGGGTCCGTTTCACAGTGACAGAGACTGATTTTTTCGAAATTGTTTTCTTTGTCAGCACTACTTTAAACATGTTGGATTGTAACAAAAATTGGAAGATGGCAAGTGCTTAGGAAGATTCTGACCCATTATGGGGCAATTCTGAAACTATCGAGAATTCCACTGTATGTCAGGCTTTATTGACCAGCTTCCTCTTTATTCTGTATCAGGGACCAAGGTGCTGAAAAATGTCTGCAAACAGCTTGCCCCGCTGAATGTTGTGCTTCAAGAGAAGTGAGAAGGAAAACATTCAGAAAAGTTCCTTCGGTTTTATTACTTTTTTCTTCCTAACCACAGGACCACGTGAACACCGAGGAGATTCACTCAATGCTACAACTAGAATGCTTAGACGTTTGGATGCAATGTACATGTCCATCCATGGAGACTTTAAGAGGATAGAGATTGTTTTAAGGGATCCTATCAAAGCCCTCACCCTCATGTGGACTGTTTATGATTATGACAGCTGAGGATTTTGTATGGACCTCGTTGGTTAGAATCAGGCCCATCTAGCAGTCGAGTTCCATGTCGAAGGGCATTTTTCTCATTTGGTCTGGGTTTGTTTGTATCATATGGTGTTGGTCCACGTTTCGAGGATTTTTGTTTTGTTTGTTCTGGATGGTCTGTTGAAGGGCCTTCTATCGGCATCATCCATGTTGTGCACTTGATATTCCTTGATGGGCAAGGTACCTCAATTTGTCGAGGTGACTGGCTTGGGTATAAACCCCTGCCGGCTGCTTGCAGATTCAACAATCAAGATACCTCTCTTCTTTGTCCGAGGCTACCCTTGAGGATCCAATCCTATTGCTGCATCAGAGGTCCAAAGTCATGGTTGACTTATGCTTCTTTAGGAATCGTTAGCATTTCAAAGTGTGTTAGTGACCTTGCAGGAATGGTGCTCTTCTTCATGAGAATTGTCTTGCCTTTTTGGTGAATTTTCTATTCTTTGAGTCCTTTTGCGGATGGACTCATGCTGTCAAAGTCTGTTCCTTGAAGGTTCTATTTTTGGATCTTGGTAATGTGATATCAGGAAGTTTTCACCTTCAGTGTGGCCTGAAGCTACCTGTTGAGGAGAACGCTGCATCAACCTGTTTATTGGTCCAAGCGTCCTTTGTAGATTTTGACTTGGACTTGGGAAGCGGCACCGTAGATATGGTTTTTACCAACTTCCTTTTTATTTGGGGCTCTTTTCCATGACCTTTTGGCTATGTCCACCCTTATTTTTTCATTTTTAGTCACGGGGCCCTTTTAGGGTTTTCATCGTGCCCGGGTTTTTATTTTCATGAAACTCTTTTACTCATGGTTTCGTGACCATGCTAATCCATCATTTTTACTCTTAGCGTTGCCTTGTCCAGGTATGCACCATGCCCGTTATTTTTTTAAGGTGTGTTTAAGGTCATGCCTTCGAGACCTATGCAAAGCCTTTTAACATCATGCAGTCAAGACGTGCACTACAGTTTACGGTCATACAGCTGGACCATAGTGGAGATGGATGGCAGTCTGTGGAGGTCATGGAGTGATTATGGTGGTGGTTTTGACTCGCTTTGTGGAGATGGCACGAGGCTACCTCTGAAATATGGATAATCTCTGAATTGTGGGTGGAAAAGTGGTGACCCACTAACTGATGGCTAGTATAGATGGTGGGATGGCTCGCCATTTTGTGAGCATGGGTGTGACTCATTGGGGAATGGTGAAGAAATGAACAGACTTACTGGGGAGGTAATGAAGGTGGTGGACGCACATAAACGAGTCAGTTTGGGAAGATGCACGTGAAAATGCACGTAAAGGGCATGTGCGCATGTGTGGGGGCATTTTTAAGGTCATGCCTCCGAGACCTGTGCAAAGAAGTTTAACTTCATGCGGCAAGGACATGCACTATGGTTTTAGGGTCATATAGCTTGGACCGTGGCCATGCGGTTTTAGAGTCATGTAACTAAGACTAAGCAGTTTAAGGTCGTGCAACTAGACCTCTGCTACAATTTAAGGTCGTATAGTTCGGACCACGATGCTAAGCCTTTCATTGTTATGAGGTCATGACATGCACTATGGTTTAAGGTCATATAGCTTGGACCATGGCTATGCAGTTTTAGAGTCATGCAACTAGGACTATGCAGTTTAAGGTCATGCAACTAGACCTCCGCTACAGTTTAACGTCATATAGTTTGGACCATGGAGTTTAGGGCTAAGGCTGTGCAGTTTAAGCTCATGCAGCATGGACCATTGTGTAGGTCGCCATGTAGGTGAAGCTCCATGGGGGAAAGGTCTGTGATAGTAATTTGACTCCCTGGGTACAAAATGATTAAGGCCAACAAGGGTTTAAGGTGAAGAAGCAGACTTCATTGGGGATTAGGGGACAAGTATGACTCCTTAAGGTGAAAGATGAAACTCCTTGGGGATTAAGCTTATAGATGATAACCCGACTCCTGAGTATAAGATGGCTTGGTGTGTGACTGACCCAAAGGGGATTAAAGGGGTAAGCACAGCCCTAACTCCACTAGGAATCATTGGATTGTAGTACAGGTGTAGCTCCAGTTGGGGATGATGGCCTGCTCTTGACTCTATTGGGGATGATAAGTCATAGCCTGAGTGGAACGACCATAAGTAAAAATCTAATGCAACTCCACTAAGGATAGCGGTAAGACACACACAGTGAAGACTAGGTTTTGGCATGCACGGTGCTAGAATATGTGTGGCACTAACATGAGAGGTGTAACACACACGGCAATAGGGATTGACGTGTACAGTGTTCAACATAGGCGATGACAACACATGCGGCACTAGCATGCACATTGGTAACACACGTGGCAGTAAGCTTGGGAACACAAGCGGTGCTGGTCGTAGAAGAACACAGCCGGTGCTGGGTCATTGAGAACACAGCTTGCGTTGGTGATAGAAGAACATAGTTGGCGTTGATCATAAAAGAACACAACCAGCTTTGGGTACGGGCCAGTTCCGGGTCTTCAGTCCAAGCCCGACCTGATCTTGGTCTTGAGTTTTCATAGTCGGTGGTAGTATTTCATTCGGGCCTTGGGTCCGAGGCCGACCAGATCCAGTCCACCGTCGTTTGGCCTTCTAGGACATGACTAGCATTCCTGGTTTGTGGGGGACACTTCAAGGAAACTTTGCCTATATAAGGGGGTAAAACCCCATTCTCATCGTTTCACTTAAGGTAAAACGGCTAAGGTTTTTTAGCAGTAAGAGTGAGGGAACTCCTGACGAGATTTTTCGATAGCACACATGGTACTCTAAGTAGGATTCTGCCGAAGTTTGCTAGCAAACAAGAGAGAGCATCATAGGGAACATCGAACTTCGTGAAGTTCAAGAATTTTGCCAACCTGTATAGCGGGACAAGCAGAGAGTTTGCTGGAGGTTCCAGAGACTCCGGACGTAGTTTATGGGGCTCTAAAGAAGGGAAAAGGTGCAGAAGTTACAGCAGAGAGCTACCTTGGGATTTCTGCCGTGTTTCTGGTGGTTTCTTGGGTGAAACGCAAGAAGGGTAAAGTCTCACAGTGATTTTTTCGGTGGGAAAAGGGGAGTTTCAGGCAAGAACACGAGAGGTCGTGAGGAGGTGAACGGTTACCGGAGACGAAGGGTTGTGGGAGGCGGGCAATCACAGGGAGACAGATGGTTGTCAGTCGAAACGTCCGAGGATGTGCTTCAGGCCACGTTGTGGCGACAGTTGTCAGGTGGCATAGCGGGGCTCGAGGTGACACACAAAGGATCTGTGGCATGTGCAGGAGATTTGAACACGAGTGATGGTAGTCCTATGAAAACATAGCTGGCGCTAAGTATTGGAAAACACAGCCGGCACTGGTATTTGGAGCACACAGTCGACACTAGTATTTGAAGTACACAGTGGTCTTTACGAACCCAGCTGGCGTTGGTATCAGCGAACACAGTCGGCGCTGGTATTTGGAGCACACAGCCGTCATTGATATTTACGAACCCAGCCAATGCTAGTATCAGTGAACACAGTCGGTGCTGGTCGTTAGTGAACATAGCCGGCGCTAGGTATTTGAAAACAGAGCCGACACTATCTTGTGCTTTAGTAATTTTCGTACAGGAGTAGTCCTTAACCTTGATAAGATGGATGGGTCCTCTCACAACATCCCTAATGTGAAGAACCTTCCGAGAGGAGGAGATGTCAAGACCCCGCCCCCCCTGACCGCTGCCGGAGGGCGACAGAGCACGAGATCACGACCTAAAGTCTGGAACATCACTCAGGTGGGAGTAGCTCAACACATAAAACAAGGAATCAAGAGCAAACCATGAAAGAAAACTAGAATAAATCCTACAACAGACAAATAACAGTCTAAAATAACATCCATCTCATTCATTTAACATCAAAGAGTCTTTACAATTTCCTTCAAAAAACTACTGGCCCAAAATACACAGAATAAAGTATACGTCATGTTGTTGAAACCACCAAAACATGCCGTAAAGGTCTTCGGAAGATGGCTATTCAAACTTCTTAATGTGAACTTCAACCCCCAAACAGCCACCCACCTTTAACATAGATCCACCACTCTTCACTCTACAATTATGAAATTACAATGGAATGAGCTAAAAGCCTAGTAAGCAAATCTACACCAATGCATTCCAGCTAGCATGACAGTGATAATAAAATGCAATGCACATATATTCACAAGGTATCAAGTGAAACCTCCAATATGCTTCTCATCATTCTAACAGTAATATGATAAAAGCAATTTAATATACAGTGTATAGTTCACAATCACATTACTTAAAGTAGAACAGTAAGGATAACAGATCACAGTCACAAAACTAGTAAGGCCCTACTCCTGAAGTAGAAGCCCCATCGCTCAGGTTAAGCTACTTCTGATGCTTGAAACCTCTACCCTCATTCAGGAGCGAGGATAATGACAAGTGGATGTCTCACTTCGTAATGCCCTAACACACACACACACACACACATCCCCAGCACGCTTTGGGGTTTTCGATTGGTAGTGGCCTTGCAAGACACGACCCTCTCCTTATACCCTTTTAGCAAGAAAGTGTTACACTACCATTGGATGACCCAATGCGTTGTGGCCATATCAATCTGGGGGGCACGACCCTCCCAATTGCTCACATCCTAACCCTCATCCTATCATGGACTGTCAGGGGAAGATCACAGCTGTCGACATCGTCATTCACACAGTAGGTGCCATTCCCAATAGGCAGCTATCACCACCATCATTCACATAGTAGGTGCTCATTTGTATATCACAATAAGCAACATAGGACCATCATTCACAGAGTAAGTACCCATTCACATATCACATAAGCAGCATGATACCATCATTCATAAAGTAGGTATCCATTCACATATCACATAAACAACATGATACCATCATTCACACAGTAGGTATCCATTCACATATCACATAAGCAGCATGATACCATCATTCGCACAGTACGTATCCATTCACATATACAATAAGAAGCATGATACCATCATTCACATAGTAGGTATCCATTCACATATCACATAAGCAACATGATACCATTATTCACACAGTAGGTATCCATTCACATATCACATAAATAACATGATACCACCATACACACAGTAGGTATTATTCTAGTCAAGGGAAAAGACATGAGTTCACTATTAGGGTCGTAACTTTTAGATAGTTTAGGGTTTGAAGGTGATTCCAAAACCAATTTTGTACTAAACACACCCATCCCCAAAACGGAATTTGTTTGACGACATTTGAACCTCGTTTGGCCTTTTAAAGGTTCAAAGAGGTGATGGTTTACTAGCTGCACCCTGTGATACACAAGGAACAGTGACATACCCTGTTTCATATCACTATAACTCCCAAACCGTGAAGCAAATTGTGACAGTTTGAAAATCAAAATTTAATCCAATACATATATCTTTCTAACAAAGAAAATTTGAAAGCATTTGGATTCTATTTTATAGTTCAAAATTTTGTGCCAAACAAGGTGATAGTTCTGGATTTTATCAAAATTGCCCACAGTGAAATATCTTCATAAAACAAAGTATAACTTTCAATCTAGGAAGAATTTCAAAATAGTTTCTAAATGCAAACTTTAACCCATTAAAAAATATTTCAAATGGCTATTTTTTTTTTGAAAATCAACTTCATTTGATTAGCTAAAGTAAGTGACAACAGTGGTATTATTGAAAAATCCAAGAAAACAGTCAACAGTGATATACCTTCTCATTTGAAACATAACTTCATTTTCATAAAGAATTTCAATTGTGGACAAAAAAGGACATTTTACTAGACTCGTATATATTTTCAATGGGCGTGATTTGTGGTCAATTAGACCCCATTTGGTTGTTCAAACGCCTCTTTCAAGAACACACATATTTGTGGGCTTTCACAATAACATACGACATATTTCAAGAACACATTACATAACCTTCATTTCATGGTGAAGAACAAGATAACAATTATTCCCTCACAACGTACACACATAACATAAATTTCTTTCTTAATCTAAGAATCATACATTCATTCTCATCATCCACCATTATCTAAGGATCATACATTCATTCTACATCACATACACTTTCATTACTCTCACCCACCCAACAATGGCTGCCTACCAACAGTCACTTCTTCAAACCTTGTGTCTTAGAGAGAGAGAGAGAGATGAAGTAAGAATGTGTGGTGTGGGTGAGAGAAGAGGCTTAAGTACTCATGAGGGTGGGGTGGCTGCTCAAGTGATGCCAAAAGACATCAAAATCTAGACAAGTGGCACTCAAATAGCATGCCCTCAACAAGTGGCACCATTAACACATTCATGTTAGAGACACAGCTGGTGTTGGTCCTTCTTCCACTTCACAGCCGGCATTTCACACAACTCAGTAGGCGTTGAACACAACTCAGCCGGCGTTGATAATTCTTCTTCTTCACAGCCGGCGCTTCACACAACTTAGTCGACGCTGGACACAACTCAGCCCGCGCTAGTACTTCTTCCTCTTAACAGCCGGTGCTGCACACAACTCAACCGACGCTGGTACGTCTTCCTCTTCACAGCCGGTGCTTCACACAACTCAACCGATGCTGGACACAGCTCAGCCGGTGCTGGGCTCTCTGCACAGTCGGCATCGGTCTCTCTCTTATTACCATGCACACATCATCGCATGCTCTCCCTTCTTCTTCTTCCTTCCTCCTTATCCCGCCATGCACTCTAATGCGTTGGGAAAAATATGGGTCGTTACAAGAGAGGTCGGCACCAGTGAATTTACTGGTGAGAGTCTACCAAGGAAGGAGACTACTTGGCTCATTAATGCTTTGTGCAAGCCAAAATGACCTCTCAGCGTCATGTTTGTTACCGACCCTATTCGCTTTGAAGTCCAAGGGGATGGTGATGGTAATGTCAGTATTGAAGAAGGGGTGGCGCTCTTTCACTGTATGCACCAGAATGTGGCCTCCAATGCTAATTTACCCACTTTGGGGAAGAGAATGTTGAAGACCCAAGGGATGATGTGGTCTTCTTCTAGTCTCCAAGTATAGGGGGAGCACAAATATTTGAAAGGATATTCGTCCTGGACAGTGCTGAGGTCATCTAGAGACATTCTTGAATGTGCTTCTTTGCTAGCAGCAGTTCAGTTCTCAGCTATCTATTATGATTGGTGCTCCAATACTGTTAAAGTATTGTTGGAGACATGGAGGCATGTGAGCAACGCATGGCTCCTTAAGCATGGTGAAGCAGGGATCTCTTTATTGGACCTTCATTTTAGAGGTGGTCTTCCATTGATCGGGGCTATGTATGACGAATTTGTACCCCAGAACTTGGTCATCTTTGGTGGTGTTCACTTCGGAAGTGAGGAACCACCTACTAATCTTCAGAGAGTTTTTGAGATATACCAGCTGCTTCTTTCCAAATCTAGTAATGGTCATCGAATGGGTGAAATTATTTTGCGGGGATTCCCCTGAGGATGGTTGAGGCTCTTCAAGAAAAAAGGGGAAGGCAGTTGCTAAGGAGACACCTCCCATCTATCAACCTGAGACTAGTGACAGCTCCGTATCTTTATTCATACGAAAATTTGTTATTCTTGGAGGGGCTGATGACATCCGATCAAGAACTCTCTAAGTGGCTTGTGATATGGTGAGGGGACGCCAATATGCTCTTTCTAAACCAATCTTATGCAATATCTACCATAGACTGGGATCTATCTCTAGGGGGAAGGCCTACAAAGGAAAAGTGGGGGGAAATGGCATTGTCGGGGGAGAACCCTTTCCTAGAGATTTTAGAACTCCAATCCCCATCCATTATGCGTATGGGTGCCTAGGGGTCTATTTCCCTTCCACCTATGTCAAAAGTCAGGGCTTAGGGGAGAACATGTGCCCCTTCTTGATGAGAATTGCCGGTCAAAAGGCTATCTTTTATAGCCCAGGGTAGGCTTGGAGCTTGTTTGGGCATGACTCCTTGAATATGCGGCGGATCCCATTTCCAGTTGGGAGTTTTACCGACCACGCTTTCATAGATGAACTGGGGAAGGAGTTGGATGGTGCTCCGAAGACTACCGGGAAGCTCATGTTCATGTTGAGTGTTAGATGGGGGAGTTTTACCATATAGAACACCGAACTGTGCCAGACTGGAAGGGTACTTCCCCCATCATTTCGCTCGTCAGCACGGGCTTGATGAAAGGTACCCTTTCTCTGTGTTTTTCGAGAAGCGCTGCAGTAGAATAAAAATAGGGAAAAAAGGACTTGGAACTCGCTGAGAATGCAGGTTGCCAAAGCATGTACGGACTGTGTGGTCTACATGTTTGGAGGTGATGGAGATTAGCAAGTATGTGCTTCCCCACTTTGGTAGAAGGGTTCGGGTAACTGAGGCCTATGCACGCTGGTGGAGGCTTATTAGCTCGGGCTACTGGGATGCTGATCACTCCTGGAAAGGGGAAAACAACAATTGACATGAAGAGGTCAGACATAGTTGGATTGTCAATGCTCCCACTCTTGAGGAGGTTATTGTCTTCGACTATCCATGAAATTGGCAGGCTCTTGGGATCCCTCGAGAGATAGCGGCTGATGATACTTTTCCTCAATTTCTTGCCATAGAGAAAAACACTAGGAGCATCTTTGATAAACTTAGCTCTGTCTTTGAATGTAAGGAGGGCCGAAAGGTCCCAGGTCATGAAGGGAATCCGCTCTAGGACTTGAACGCATTGATCGGGAGTGGTCCTCACAGTCGACCTTTTGCAAGCCCTTCTCAAGGAAAGAGTTTTGAAGCGACTGCTCCTCCTCTTGTAGGAAGGAAGAAAAGGAAACAATCTACCCCTACCGGTACTCATGCAACGGCTTAGGCTGGTAGACCTGCTCGAAGATGTGGAGGTGCAAAACTCCCTATGATTTTGGAATCAGGAGGTAGCTCTTCCTTTTATAATTCATTTGCTTCTCCTTCAACGTCACCTTTTGCGCTTTCTTGATCATCTTCTGCCTCTCTTGAATTGTTTTCTGCTTCTTCAGAGACAGAAGTGGATGAATCTGGCCCCTTTGAGCCTATTATTATCGCTCCTGATCAAGAGGTGACTCTGAAACTTGGGGTGGTGTCTCTAGGTCCAAGGGGATTCTTGAATCAGATTTGATTCTAATGGAGGTCAATGAGGCTGAAGATCGTACAATCATTGCCCTAGGAGAGGAACCTATCATGACATGATCTCTGATCCTCAAGAAATCACTGCCCCGACTGAGACAGGGGCCGCAATAATGGATAATGAAGGCCCAAGCATCTTTCTTGAGGAGGGTTTTATGATTAGTGAGGCTGTTGAGGATGGAAACCAAGTGGAAAAGACCATGACTGAGCCTGAAGTGGTGATGTTAGAAGATGAAGGCCAGAGGGAAAAGGTAACCTCTGAAATTGTCGAAGCTGAAGTGACAATTCAAGAGAGTGGGGAACAAGAAAGATATGCTAACCTTGAATTTTTTGAGGTCATAGCAGAGAGTGAGAGACAAGGGGAGGGGATTGCTTTAGAGCATACTGAGACCAGATTGGTGGCCCCAGCATGAGATGATGAGAAGGCTGACACTGAGGAGATCAGGCAGGTTGAGATTGGGGGTGTTTTTGAATCTGAGGGGCTCGAAGCTTCGAGATTCACAATTGCTCCAGAAGAGCAAGTGCCTCATATGGTTGTCATTCTTTCGAGCCCGATCTTGGAGGCCGAAGTTACTTCAGTGGCGGTGGACCCGGGAGTACCATCCAGACTTATTTTCAACAGAATTTCTAGGATAATTGTAGGCATTCTCTGTACAAGTCTTCAGGGTTTAAGGGAGCTGCCTATCACTGTGCTGAGCGAGGCAATAGTTAAGCTGAGGGAGTTTGCTGTTCTGACTAGATGAGCTGGAGAGCTAGGGGTTGCATCATGAGGCTGAGACCAATAGGCTTACCACCCTGGAGACGTCAATCTCACATCGTTGTGAGGGAATATATGCCTACACTTAGAAGAAGGCCACTATGGTTGTTCATCAGCTCGACCTCAAGATGGAGGCGAGAACTTGTTTCAACAGGATGCTTGGAATAAGGGAGGAGATGCGAAAATTAAGAGAGGAAGAGCTTTGGATACTTCTCTGGCTGAGGATCTATCTCAACTAACTCACACCATTGAATCAGAAACCACCTCCTTGGAGCAGGAAATTCAAATGGTGGTTGAGCTAAAGGAGCGTATCCAGCATGTCGAGGCTTTTTCCACTGCATCTAGGGCAGAGATCAATATGATCATTGATCAGCACTTGTAAAAAAACCATTTGATTTTATGAATGACATACTTCTCTTTATCTTTTGGCAGATTTTACTGCATGATTTCATTCTTCTTTCACTTTGTTGCATCTGATTTTGCTCCTTTTTGGGCTTGAACGTCTCTCGAAATGTTTATTGTTTCAAGGGTTGTAAGGGACACAATTCGATCGAAACAAACCACTCACTGCAGTGGAGAGATAGAAGGAAGTCGCGAAAGTCGGAAGCGCACACCTGATGCTAAGGGCGAAGGTTAGCACCATCTGGGTGATTTGGCTCAGTGTTGTCCATGTAGCCAAAAAGTAAGCATCGCGCGCAAGGGTGAAGAAATGGTAATGTCGCATGTGTGAGAAGAGTATCACCATGCATGAAAGGAGTAAGAAGCATCATCGCAAAAGTATCGCCGTACGTAAGTATCACCGCGTGCGTATCGCCGACTGACGCATCACCTCAAGCATATCGCCAGCGGGTGTATCGCCGCGGGCATATTTTTATCTGAGGCATCGCCGCGCATGAGAGCTTAACATCATCAGTGACAAAGGAGCAGAAAAGAGAACGGAAGAGGTAGTCCTGCATGAGTGTGTGACTAACGTCGAGCGGAAGACAGATGAGCATCACTGCAAGGGTCACAGCCGTGGGAGTAACGCCGCGTGCGACCATAAGGTAATGCCGTGTGCATTCAACCAACCACGTACGACCGTCGACAGGGTTAGCGCCGTGGCGAATCTGTTAATGCCGTGCTAAAGTTGTTAACATCGCGTCGCATGCGTGACACCAACTGAAGCCCTTTTTCAACCTACCACTGCGTTAGCCACAATTGTTCGCACCAACCCCCACGCTTATAAATCACGGCCCTCCCCCATTGCCGTTTGCTTTTCAAAACTCTCTTTCTCTCTCTCTTACAGTTAGCATGGAGTGCAACGGCTGGCTGGAGCAAAGGTGACCTACGCATAAGACTTCTAGAGCGAAGCTGCCATAAAGGGAGCAAGGGGCGACAGGCGAATTGTACGAGGAAGCTAAGAAGTGTTGTGACCAAGGAAGTGGATCTAGTGTCGTGCCTTGAGATTTCATGGAGTAATGCGATATGCAAAATATTAAAATGGTAGATTACAATGCAAGAATATAAAAATGCATGGAAAATGAAAGAATGAACATTTATCCATCCCAATGAGCTTGGAGAAATATGAAGGAAATCTTCTTGTAAAACTTGCTAATTCAACTTGTAAATGGTAGGTGATATGGTAATAACATGTGAATACTTGTGGGAAAAGGAATTTCCAGCAACTGTGAGGGCCCTTATGTTGAGCCTTTCACTAACTGAAGGGTGCAAAAATGGGCCTAAATTGGTTTTAAACGAAAGCTACACATTTCTCGTTAAATTTTACTTTTTCCATCATAATAAAATGTGACATGAATTAAAAGACATGACCTAAAATATACGAACATGCCACTGCTCACCATCGCTGTAAATTCCAGCAAATCTGACTCTTTTTGGGCCAATCTTTTGGCTTGGAAAGCAATGTCCTAAAATTGCTATCGTTAGAAAGCCCAGTGAATAAACTTAAATTTGCATGTCTTGAGATTTTTGAAATTCCCTATGAATTTTGAGTTATGCTCTAAAATCCATGAACAAGTTATTTCTCACTGTTTTCCAGCCACTATTACTTGTTTGGGGCCAAACCCATAATCTGACCAATGAGGCCCGACTTCGTTAATAAGTGAGGCATTTAACCTTCTCATTTAGCTATTACTCGAAACATTGAATTTTCCTTGATAAATGATAAGCGAATGTTAAATGATAATTGTGCATGTGCCATAAAATAACGATGAGGCTTCACGACAATGTGCCCTGTGAAACAGTGATAATTGCAATATTAATGTGACAGCTTCATGATGGAAGTTTCATGATGAGTGCGAAAATGCCATTGATAATGTCCACATGTAAATGTTATGCTACGAATTATGTAATGATTCGTGTTAATTGCCATGTTTTTATGATGACATTGTGATTTATCTATTATGAGGCATTGAATTGGCATGAATGAATTGACTGCTCAAGCATGGAAAGAGGCTTAATGATGACCACTACGTAATGAGACACCCATTGGTAGTGACTATTGTACTATTACATTGATGAGAATACTAACCACTATTTACGGATACTAGCCACTAAGTGATGGGACACCCATCGATAGTGGAGATTGATACACCGAGGAGGGTAACGTCAGCATTTTCCCTAACCTACATAATGATAGGAACTGGTTAGGGCAGAAAGGAGGGTTAGTCCCTGTGATTCATGAGATGAGATATGTGATTGATGGATGCCTTGTAAGGAAAAAGCTTGTTGAACCCCCAAAGCACGCGGTGGACCGTGTGCATGAGTTGAGGGTATTACGAAGCGGATTAACCCACTTGTCATTATCCTCCCTCCTGTGGGGTGGTAGAAGTCCTAAGCAACGGGATTGGCTTGGCCTGATGAATAGGGCTTCTACTAGCAGGAGTAGCTGAACTAGGGAGTGAGTTTTTAATGAAAGAATTATGAATATGATTTCCTATAGTTGTGATGACTACATTACATTGATCTCATGATATTATCTATGATTGATGCCCGATATTGTTCATACTTGATGCACTATTACTTGGATATCATGACTGAAACCCATGCACGGATCTGCTAACCAAGATGTGTAGCCATTGCACTGCCACCGATTATGATTTTATATATATATATATATATATATATATATTGTTTATTGCACATGGGTAGATTCATCACCGATGCATAACACTAGATCTACTTACTCAGCTTCAAAGCTCATTCCATTATTTTTTCCTCCCTGTAGACTGAGAGCAATAGGTTCAGAGCTGGGAGACTGGGCTATAGCTGAAGACCAAAGCAGCCACTTTGAGAAAGATTTTTAAACCCTGTAGGTAACCAGGCTCTTGGCCCTATTTGTATTAATTTCTTGGAATTTGTAACTATAGGCCCTAAACTGTATTTTACTACTTTTGGGATATAATGTATGTAACATCGTTTTGATGAATGGCTTGACCATGTTTTAAATTCTATACTTACGTAGGCCTTTAGTTTCCTTGGTTTGCTTGATTACCGAGAAAAAGGCGTTGAATCTACTCTTACCTGAGAGACAAATGCTACATTAGGATCACGAATTCATGCTTGATTGCCCTCCGCCTGCGAAAGGTTGGATGGTCGGGGGCAGGGTCGTGACAGTTATGGTATCAGAGCTGCCAGGATATGGCCTAGGGAGTCTTTAGAATAAATTTGGGGTAGACAGGTGACTGGGTGCTCCTGTGGTTAGGTTGAAGATGCCGAGAGCTCGTACCCACAACATGAGTTACAACAATGAGAACACCGAGGGACTCAGTGAATTCAATAAGACTTTGAGGGCCACGACCCAAATGATGAAAGAGTCGATGTCAGTTCAATCCAGCCCTCCCACAGAGCAAAATGATAATATCTTGATTGAGAGGTTCAGAAGGCTAGTGCCCCCAACCTTTCTGGGGCTAGGAGGAGTAGAGAAGGTCGAAAGATGGAAGAGGCAGATAGAGCAGATTCTGGAAGTGTTGAACTGCTCGGATGAGCAGAAAGTTAGACTTGGGACATTCATGCTAGATGGAGAAGCCGAAAGCTGGTGGAATTCGGTAAAGCAAACCTGGAGGGAGTTAAGAACCGAACCCACTTGGGAGAACTTTTTGACAGCGTTGATGAGAAATACTTTCCAAATTAAGTCAAGGAGAGGAAAGAAGTAGAATTTATTAAACTCCAGCAGGGGAACATGACTGTGGAGCAATATGTTGCCAGGTTCGCAGAACACTCGAGGTATGCACCCCACATTATAAACATCGAGGCATGGAAGGCAGCGAAGTTTGAGAGGGGCCAATGGCTAGATATAAGGGGTAGAGTGATGTCGGCCAACCTAAAGTCATATGCCCCAATGGTACACTTGGCCCTGATGATCGAAAGAGACTATGAGGACCACCGATAGAGCAAAGAAGGGAGAATGCAAGCTACATCATCGAGGGGGCTTGGGAAGGCACCTCTGGCACGTTCTAAGAAGAGAAGTGAGAAGGAGGCCATATCAGCTGAACCCAATAACCCAGAAGAATCTCTCGGACGGCACAAGCAGTGATCGACCCCTAGTTTATACTCACTGTGGAAAAGACAACCACACTGCCGAAGATTTTTACCGGAAGAAGAATGTGTGCCTAAGGTGCAGTAAGCCGGGTCATTAGGCCAAGTAATTCCCTATGATGAAGATCGTGGATCATACGAAGACCCATGAATGAGTGTTCGCCCTCACAGAGTAATAGGCCAAGGTGTCCACCTCAGTGATATGAGGTACACTCTCAATTTGTGGTATTAAAGCTAGAGCCTTAAATGACCCTGGATCTTCTCACTCATTTGTTGCACCCCATTTTGCTTACCATTTGAAGGTTGCATCTGCACACCTTAACTACACCCTAGTAGTATGCACACTAATGGGAGGCTCTATGGAAACTGATAGAGTGTATAGGCAGTGTAAGGTCTCAATTTATAAGTATGATCCGCCCATGGACTTGATTCATCTATATATTCAAGACTTTGATGTCATTACGAGCATGGACTAGCTGTATACCCACCATGCCACCACCAACTGCCATGAAAATACAGTGACTTTTAAGCAACCTAACCAAGCCGAGCTGCACTTCAAGGGCATTAAAGATACTACCTCTCTACACTTTATCTCTGCCCTCCAAGCCTTTCATCCTTTGACTAAGAAATGTGTAGGGTATCTGGCTTATGTAGTGGTAATTTGGGGTGTGCAGCCCCAGTTAGAAGAGATACCTATGGTGAAGGAGACCTTGAGGTATTCCATGAAGAACTGTCATCCCTACCTCCGATGAGGGAAATTGAATTTGAGATATATGTAGTACCGGGCACTGTGCTCATCTCTAAAGCCCCATATAGGATGGCCTCGGCAAAGTTGAATGAATTAAAAGAGCAATTGAGGGAATTGTTAGATAAGGGCTTTATTCCAGCATGTCACCCTGAGGTGCACCAGTCCTATTTGTGAAGAAGAAAGATGGGACCCTTAGACTATGTATTGACTATAGGCAACTAAACCAAGTAATGGTAAAGAATAAGTATCCTTTGCCTAGAATTGATGACCTCTTTGATCAGCTCTAGGGAGCCCAGGTGTTTTTTAAGATCGATCTACGATCAGGGTATCACCAACTAAGGGTAAAGGAAGGAGACATCCCAAAGATGGCCTTTAGAACTTGATACGGTCATTACGAGTTTCTTGTGATGTTGTTTGGGTAAACCAATGCCCCTGCTGCATTCTTGGATCTAATTAATAGGGTGTTCCGACCTTTTCTTGATGATTTTCTGGTGGTTTTCATTGATGATACTCTGGCGTACTCAAAAAGCTGGGAGTCACATGAGTAGCATCAAAGATATGTTTTGCAAACCTTATAGTCAGAAAGGTTGTATGCCAAATTAAGTAAGACTGAGTTTTGGCTTCCCAGTGTGATGTTATTGGGTCACATTATTTTTAAGGATTGTATCACGGTCGACGCTTCAAAAGTTGAAGCCGTGCTTAATTGGGAGAAACTGGCAAACGAGACCGAAGTTCGTAGTTTCCTTGTGTTAGCCGAATACTACCGGCGCTTTGTAGAGGGATTCTCAAGGATAACGCTTCCCCTAACTTAGCTGACCCAGAAGAACATAAAATTTATGTGGTCAGAAGATTGTGAGAGAAGTTTCCAAGAGCTTAAGAAATGACTGACCACCACCCCGATCCTAGCACTGCTCGAGGGAAATGAAGATTTCGTGATTTATATTGATGCATCCCATAAAGGGCTCAACGGTGTACTAATGTAAAGTCATTGCTTATGCCTCCTGCAGTTAAAGTCATACGAGGAGACCTATCCCACTCATGACTTGGAACTCGTGGTAGTAGTATTTGCACCGAAAATATGAAGGCACTACCTCT
The DNA here is from genome assembly GCF_054954075.1 of Amborella trichopoda. Taxonomy (NCBI): domain Eukaryota; kingdom Viridiplantae; phylum Streptophyta; class Magnoliopsida; order Amborellales; family Amborellaceae; genus Amborella; species Amborella trichopoda. Next base: position 24,953,748 of record NC_142338.1, on the reverse strand, counting down.
ATGGGGCCTAGTTTAAGGTGTTTACGGACCACAAGAGCCTCAAATACCTGTTTTCTCAAAAAGAGTTAAACATGAGGCAACGAAGATGGATTGACCTACTGAATGACTATGATTGCATAAACGAATAATATCCAGGCAAGACTAATATTGTAGCCGACGCCATAAGTCGAAAAACTGTGGTCTCAATAACACATTTGATGGTGCGAGAAATGAAGTTGTTGGAGGATGTGTTAGAGTGGCACCCATCTTAACCTCTCGGTGAAGAGAGTAAAGTACTGTCATGCCTAAGGGTCCCAACTCTTCCGATAAGTCCGAGCAGCTTAGAAAGAAGATCCCCACCTGATGAAAATCCTCGAAGAACTGAAGATAGGAGGGAAAGAGGATTTTTCTGTCGGCAGTGATGGACTGTTAAGATTTAAAGGCCGAATATGTGTTCCCAATGATGAAAGTGTAAAAAGGGTCGTTCTGAAGGAAGCACACCACTCTCGCTACAAGATACATCCTGGGGGTACGAAGATGTACCAAGATTTGAAAAGAGCCTTTCGGTGGAATAATATGAAGCGAGATATGGCACAGTTTGTGGCTAAATGTCTAACGTGCCAACAAGTGAAGGTCAAACATCAGAAACCTGCTGGATTATTACAACCCCTGCCCATAGCAGAGTGGAAATGGGAACACATCGCAATGGATTTTGCCTCTGGATTACCAAGATCTAGTGCAGGGCATGAAAGTATCTAGGTCATGGAGGACCGACTAATTAAGACTGTTCACTTCTTACCAGTTCACATGACCTATACATTGGACAAGTTGGCCCAGCTACACATTAAAGAAATTGTGAGACTTCATGCGATTCCTATCAGTAATGTATCTGACAAGGATCCCAGGTTCACTTCTAGGTTTTGGGCTAATCTACAAACAGCCCTGGGGACTGAGCTTACTTTTTGTACTGCCTTTCACGCCCAAAAAAGACAAACAGTCAAAAAGACCATCCAAACTTTGGAAGACATGTTGAGAGCATGTGTGACCAATTTTAGAGTGTGTTGGGAAGACCATCTGCCCTTGGTGGAGTTTGCTTACAACAACAGCTTCCAAGCCAGCATCCGGATGGCAACTTACAAGGCCTTATACAGGAGAAAATGTAGATCGCCCATATGCAGGGAAAAAGTGGGGAAAAGAAAATGACTAGGGCTTGAAATAGTTCAACTAACTTCTGAAAAGATTTCCTTAATCAAAGAGCGGCTCAAGATAGCCCAAAGTCGGCAAAAGAGTTATGCCGATACTCGCAAGAGAAGCCTCGAGTTTGAGGTGGGAGATCGAGTCTTCCTGAAGGTATCGCTGACCAAGGACGTTACAAAGTTTGGTAAGAAAGGGAAACTAAGCCCACGACTCATTAGCCCTTTTTAAGATTCTGGAGAGGATCGAAAGCGTGGCTTACTGACTTGCCTTACCACCTGAATTGGCCAGCATTCACAATATCTTTCATGTGTCCCTACTGAGAAATTATCAACCCCACCTGTCCCATATTTTAGAGTACAAACCGATCCCAATCAGGGAAGACCTAACCTATGTTGAACGACCAATCGGGATATTGGACCGGCAAGTGTAAGCATTATGTAATAAAGAAATTCCCCTACTCTGGGTACAATGACAATATCACAAAAGGGAAGAATCAACGTGGGAACTGGAGGATGAGATTAGGGCGAAATACCCCCACCTCTTTGATTTATGATTTTGGGGACAAAATCCTTTTTGAGAGGGGGATGATGTAAGGGCCACAATTCAATCGAGTCGGATCACTCTCTGCAGTGGAGAGAGAGAAGGAAGTCATGAAAGATGGAAGCGAACGCCCGATGCTAAGGGCGAAGGTTAGCACTGTCTAGGTGATTTGGCTCAGTGCCATCCATGTAGCATAAAGTAAGCACCGCCCGCAAGGGCAAAGAAATGGTAACGCTGCAAGCAAAAAAGGGGTATCACCGCAAGCATGAGAGGAGTATCGCCACGCAAGAAGGCGTAAGGGGGACAGCCTGGCTGACTTAAGAAGGTGCGAGAGAGACCCAAGGTTGGCACTCGCGGGTACGCTCGTGATCGAACGTCCCTAATGGGTGCGAGAGGCTGCCTAGGGTAGACGAGGTGTAGGGGAGAGGAAAGAGAGAAAGGTTACGGGACGTGACCTTGCTTGAGAGAGAAAGGGAATGTGCTTACACGGGCATAGATGTTTTCTTGCTCTGGGCAGGACATGGTCATAGACTTAGGGGTATTTTCTCTATCTAGAAAATTTTTCTCTCTCCTCTCAGTGGGATTAAGGGTTCAGAGCTAAGAGACGAGTGAAAACAAGCGTTATGCCTCTGTTTTAGCAATGAGTGATGCTCAAGAATCCGCCCTTTTTCAAGTGGCATAAGCTTGGTTACATAGAGGAATCACCAAACAGAGGTGAACTTTAAAAAACAAAGCTTGATTGTAATAAAAGAAATTACAATAAAATGTCGAAATTAGGTGCAATGACAAAAATGCCCCTGGGACCTTTTAGGCTAATGACAAAACCATCCATGCTTCAGGGTCCTTCTGCCATTGCCAGATCTGAGAAGATTTTTTATTGACTTGTAGCAAAGGTTCAGCTGATTCGTTATTATATCATCAGTGCTTGTTTGATTCTGAGTATTTTGATGCCCTTTAGTCGTCCTAAGGCAGCCTTTTCCCATGTGGTGGAAGTCCAACCAAATTCGTGAACTTCAGTTGCTAATACCCATCGACCTGTGATGCTCCGAGTTTCGTTTAGCTTGCATGTGAAGAGGAGAATGTCAAAGTCATTTTGCACTAAGTTTGATCTATTTTGGGAAGGTCGCTGGGAAAAGGGATTTTGGCGACCGAGTGGGTTTGTTTTTCTAGCAAGTTGGGGATATGTACTTATCGAGCCTGGGATGAGGTACAATAGTTATACTAGTTTGCACCTCTAGGTGGTTGCATTGAACTTGTCCTCACGATGATCCCATGCACGAATTTTGAGCTGTGCTTCACGAGGTTCGAGATATCTTCTTAAAAACACTGATTTTTCTGGTTTTGTGGTCACCTACTTTCTAGAAGAAGTTTGAATCTGGTTCATGCCACAGTGCATGCCTTGGGTCAAAATGATGGGGCTGGTATGATCTAGAACATGTCAAAGTTTGAACTTTTCTAGTTCTAGGTGAAGGTACAGTGGGTTATTTGAAGCCTATGTCGAGATGTGATGTTGCAGTCTCTGTGCTTGGGGACTGGTCAGTGCAGCCGCACCACGATAGTGCAAAATGCCTACCCATTTTGAGGTTGTACGAGCGTAGACCCCTTTTGGATGATCCGATTGAGCCCAAATTAAGTCCCCGTGGGTTTTTTGACATTCTAAGTGCGATGGTGGTGGTCTGGTGTTGTTCTGAAGCCGCTAGCATAGAGCTACAATTGTAGGGTCACTCTTTGGCATGATAGCATTCCTCCCAAGTTGCCTGGTCTGAGACTTATTTTGCGGCATAACTTTGGTCTGTTAGTGTTTTAAGTACCAGCAAGACTAAGTTGTTACTGACTCTCTCTTTATTCATGTGAGAGGTGTAAGTACGACAAAAGTGACGTATAACAACAATTTGATATGATATTTTCGTTCAACTGAAGGCCGAATAATGCGAATTTTAAGGTTGAAGATGACAAAAATTTCCCAATCATCAGAATCCCATTTTCCGGCTACTTCCTAGATTGGAATGTACTCAATCAAATCAAACAAAAATTATTGTAAAATGATATGACTAAGTCCTCTTGAAATCAAGATTAAAAAGAGGATTTGGAACACCATTGATCGCACTACATTAGCGATCTAAATGCTATGGACTTGACTGGATTTTCACCCTTCAGGAAAAGTTCGTTTCAAGGCGATCAAAGGACATCAAAATGTTCAGAATTGATCAAGCATCAATTCTACAAGAATGGATCATTCCAACCACTATCACAAGAGTCCGAAAAAGTTCCTGAAGTCTAGCAATGGTGAGAGGCCCCTCGAGTAGTGATGGTTTCATCATTAGCCAAAAAGACTTAAGGGGTATTTTAGTCATTTTTTTCAAAAATGGGATTTTATTTTAATTCGTTTAATGTGTAAGTTTCAGCAATTTGGCTTAGTTTTGAGTGTTCTACCCATGTTTAGGGGTTGCTCTATATAAACAAGCTTAAGTCAATTGTAAAGGGGTTGGATTATTCGTTAATGAAATTGAGGCATTAGCTTGGGTATACTCGACTTTGCTTCTAATTATTGGATCCAGTAGAGAGGAGAGAGAAAAATTTTAGAGAGAGAAGTTACCCTTAGCTCATACACCTTAGCCTACCCCGTGGTCCACACGCACCAACTGTGACTCGCAACAGACCTGCGGTCCCGTCTTTCTCTTTGCGCCTTTCTCATTTTCCTCGCGTGATAAGTTTCAGAGCCGCAGCACCTATGACCTCATCTCTCTTTTCGCGTCTCTCTCTTTCTTTACCTCGTGTAGTAATTAGGAACCGCAGTAGACCTACGGTCCCGTCTTTCTCTCTATGCCTCTCTCACTTTCATCACGTGACAAGTTTTGGAGTCGCAGTACCTGCGACCTCGTCTCTCTCTCGATGCCTCTCGTTTTGCCTCACGTAATAATTCGAAACTGCAACAGACTTGTGGTCCCATCTTTCTCTCTACCCCTCTCTCACTTTCATCGCATGATAAGTTTCGGAGTCGTAGTACTTACGACCCCGTCTCTCTCTCTCAGTGCCTCACTCTCTCTCTCTGCGTCTCATAGTAATTCAAAACCGCAGCAGACCTACGATCCCATCTTTCTCTCTATGCCTTTCTCATTTTCATTGCATGATAAGTTTCGGAGCCGCAGTACCTGCGACCCTGTCTCTCTCTCTCTCTCTATGCACCTTTCTCCTTTCATCCCGATATTCATCACTCACTCAATTTGATACCTCTCAAAGTAGCCTCGAGAGTCTCAAACACTCAGATCATCGTTCTAACTTCCTCTCCATATAGTGGAGTCAAGTCGTGAGAGATATAAACACTCTTGCCCTCGCTCACTTGGGTGGAGTTATTGTGAGTAGGTAGTCGAGGGAGTTTTGACACTCGAGCCACTCTGATCGTCGAGTTTCGTAATGTTTGTGCGAATGGAAGGACCTCTGTCATCCCTCTCCTTTTATCCTTCATTTTCGATCCAATCCTTGTTCGAGTGAACCATTATAAAGGGGTATTTTCGAGTGCACATTGCAATCCTTGGGGTAAAAAGAACAAGACAACGCATAAAAGTTTGAGGAGACTTTGTGTCCAAACTATGTTGGCAAACAACTCGAGGGTTTCGTGATTTTTCTAAGAGGGCGACTGCCCGGGTGTATCCCCGAACTTGCAAATGATGAGGTAAGCATCCAAGACACATCATCGTCAAAACATATCTCTTGTTGTTAGTTCCTATGCACGTGTACGCTTAAAACACGTCCCATGCGCACACCCCTCGTGGTTGTTTGAGAGAGGGTTTTCTCTTACCAAGCAAACCGGGCCCCGACCAGCTGGCGACCTTGCTAGGGATACACCATCCTATTGTTGGTTCAAATTTTCTTCAAACTAAAGTCTCTCTTTTATTTTATTCCAAAGTTGTAATGGAGTTCAAATTCTCTTCTTTTGTCCAAGTTGGGGATTTCATCATTCCCTTGTTTGTGACCGCACCCTTAAGGAGCAATTCGGTGCGATCTGCATCTCCCAAGCACCCCTCGAGCGGCCTGGCTGCCCTTGTATCATCCTTCAGGCCAAGAAAACCTAGGGAAAATGGATTTGAACCCCTTCTCCCCTCTCCTCAGACATCAAGATAAAGTCTCTTGATGTTAGCTGCATTGGTGGTTTGAAAACCACCTCCTCTCATATGCACCCTATTACTAGCAGACACTCTGCCAGTCCTAACCTTGAAGGTGGTCCTAATGCCACTTGCTCTCTTCTTCTTCGATCGGTTGTCTATTATAAGTCCACCGTCTCTGCATGTAACCAAAAGGCCACCCCGCCCCTACTATGCAAAAGCGTTGTTCGTACTAGCACATCGCCACACACATTGCACTATGGCGATTTCGACACCAGTTTGGGCGGCTCCAAGGCCACCTCATGCACACTCACACATATCACGGTTGATGGTTTAACCATCAACGTGACCAAGTGGGGCAAGCAACAGCGTACCCCCACCTTCTCACCTCTTTCAGGTCTTTTGGGACCCAGACCCATCACACGCGGTTTTCAGTTCACTAAACCATTGCATGATAATCCCTTAGCTTGGGGCAGCCTAAAGAATGCACCCAAACGAGCACATGACCTTCAAGAAATATGAAGGTCTCTTAAGGAAATGCATATACTCAAGACCCTAAGGCCGCTCTAATCAGAAAGGAAGGTATTTCAAATACCAAACCTTTCACTTCACTAGGGCATGGATCATGAACCACCCCAACACTTCTATGGACCGTGTACACACATGCAGGTCCACAGACACTGACGATGATAAGGGGAAAGAGACATCGAACACATCCTTAACAACCCCAAAGCCTATGACTAGGTGGTACTCAAAGAAGTTCCCATCGAGTACCATTCTTTCCAACCCTTCCTCCTTCAACACACGAGTTAACCCTCTAAGTTGGACTCAAGACAAAATGATGCCAATGAAGATGTCAAGGCAACATATTCCTTTTTTGGGCAAACCCAAGCTTTTTAAGAAACCCCAAGTTCCCTTCTCACCGGGAACCATACGCTACCCGAACTAATCAACTTCTGCCTTATATCTGTGAGGCTAGCCTGTTGGGAAGGATGCCGATGGCAGTCCCAATTCTGGGAAAAAGGTGTATTGGAACCTGCGGCTCATGCAGACAAAAGGGATGAAAGTGCCACTCCAAAGGAATAAAGTAGGGTCTTCAACGCCTGAAGACCCACTAAAGAAAAATCAGTTCTATCCATTACATACCACGGAAGAACTGGATACAAGTGGCACTGTTCACTGCTGCATCATAGAAGTGCGAGAAGATGGACCCAGTTCACCTGATCCGCGGACTCAAGGCCATCACGAGCAATCAAAAGAAATATGGTCCCAAGGTCGTCTTGAATCTATTCGAGTTTAGCGATGGCCCAAAGGCCTTCAAGTGTCGAACTCAACAGTGATATAGTTCCAAGACCGTCAAAAGCCACTACTCACCCGAGTGACAAGGCAGTCCCAAGCTTAATCAGGGCAAGATGAGCCCTTGTTACTGGGAATCCCAGATCATGGTGTGAAAAGAATCAAGACCACCCCTACTGTCGAATCACCCAGCGTTGGCGAGCAAGTCAATGTAATGATAATAAGTCAGATAGGCGATGAATCTGAAACCCCGATAGCTCACTTCGAGAACATGCTGAGCAACATCATGGACATGCTTAAGGGACTCGAAGATGCACGACCTATGGCAGGGTCCTCACATCAAGAAGAAAATTACCCTCTCGAGCCCCAACACAGAGAGGAACAAAGGAGGCGACCACCTCCTCCTATTCCCCAAAGTTCCAGACCTCTAAACCCCCTTGTCTTCTTCGATGATCAGCCCAGCATAGCATCACATGCTATGCTATCGACATTTACTCAAGAAGATGTCCAGAGGATGATTAATAAAGCATCCAAGGTTTACAGCCTACAAAAGTGCAAGAAGGTGTTCAGTATAAGAAACCTTATCCATCTTTTATTGATCAAATCCCCTTTCCCCCTGGATATCAAAAAGGAAGGTTATCGATCTTTGACAGCACTGGCTCACCCCTGCGGCATGTGGCTCACTTTATGTTGGCATGTCAGGAATCCGCTTTATATTCTAGATTACTTCTCCTGCAGTTCATAGAAACTTTTGTGGGGCCCACCTTCAAATGGTACGCTCATTTAGCCCCGAACTCAGTTCACTCCTTGAAAGAGATGGGACAACTATTCTACAAACACTTCTACGAAGATGATCTGAACGTTCAAGCAATAGAACTCCTCATGATGACCCAAGGCGTGAATGAGTCAGTAAATGAATACATTCATAGATGGAGTGATCTCGCGATGTACCTGACTAATCCTATGCCAAAAATTGACGCGGTGCAAACATGCATAAGGAACATGAAAAAATAGATTTCTTTGCAAGTTGAAGCTTCTAACCCTACACCTTCTCGGACATGATACCCATGGCAATGAAAATTGAAAGCCTATTGAGACACCATGGTGGGAGTCAAGCGCAGACCTCAGGGGTCAAAGCCGCAGTACTACCAGCAGTAGGTCGAACCCCCGTGTTGGCCATCAAAGAAACATGATCAGCACAATGGTCACTGCCACACCTTCACCATAAGCCCCCAGGTAATGTTTATCCTCTCCAAACATTAGATACTTCTCGAGAGTTACCGACTAATAATCAAGAGGAGCACCAGCCTTGAGCGCAGAGTTACAATAGGGTGCCCCCACCTTAAAATCTTAATCGGACCGAGCAGTTCAAGCACAAATTAGGTCAGCAGTACAACTTCAACAAGACATGGGTGCCAATCCCTTTGAAGATGCTGGTAGAATAAGGCATGGTGGTTCTTCCTGTTATGAGGAGGCCAGACCAGGTATGACTAGTCCATCACATAAATTATTATGCTTATCATCGAATGTTGGGCCATCTCATTCAGGATTGTGTCAAGCTCAGAGCATATTGAAGCCTTAATTCAGAAGGGGCGGATTAATTTGGATAGTCTTAAGAAAGCTTTTGAGACTACCGAGGCTTAACATATGCTCACGGTCCAAAAGGAGCTAACCTGCAGCGACCTCATGACTAAACTGTCTCCCCACGCATTCCCCCTCCTTTTCGATGTAATGGTGCAACAAGAAATGAATGTGCCCTGCACACCCAAGAAGTTGAAACAGGTGAAAGGAAAAGGCCAAGACTTGTGGTGCTAATATCACCGATTAAAAGGACATGACTTGTACCATTGTTATAGATTCCAATTTATTTCGGCGAGGTTCATAAAAGCGGTGAAATAGTTGTGGGTTCATCCTCACCTCCAAAAGAGACTCATAAATCGAAATTCCACCACAGGAAAAGCTCAAACAAGTGAAAATTCTCGTCCCTGGTACCTCAAAAGCACCAGCTCTTCTGATCCCTGTTAAGACGCACGAACCATGCAAAGTATATCATGGTCATGGAAAGACGAAAAGTTTCAAGAGGGAAGCCATTTGCCAAGCCAATGCAGTGCCCGTGCCCCAAGCTCAGGTGGCCCGGTCTGTTGAGAAAAGAAAGAAAAATAAAGGGGCTCGTGGCCTCAGCACTACAGACTGAAGTCTCCTCAATGCCCAATCGAAGCAGCACTACTTCCCCCTCTCCGCTCTTTACCTACTCTGTATGACTTCATTCCAAGGCAAGTTCTTTTTGTTGAAGGCGGTCAATACATAACTATGAGGACAATTCAAAATTTATCTGACACGGGTGAGGACAACAGTCTGATAAAGGTGAAAACTATGACATCACCCTTAAGCAATCCAGGCAGGGTCAATACCTTAAACGTTTCATACAATCGTCCAACAAGGGTCATGATGTTAAAAGGTCCTCGAGCCCATCCAATGAGAGTGAGGATGTTAAAAGCCTACTTGAGCCCAGTCCAAGTGTTGACCCTGAAATCTTTGTCCCTTTCTCCATTCCCAATTCTTCAAACCTTTCTTCCCTTTCAAAACCTCACTCTAAACTCACCATGGAGTGCTCGGATTTTGAGACCCTTAAGAAAGAGCTCAAGCTTTGCAATACCAGTAAACGACATAGTAAGAAAATAAGAAAGACGGTCGCCCAGAAGGCCGGATTCTTAAGTGTTGGGGCCGATATAGCCTTCGCTGCCAAAAAGGGTGCATCTTGCCCCACTTCAGAAGAGACATTCAATCGGCCTTTACAACCAAAGCCTGAGAAGGAGCCCCAGTGGTCGGTAGAATCCGACTTGGGGAAATTATGGAGGAACTCAAAAGGGGAAAGTTCTTCCAATTATGAAGCATGCCACATGCTGATGTTCCATGAGGGAAGCACAACATCCCCGATTGACCAAATACGGTTGAGGTCATGAAGGATGTTAAAGTTAATCCAGAGACTGTCTCCATCTAAACTCCTGAAATACCTCTCTAAAACCAATGGTATACCAAGGGGCCACTCATCCTGAGGATGACAATGTCAAATATGATGTGATTGGGCATTTGAGGAAACTCCCGACTCTCTTGAGTGTCTATATTTTCTCATGCTATCCGAGAACTTTCGTATGGATTTGGTGCAAGCTCTCTCCCCGTCCTAAAGTATATGAAATGGAAATCGTACAAGTTGAGGTAGACCCTGCAATAATTAATAGTTATATGGTTATCACATTCTCGAACGACGACCTATAATTGGGAGAGAAGTTCCACAATCGACCTCTCTTTGTGACCAGTGAGCTGCATGCCTGTTAGTTCAACTGGATCATGTTGGATGGGGGAACATTGGTGAACCTTATTTCTCAAAGAATCATTACCCGAATTTGGTTATGTGTTGAGCAGCTTGAGCCCACGGGCTTAATAGTTCAGGGATTCAACCTGTCGAGAGAGAAACCAGCTAGCACCATCTATCTTAAGCTCAAGATTGGTGATTTGAACACCTCCACGTTGTTCCACATCATCCATACAGACACCTCTTACATTATCCTATTGGGTTGTCCTTGGTTACATGATCATGGGGTGGTTCCATCTACGCTCAGGCAAGACGGAAGGCAACACAGGGTCTATGATGACAAGAGACCATTTCCCGTTGATGTGTCGCATTATGTTGATGCAAAATACTATTTTGCGAACCCAATACGTTCTCAAGGGCCGGTGTTGCCTGTGAAATCTAGTGACCCAAACTGTAGAGAGACTGCTCTGGCCTCTCATGAAGATATTGAAGACATGAAGGGTCACTTAATCACACGTTTGAGGAAGAAAAGGCATATGAAAAAGTGATTCCTTTGACACATGTCAATGGAAATCTCCCCATGACCCAAAAGAATATAACATGTCAAGAGTGCCGGTCACTTATGCTCATGATGGCATGAAGGTGTTACATACCCATTTCTTTTCTTGAGGCTAAGATGACATGCCTCGCCGAAAAAGACAAAAAAGTTGACCAAAAGGTTTTGCACATTCCAATCTCTCTAAGAGAGGAGAATGATGTTTCCTTTGTTTCTCTAGCCAACTATCCCACAAACTAGCTCAAGGTGTTGCAAATACCCAAGGTCCTACTACTTGAAGAGGTTGGCTCTCGTGCGCCTCACTTCCCCCCTCTATATCAGCAAGATACCCCCATGGTCTTGCAAATCCTTGAGGTTTTGCATATCCCAGTCTCTGAAGGGAGGAAGATATTACTTACCTTGCACCGGCTTCTCTCTAACAGCAAAATACCCCAAGGTCTTGTAAATCCCTAAAATCTTGCAATTCTCAACCTTGGTGATGGAAACTTGAATCACCCATCAGGAAGCAATGAGCGGTCCTTCGTCCCTGACCCATGACTTCAGAGGCACTCCTGAACAACAGTATGAAGCTCAAAGGAGAGCCTCTATTGCAGAGCTAAAAGAACAGGTACACTACTTGCTCACCTAAGTAGAGTTACGAAAAAGGGAAAGGCCAAGATGGAAGAGGTTTGTCCCCTAAGACCTGCTCTCGCTCCTTACTAGGTTTCACCCCAGAAACTCGAGAGACTGTTGTTCAAGAAAGCCTCGGAATAACCCTTTCTAGATACCACATCCGTGCCAAAATAGGATCTTTATAATCTCATGGCTCATCCAATTATGAGAAAAATGGATTACGAGCCGTCCAATAACCAGGGTTTGAATGATGGTTAAGGGCTGCTAGCACCCTTCGCCTCCATTGAGACTACAACGTCTCAGTATATTAAAAAAGAAGGCATTGGTTACCCGAGGCACCCAAACCTACCTCCGTGGTCATTCTTTGTCGACTAAAGCACCAGCACCACCTCCTTTGGAACTTATTTCTGAAGAGGTCACCACCCATGAACCTCAAGAAATGATAGAAGACACCCAGACAAAAAAAGAACCAACCCAATTGAGATGTATTTGCTTTAACATTATGAAGAAATGTCGGGCTTTGATCCTTGAGCTCCAGTTCACAGATTGGGAATTGACCCATCTTTCGGAGCCACCTATCAAAGGGATATGACCACCGTCTTCGAATACATGGTTCATGAAGACATGGAATGCTACGTAGATGACCTCATAGTAAAGTCAAATCAAATAAGTAATCACATAAAAAACCTAAAAAAATTCTTTGAGAGACTTCGTCTCTACTAGCTTAAGACAAATCCCTTGAACAGTGCCTTCGATGATGATTTGGAAAATTCTGGGGATTTATTGTCAAGTATTGGGGTTTAAAGATTGCATCTATCAAGATTAAAGCCATCTAAGAGATACCACCACCAAGAAATCTGCGAGAAATCAGATCCCTTCAAGGCCAGCTGGCTTACATACGGAGGTTCATCTCTAACCTTTCGAGGTGATGACAACCCTTCTCCCGTCTCTTGAAGAAAGATGTGCCTTTCGAATGGGACAAAGCATGTCAAATGGCTTTCGAAGTCATCAAAAGCTATTTTCTGAAACCCCCAGTTCTTTCTACACTGATTTTAGGAAAACCCCTCATTCTATATGTGACTGCATTAGATGAATCGTTAGGTGCTTTGCATGCTCAAAACAATGGAGAATGGAAAGAAACGACTCTGTATTACTTGAGTCGAACGATGTAGGGAGCTGAAGAGAACTACTCCCCCATGGAGAAGATGTGTTTGTCAGTTATCTTCACAGTACAGAAGCTCTGACACTATTTACTTTCACATCCGGTTCAGCTCATCTCTCGAGTTGATCTTATCAAATTGCTCTTGTCGTGCTCCTGCCTGTCAGGCTGACTTGCGAAATGGTCATTATTCCTTATGGACTTTGATAGCACATATGTGTCGCAAAAATCTGTCAAGGGTCAACCCCTCACAGATTTCTTAGCTACACACCCCCTACCGCCTGGTGATCCCTTAATCAAATATTTTCCAGATGAGGAAATATTTCATGTCGAAGTCTCACGCAACAGGAATATGCATTTTGATAGGGCATTCCAATCTGAGAAAGGCAGTGCTAGGGTGGTATTCTGTACCTTTCATCATGGCCTTGTCCCCTTATCTTTCTCTCTCTTAGAGATAGAGTCCTATAATGAAGCGAAATATCAAGCACTCATCATAGGCTTGAAGATTGCTTCCCATATGAACTTGAAATATTTAAACATCTATGGAGATTCAGAGTTGGTCATCAAAAAACTCAAGGGGTGTATGATGTAAGGAAAGAAAACCTCAAGCCTTACTTCAATACTGCCGAGTCATTGATAGCTAGATTCGAAGATTGTACTCTTGAACATGTACCTTGAAGGCTTAAGGCACAACCCGACACACTCATTAAGCTAGGGGCGAAGATTCAAATGTCACTAAAAAGGCCCACACCAGTATGGGTGGTAGAGTGGAGATGTGTTGAGTTCATTATGAAACTTGACAATGAAAGCAAAGAGCAATTGGTGAAAGAATGCCCCCCTTACTCGCTCGAGTCAAACATTACAGGTGAGGGGGATGCACAAACCTCATGTAGCTAGTCAAGACCTCCCATGGTCGAAGAAGAAAATGAAGAAGAGTCAGAGTTACCAGAACATGTGTGTGCAGAAGTAGAGCCAATAACAGATTGATGTGTCCTCATCAAAGAATATATACAACACATTCGGCTTCCTGAAGACCCCGTTGTTCGCAATAAGATCTGAAGGTCAGCCACATGATACGTCTGTCATTACGACATCTTGTTTCGAATATCCTATAATGATATGCTGCTCAAATGCATAGATCAGAAAGAGGTAAACCATGAGCTCAAAGAAGTTCAAGTTGGAGTCTGTGGGATGCATCAATCTAGTCCTAAGCTATGGATAGGCTATTATTGGCCTACTATGAACGATGACTCTCTTTTGTTTGTAAAAGCCTATCCAGTATGTCAAATTCATTTAAGCTTCATTCATCAAGCCCTTGAGCCACTCCAGCCAACAGTGGCATCTTGGCCTTTCGCTCAGTGGGGCATGGACATCGTAGGTCCCATCGACCCACCTTCTTCTTCGGGGGATGTATTTATACTTGCTGCCACATATTACTTCTCTAAATGGGCCTTGGCCATTCCTCTCAAGAAAGTTCTCAGACTTGCAGTAGCCAGTTTCGTGCGTCATCATATTATATATAGATTTGGTGTGCCTGACCAAATCACTTATAATAACGGCCTCCAATTTCGAAGTAATCAAATTGACCGATTGACCAACCAATACGCGTTTAAATGGAAATACTCGGGCCATGTACCACCCAAGAGCTCATCCTCTGGTTGAAGCCTTTAACGAAACCCTTTGCGATGCTTTAAGGAAGTCAGTTTCTGACACCAAGAGAGATTAGCATGAAACTCTCTAAAATTTTGTGGGCTTATGGTATCACAGCTCGAGGGCCAACACAGTCAACTCCTTATTCTTTAGTATATGGGGGTGAAGATGTGTTGCCTTTATTAATCCAATTACTTTCTCTCAAAATAGCCCTTCACTCTAGGATGATTGACGAACAACGAGCTACCCTTTGCTCTCAGGAACTAGATACACTTGATGAAAAGAGGTTACAAGCACAACATAACCTTGAGATTCACAAGAACCATATGCGACGGGCCTTTGACAAATCGATCAAAATACAGTCTTTTGTAAAAAGGGAACTGGTTTTAACAGTAAGGAGACCTATCGTCACTCTTGGTCAAACTTAGGAAGAGTTTGAACCAAAATGGGAGGGCCCATTTGTAGTGAAAAAGGCTTTTCCTAACGGAATATGTACTAGTCAACACGGAAGGAGAAGAGACTATGCCCATAATTAATGGGAGATACGTGCAAAAGTATTATTCCTTAAATATCAGCGTTCATACATGGTCTCGAATGTATGACCTTAAAAATTCCTTCACGCGGTCTTCGTGAAAGACCTTAAAATGCACCAACTTTTATGGTCTCAACGGCACAACCTTAAAAAGATACCGCCACATGATCATAAAATTGCTTTCTAAAAAGAGAGAGAGAGAGAGACAGAGAGAGAGAGAGAGAGAGACGGGCATGACGAAAACCCGCAAGGGCATCATGGGTCAAAATGTCAAAGGAAATAAGAGAAAAAAATGACAGGTGCAATAGAAACATTAACTATTGTGAGCCAAATGTGTAAACAAAGGGCACGATAAAATCTTGCAAAGGCATCGTGAATAAAAATATAAAACATTTATGGAGGGTTGTGGTGAAAGCTAACAATAGTCATGCCCCTAAGGCTTGGTCGAAGACCCTAAAGGGCATTTGAGTCATGCATGGAGGAATCCAAATTCACTCCCAACGAGGTCCTAGGGTCATCACCCATCTCCTTTCTCGAAGAGATAAAACCCAGTAGCAAACCATGGAAAGGAAGAAAGATGCAAAACACAAGCAGGGAAAGCACACCATCAAATAAGGAGAGCATATAAGGAAAGGGAGAAAATGAATCATTCCATGTATACGTTGAAGAATTACCAAAATTCAAATAAGTATCAAGTTCCCAAATGGAGTGGAGGAAGAATAAAGGGTGAGAAGCTCATGCGATCCAAAAAACAGCCAAGAGCATCGTAAATATTTGCCTTCAACTCCTCCACGCGTCTCAGCGTAGCCTGCTTCTACTCCTTAAGTAGGGAAATGGCTTGAGCAACTATATTCGAAAAATTACTGACCACCGCCATCTCAAAACTCAGTCACTCCAATTGCTGAGACCTTCTTTGCATTTTTGCCTACTGCTGGTTTCGCCACATCTTCAGTTTGGTCGCACAGACTTGCAATGCTGCTACTATGCCTTCCACGGCCTGTATCTCCCTAGAAAGAGCCCCATTTTCCTCCACAAGATGGGCTTGTCGAGAAGTGTGTTGAATCTTCCTCCTCTCATATCTCTCAATCAAAGCCTATTTCTTAGCCAAATTTGCCTCAAAAGAGGCCAAGCTTGCCTCATGCCTGCACTTTAGATTTGAATTAAAAGGTTTCAGCTCCTCAATCCTCAAGATTTTGCCACATCCCCTCGAGCTGGTCAAAGGCTTCCTTGTCATAATACACAACTTTCTAACTTGCTGCACAAGACTTGACAACTTCCACCTCCACTTTGAGGTTAGAAAAGGCACATTCCTTTTTTCCTTGCAAGCCTAAGCTTAGCATATGGCTCACTAAGTGTACCTTCACATTTGGTGTTGGTGGAGGAGGAATTGAGGGATTGACTGCAGTAAGGGGAGGGACTTCAATAACCGGATCTTTGACTATGTGCGCTAAAGGCTCACTAAGGGTAGCAGGAGGCTCATAGGAAGGCTCTTCAGCTTCTGGTGTCATCACCAACTCTGAAGGAGGAACTTTCAAGGGAGGCTCCACTTCCAATTCCACAGCTGGAGCAGTCGGGGCAAGTACTTTTGAAGCCACTGCCTCTGCACTTGAAACTTCACCGATAGCCTCACCATTCCCCTCTTTCGCGAAGGCACATAGAAGGCCTTTTGAACTCAGGGAAGAACAAGCAGGAGACCCAACAGGGCTGCCAAAAGGAGGCGTCACTACCGCTACTACTCTAGAAGGAATCCATCTTAGCTTACGTCTCAAACTAAATGAGGTTAGCCTTGACTTCTTGGGCCAAGCCACAATAGTCTCTGGCTCTACTCTTGGAGCCGGAGTTATTGCCGCGGGAGGAGGAGTCGAAACTATACAAGCCTCTACTCTCATGCGCTTGGCAGTTGGGGGCGGCGGTGATGTCCCTGGAATAGACAAACACTTTTTGCACACGCGGGCACCTCTTTTCGGAGCCACGGCAGAGGACTCGGGACCTTTTTTCCCTTTCTCTTTCTTCCCCCTTGCTTCTCTTCCCTCTCTTTCAGGGGCTCACTTCTCGGCTCAACAATGGCAGGAGCCTTCTTACCACGTCTAGGCCTAGCAGCTATAAAGTCCACTTCATGTCAAGGCATTCATGTCCTGTATAGGTTTTCCTTCTTTGCCCGGGACCTCGCATCCCTTGGTGCACCCAAAGATAGAGCGTACATCATCAAACAAAGACTTTGTCTCACCTTTCAGAGACAAATATTTCGTGCTAGCATTGTCATTGTTCAATGAGTGGGGCTCAACAAGCTCTCTTCAATTGGCAGGGTAGTCCAACGCAAAAACTTTAGAGAATGAAGGAGGAGCGAAACTCTTCCCAGCCCTACTGTCGTGCTTGGCGCTGTGATAGCCTTCCATGGGTGGTCGGAGCGCAAATACAAGAGGTTGCTGATGTTCCACCATCACCAATAACTCTCTGTCGCATGACCCACTCAACCATAACGAGGGATCACAAACTTGCTTAACCCCGTGAGGAGAATGCAAGTCTCCCATGCCATTCTCATGTTGAGGTCGGTCTAAGACTCACAACTTACTCCAAGGGCCCCATGATCATGCAGTGCCCCCTTTTTCCTATACTTCTTCTCGAAGTGTATGGTAAACACCATCCTTGATCCAAGCCGTGCTTGTTGTATGCCATTTTTGATTTACTTGCACCACCCACATGAACAAGGAGAGAGCCGGCAACAGCATGGTCTTGTGGGTACACAAGATACCGGCAGACCAAAATTGTGTCTTAAAATAAAGCCTCGAACCATATGACCTAGGTACGGTGCCATCGCACCAAGGAAGGACCTTACAATTGTAGCCATATGCTAGCAGCTTCAAAACTATACTAAACCACCTCCATCGCAGTTAGAATGTTGAAAAACCCTTGAGGACCAAATTTGGGCTCAATAGGACCAACCAAAGGGGGTCTATGCCTATGAAACCTCGCGCGACAGGCAAGTTTCACACTAGCACGGCGCGGCTTCACCAAACCAGTCCCCAAACATTGAGACTACGACATCATGTTTTGTGAGTAGCTTCAAGGACCCATGGCACCTTTTGCTGAAACCAGGAAAAGCTCATATTCAGATATGTTCTAGATTACTCCAGCCTCATCATTTTGACCTAAGGCATGCACTGTGGTGCAACCTAGATTAATTTTTTTCTGGAAAGAAGGTGCCTACAAAACCAGAAAAACTAGGTTTTAAGAAGAAGCCTCGAAACCCGTGCAGCATAGCTTGACATCCAAGCATCGGATTACCGCAGGGATGAGTTCAATGCAACCACCTCGCAAAGAGTTGAAAACTGGTATAACTCTTGCATTTAATCCAAGGTCCAATGGATGCAAGTCCCTAGGCCATAGAAGAAGTAAATCTGCTCGGTTGCTAGAATCCCTCTTTTCGGCGACCTCCCAAATTAGGCAAAAACACAATCCAGAACCAAATTAGCCCAAACATGGTGCAAAATTACTGTGACTGTCTCCTATCTCATTTGCAAGCAGAGCCAAGAGCCAGAACATCCCAAGTCGAACTGCATTGATGAGCTAAGTTCACGAATCTGACCAGACTTCCACCCCATGGAAAAATGGCGACCCCAGCATGATTAAATGACATTGAAATGCTCAGAATCGCAAGGACATTGAAGATATGCTGGCAAATAATCTAAACCATCGCCACAAGCTGCAGAAGAAGCTTCCACGATCTAACCATGGCGGAACGACCTCCATGCAAGGATGGTTTTGTCATTTGCAGAAAAGATCTCAGGGACTTTTTTATCATTGCGCCTAATTTCAAGATTTATTTCTAATTTCATAAATTGTAATTAATATTTGTTTTTGAGCATTCTCCCATGTTTGGTGAATCCTCTATATAAGCAAGCTTAACTCACTTATAAAAGGACCCCCTTTTGACACCCTTTGGGTGGAGTATTTACCCATTATAAAATAGAGGAATTATGTTTGTTCCTCTCATCATTTGCTTCTGAGTCCTTAATTCTGCCAAGAGGAGAGAGAAAATTTTGAGGGAGAGAAAATACCCCTGAGTGCGTGAGTCCGTAAACACCTCCGAGTGCATGGACCCTTCCTACCGAGAGAGGGTTCTCTCCTGACCCTAAGAACCAGCTCCGACTAATGCTAACACATGAAGCAATGAGGGAAATAGCCCTCCAAATTTCTATCTCCCAACCTCTGCATGGAAGGATGCAACCCCTCACACTTAAGAGGTACATGACCTCCTATGTCTCCATGGTTAGCCCATCGAAGACCCCGTCAAAAGTATCTATATAGACATTATTAGTAGGGCCACCTACCAGAAAGGGGCTCCCATTGGCAAAGAAATAGATGTTAGACAAAAGCTTACGAGACTCTTCCGGCACCGTAAACACAATCTTCATCCTGGCAATCTTTAGCATGTGAGGGCAGGTGGCCTCTGTAAGACTCCCATTTATCTCATACACACCTGCGGTTTGTGGGAGGATGTTCCTCTCAAGGAAGTATGCCAAGAGCCACTTGAAGAAATAGTGGACCAAGAAGCTCGCCGTGAAGTGCCGGAGAAAGCCCTCACTTACCAGAACTTCGCTCTTATTGTCCTTTGAGGGAGCCTTACCACTTGTTATAGCCCCTAGCCCATGCTAAATGCTGCACAGGACAGGCAGAGCCAAAGCAAACTCATTCCCTTGAGGAATCATACAAGCTGTAAAGAAGCAGTCTGGTCGAATGATGTAGCTCGTTGTCCTTGGTAGAGCGAATTTGCACAAGAAAGGGACCAAGTAGACGGCCAGATACACATGGTCCTTCTCCCATCTTCTAGGAGGAGTAACTAGTCTCTTTGAGGACCTGTTTACCTCTGCTCTCAATGCCTCATTCGCTCAGAGGGCACTCGAACTAGCATCCCATGTGAAAATGGTCCCTCCATGCCCCGAAATTCACCCCTCCAGACTTGAGTTTGGTCCCCGAGTGTAAGAGTTGGTAAATCTCAATCAACTCATGGAGACCAGGAGGGGCTGAATTGCGATTAATAGGCTGGTTTCCAAAAATGGCCCTGTTGCTGGGTACAAACTCTTCATACATATCCCCCAGAAAGGGCAAGGCTCCTACGAATTACTGGTCCAATAGAGTGATCCTTGCCTCACCCCCATCATAATGTCAGATGTTGGTCTTACAACACCATGTATTCAATAGAGCTTTGATGGTGTTGAAGAAGCGATCGTAATAGTCAGCTGAGCACCGGCATGCCGCGGCTAATCCACATGCCTTCAGAGTTTCAGCATGAGAGTTTAGGACATCAAGTGTCCAAGTACTGTACCCAGGCATGTATTGGGGCTTTCCCTCAAAAAGAAGTGCACCAGCGGCCCAGTGAAAGTCTGTCTTCTCCAGCATCGTCTTCCCCAACTAGGAAAATCCTCGCTGGAATCAAAATCCCTGTAGAGAGCATGATAAAGGGGTCACCATACCTTTGAATAAGAGGCTCCTCACCAGAATCCTTGTACCTACAGAGCCGAGCATCTTCTCCTACATAAGTAATGCTCAAAGGCCACTCTATCTCCTTGGTAGGCTCAAGGACACCAAGTGAGGTCCCTTTGACAAAAAAGGCTCCTATGTAGGAATTGCTTTCCAATTCCCCTTCATGGGATAGCTGGTTCACGTCAAATATTTTCACTGCAAAGAACAAAAGAAAAGAAATAAAAAGAAAAAGTGAGCAACATATGGGTTTACAACTTGTACCCCAGGGGGGCCAGCACACACGAAAGCTCAAAACAGTACTCTCAATACTTCGATATGCGGGCATAACTCTAAAGGCCGACTTGAGCGACACCTCATCAAGGCATACACATGAGCAGACGTGCGTACGCACAAAAACGTGTAAAGGCACACCCAAGTGCATACCCGCATTGACTCTGGTGTAAAACTCTAAGAAGTACCCTAACCCAGGCTCGGACTCACAAACTTGGACAAGTGCAAAAATAGGACCAACCAGATGCGCGTACGCAGATCATACGTACATTTCACAACACGCACATACAAACCCGAACACGAGGGAAGACCGAGCATAACTCAATGCCCACACGCCAAAACTCAAGAGTGCACGAGATGCCTTGTGTAGGCATTTCTAGCAAAAACGAGGGTTGGTCATGGTTAATCTCGTTGAACTAAGCCAAGACTTGGATGTAAAGCCCACAACACACAAATACAGACGTAACCACACTTGAAATGCTATCAATGCGAATGCACATGGCCACAACAAGGGGTAGTGAAGGGATTTTGGCAAAGGGACTCATGCTCGCAGAGCTCAGCAGATAGTGAGAATGGCCTAAAAAGAAGCAATGACACAATCGACGAAACACTTCGAACTCAATAAAAGAATTGGGGGAAAATGGAGATTTACGACTGAGAAGAAAACGCAACAAAAAAAAAGTGAGACCAAATCGAAGAGAAAAGATAATCCCTTGAGGTGGGGCAGAGCTTGTACTAGCCATTACTGCAAATGACACTCGATGGTGAGAGATTTGGCTCGAAAGGATGGTGGAGAAAAGGGGTATAGAAAAAACAATTTGGTTTTTTACCTTGGGTAAAAACTTAAGGTAAAAAAGAAAATAAGGTACCTCTACGCGCCTTTTTATATTGACGAGGGAATGCCATGTCTCACAAGTAAATGGAACATCGTGCGACCCCGTCATAAGGAAATAAGGATAACGTGCAAGCGAAACGTCACACAAAACATCGTGCGGTCCCATCTCAAGGAAATGTGGATGGCCCACGACATCACCGTAAAAAGAAGTACAAAAGATGCACAACTCTATTATCTCGAGTAGGAAAGTGCAAAGGTCACGCGACTTCGCCACTCTGCAGGCATAATTCTGTTCTCTCAACAGTGCGCTTGTCCTCAACAGGAAGCCACCAATTTCAGATGTGCACACACATACGACTCATGCCAAATGCCTCCATATTTCCCCCTCTTGAATCCATTGCCACCGCCTCTCCTGGGCGTACAAGCATATGGATTCATACACAGGCCAACACAAACCCTTGACTTGACCGGGGGTTTAACACACACTCATGCACAACTACACTTGATAGACAAGGGAGCCCCTTGTACTATCTATATACACTAGAACCACAGTGCACCAAAAAAAAAAAGGGGGGTCTTTTCTTAAATCCAAAAATGGCACAAACCCTAAGGGCTGAAATGAAGACCCGACAAGGAATTCAAATCACATAAAATCTCCCAGTCCATCCCTTACCCCCATTTTTAAAGGAGGTAAGGGAAAATCACAGAGAGAAAGAAGAGAAGACAAACCATAGGAAACAAGAAGTACAAGCTTGTTTATAGTGCAGAATCAAGCAATCTAACGATGTAGATCTCTCAGATCTGACACTTTCAATTGATAAAAAATAAATGAAAAATCAATGGTAGAGAAAATGAGAACAATCGAATTCAGATCTGAGATCAGATTTGCTAAAAAATGAGCAGATCTGCTCTCAGATCTGTGGCAGAGCCAGCGTGATCCGAATCATTTCAAAACACAATTTTCAATCAGAATGAAACAAAGCCAGATCAAAATAAATTAAATACAATAAAATAAAATAGGAAATGAAGGAGAAGAAAATACCGAACCTGGACGGATGGCCTAGGCTTCCTGAGTCTTCGAGGGCTCGCCTATATCAAAACTGATTCCTCTTTCCCTTGTGGTCTAAATGTCGATCAACAAGTCTCTGGTAGTAATACGATGGTTGTGTCTTAGAAATGGTTTGTATTTAGGGTTATTGTGCCCTAGGTCTAGGTTTACTCAGGCTTAAGATGAGGATTAGGGTTTTCTCAAGGTAGGTCTCGCTACTCGCCTAGGGTGGCTCTTCCAGCCGAAAGTTTCTAAAAGTCTTGTCCCTCCTCAAACCTCTCGTTTTTCATCGTTTTATGGTCACCCAAAGTGAGTTCATCTAAACGAGAGATTTGTTGGGGTAGAGTTATCCCGTAACCAACAAATCCCTTGATCAAACCAACCTTTAATTTTTTAAAATTTGGATTTGACCGACATGGAGAGAATCACGTAGCCAAACCACCCAAAAGATAACCATACAACATGAAAAATATGTAAAAATTGATTGGGAAAAAATGTGGCTGGGTATCAAAAGTCGTGTCGCCTGGGCGGCACGAGTTGTGTCGCATGGGCGGCACACCCCGTGTCGCACAAATAAAAATACTCCAAATTGAAATTTTCTTTTCAGATGTTTTCCTTAGCCTCTTGTGAAACTACCAAAAAAAAAAAGGATTATTTTAATATTTTTAATGATTTGTTTGGTAAAATAGGGAATTTGCAAGATGACTTGGGTGACACACCCTATGTTGCCTGCGAGACACGCCCCGTGTTGCCCAAACCAAATTTGTTCAAAATTGATATTTTTCGATTTCTCTTCAGCCTCTTGTGAAGCTCTCAAAGAAAATTTGGGTCAATACGAATTTTTTTTATATTTTTAATGATTGTTTTTGTAAAACAACGTGTTTACTAGATTTCGAGTTAAAACAGGCATCTGCTGGGTTCTGGGCTGGCAAAATGGTTCCGACTCACAGGATAAATTGTGTGACCTATGGATTTTGGGTTCACTAGGCCAATTTTCTCCTAAGGGTCTAAGAAAACCACAAAACTTGTCAGATTTAAAGACGGTGGCTACAGTTGCTCCTCTTTGGCACTCCCTATCCGTCGAGGGACAGGAGAATGGCAAAGAAGTAGACACGCAGTCGTTCCCTATCCTTCGAGGGGCAGGTGAATGCACACTCCCTGTCTCTCGAGGGACATGTGAGTAGCAACAATAGACTCTATTACGCTCCTTGTCCTTCAAGGGGCTGGAGAATGTCAAAGATGAATGTCATCCCGATGTCACGTGCGCAGATGGCACACCAATGATCCCTCCAAGTCATTACACTCCCATGCTCACCCACCTAGGGCATTTTCATCCTAGGGTTTTTGGTGTGAGGTGTCGGGGAGTTGCGCAATCTTGAAACTCGAGGCGGATTTTACAGCCATGCCACTTGACCTCAGGGTTTTCTCAGTTTGAAAATTTTAACCTTGGCAATTTTTGTGATTTCCTTAGGGGTTTCCTAAGGCTGTCTATAGGGAAAGGCTTTCTATAGGACAAGACTTGTCTGATCAATTCCGAATATAGAGGCGAGGCAACAACGCAATGTTCATCATAAACGGGTGTCCAAGCTCCTTTGTTTTCTACAAGTCTTTTTAGAAATTTTTTAATGTAGGAAGGGATTTGAAACAAAACCCGGAGCAAGGATAGGCTATGATTTTAACAAATAAATTAATGTTTTTGAAAACACAAGACATATGGTGAACATTTTGAAAAGAGAATGATATTTTCAAAAAACAATGTTGGTTAGCAATTTCAACTCCAGCAACCATAGAGCCCTCTAAGCAGTTTAGCGTCATGCGGCGATGGATGATACACCTGACCTTTTAATTCATATGGGGATAGACAGTACCTATCTCGGCTCTTTTACGTAGCACGAGTTTGACATTGAACAGGATAACCTGAACTTTTATGTCATACAGGGCTAGACATTACCTATCTCAGCCCTTTTACGTCGCACGAGTTTGACATATTAGCACGGTTTTTTAACGTCGCATGAGTTTGACGTGTTAGCTCGGTTTTTTAACTTCACACGAGTTTGACGTGTTAGCTCGGTTTTTTAACGTCGCACGAGGGCGTGTTAGATCACCTTTTTAACGTCGCACGAGTTTGACGTGTTAGCTCGATTTTTTAACGTCGCACGAGTTTGACATGTTAGCTCAGCTTTTTAACGTCGCACGAGTTTGGCGAGTTAGCTTGGCTTCTTAACATCGCACAACTTTGACGTGTTAGCTCGGGTTTTTAGCGTCACACGAGTTTGACGATCTGAATCCTGGTTGGAAGTTTAGGCTCATGCCACTATGGAGCAAAAGATTTTTCTGAAATTGGTTGGCAGTTTAGACTCATATCACCGAAGAAGAGAAGATTTTGAAGCCGGTTGGTAGTTTAGGCTCATGCCACAGAGGAGCAAAAGATTTTGGAATCGGTTGGCAGTTTAATCTCGTGCCACCAAGGAGCAAAAGATTTTGAAATCAGTCGGCAGTTTAGGCTCACGCCACCAACGAACATAAGGAATTTTTTGAATTTTTTTTTATTTGAAAAGATTGGTTTAATTGAAAAGAAAAAAAAGGTTTTTGGAAAAAATCTTTGGGTGACATGAGTGGTGTCGCTCGGGTGACACGAGACGTGTCGCCCTCACAGGCTGAGCGACACCAGGCGTGTTGACCCTTTAAAAAAAATATTCATTTTTTTTATTTTTATTTTTTATATTTATTTTTTATTATGTTTTGGCTGGGCGACACCAGGTGTGTCACCCATAAAAAATCTTCTATTGGTATTATTATTTTTTTATTAAGTGTTCCTGGCCCTGTTGTGAGGTCTTTCTCAACTTTGCCCCTATTATGGGCAGTTTGAAAAAAAAAATAAAAAAATTTTTGCCCTTGTTGGGGGGTCTTTACTAAGATTTCCCTTGTAAGTGTGCAATTTTATTCCTTAAAGCATAGCTAAACACTTTCTTTATACATACTTTCAAACTGAATATTTACACACTCAGCCCCCTAGTTGTAGGGTTTTTGTCTCGAATTTCTGACTATTGGGTCGTTGTACGAACACACAGGGATGAGCTTGCCTCATTTTGCCTCAAGGGATCCAATCGAGAGAAAAACGCTTCCAAACTAGCCAATATCATCATTGGCGAGGTTCACCCATCTCTGATATGTGGTAGTTGGTAGTTGTACTCATACAACCATGGAGTACCTGGCTACTTTCAAACCTTAATAATAGGCATAGCAAGTTGGCTTCGAGAATGAGGCCAGATGACTAACAGTTTAACCTCTTGTAATGATGGAGGAAGTCCCTTATAAAAGGAGAAAGCTTTTGAAATGGATGATTTTAACAGTTAAATTGAAACAACATTTTTGAAAGGGATGGGCCTTACAATTTTTCCACCTATGGCCCCTTTGGTGGTTATTTTCTTTATTGTATGCTATCAAAAAATGATGAAAGGGTTCCCTTACGAGATTGTGAGAACTCAAAAATCACGAAGTTGTCATTTTACCTTCGGAGCTTTCATCCTCTGCTTCGCGAATCCATGAAGAGTCCTTTAGAATCTTACTAGGCTTTCCTCTTGGAGGGTCTCGACGTTTTCCAGGGTTCATCGAAATCACTTCGGTTTCCATTCATGTCACCCACCTACATCTTTCTGAGTTGGTTCTGTTGGGAACCTGCAGGGTTTAGGAGGAGTCTTCATCCTCAAGGTCTGCTTGTGCAGTATTTTTGGAACTTGCAAGTACTTGTTTGTACTTAAGTGCTTTGCATCGAAAGCTCCTTCTTGGAGAAATTTTTATTCCTTTTACCCATGGTGCCTTTTCAGGATTTCACCACGTCCATTTTTTTGTTTTTTTATTTTTTTATTTTTTTATTTTTCTTATTTTCTTTATGATGCCTTTTCAAGTTTTCACCATGTTGTTTCACCACGTTTTTTAGCCCGTTATGGGTAGTATTTTCTGAGATACATTGCATTAATAAGGTCGTTGAGTTTGTATCCCTCCAGATTTTTTATCATATAAGAATTTCCTGCATGCACTCGGGTAACCACGAATGGTCCCTCCCAATTAGGTTTGATCTTGCTTAAAGGGTGTGAATTTGCAGGAGTGTGGAAGATTTTCTTGAGTACCATGTCTCCTTCTCTAAATTGTCGAGGAACAACATTTCTTTGGTA
Organism: Amborella trichopoda; assembly: GCF_054954075.1. Classification (NCBI taxonomy): domain Eukaryota; kingdom Viridiplantae; phylum Streptophyta; class Magnoliopsida; order Amborellales; family Amborellaceae; genus Amborella; species Amborella trichopoda. Next base: position 24,926,999 of record NC_142338.1, on the reverse strand, counting down.
TGCCCTCTCGATTCTATGCTGGTAAGCAATGATATTTTGTGTTGCTCATAGTCATTTTCATCCAAATTAATGAGGGCAGTGATTCATGCTTCGACCTTTTGTTCCTCATCTGAATTTTTATGAATAAGGATTCAAGGAAATGGTATCTGAACTTTGATGAGTAGCACTGGGGTCATGCCAGTAGGACTCTTCTCAGTTGTCCGGTAGGTCCATACGGCATCATTTAGCTTTTCATGCCAATCTTTCCCACCTTCTATTATTTTGTTTATGATTCTGAGAAGTCTTTTATTTGTGGCTTCTACTTCTCCATTTCCTTGAGGGTAATAAGGTGTGGAGAATTTCTATGTTATCCCAAACCTTTTGCACACCTTAGTGACCTTTTCATTTTTGAGATTGGATCCATTGTTAGTGATGATTGACTCAAGAACACCTAATTTGAATATGATATTGTTCTTTATGAAACAGGCAACAATGTTGGCCTTCAATTTTAACAAATGATGCGGCCTCTACCCATTTGGTGAAGTATTATGTAGCCGTTAATTTAAAATGGTGGCTGTTTGAGGCTTTTGGTGATATCATTCCAAATATATCAAGACCCCACATGGCGAAGGGCCATACGAGCGGTGATGAGTTGAGTGATACAAACAATGCATGGATGAGGGCTCCATAGAGTTGACATTTGAGACACCTCTTAACGAACTTCCAGTAGCCTTCAGCCATGGTGGTTCAGTGATAGCCTTAGCACTTGATTTTCTGAGTTAAGGCGACTGCCCCAGAATGACCTCCTTCATTGTGCGGCTCTGTCAGTACTTGGACAATTTTTGGCTGATCGAGGCACCGTAGAATGATGCCATTGAATGATTTCTTGAACAAGAGGTCACCTCTTACCAAGAATCCCATCGAAAACCTTCGAAGGGGTTCTTTATCCTTTTTGGTGGTTCCTTAGGGGTATAACCCATCTTTTAGCAACGAAAAAACATTGTGGAACCATGTTTTTGGCTTAACTAGCACATCTGAAGCCACGAGAGACACTTCCCCATCGTTCTCATTTTCTTTCTCTATTTCTTTTTCGATCCTTGGTGGGGAAGGGTCATGTTTTTTCCTGATGTAGAATGGCAGTGTGGTGATTTTTGGAGGACTATCAGCCATTGAAGCAAGGGTTGCAAGGGTGTCGAAGAACCGATTCCCTAGTTACATGCTAAAGGTGATTTTCTTAAAATATGGAATCATCTTTACCACCTTTCCTTGATAGGGTTTGAGTTTTTCTTCTTTCACCTTTCAAATCCCTTGAACTTGGTTTATGACGAGTAGGGAGTCACCAATCACTTGTATTTGCTGAATTTTCATTCCCATGGCATTCTCAAGCCCGGTTATGAAGTCTTCGTATTCAGCAACATTATTGGTACATGGGAAATTCAATCTGATGGTGGTTGGCATTAAAATCTTTTCGGGTGAGCATAGTATGACTCCTATACCTGACCCATATTCGTTCTTTGCACTGTATAGCTCCCAAATCGAGTCCTAAATTGTGAAGAGGTTCTCATCAGGGAGATCCATGGTAACGGGAATATTGTCTGCAATGCTTGTTTAGCTAAGTGGTCAGCAATGGCTTATCCTTTAACTGATTTTTTAGTGACATACTCGATCTCAAACTCGCTCAATAGCATTATCCACTTCGCCAACGTCCGTTGAGGATTGGCCTCTTCAATAGGTACTTGAGTGGGCCAATTTTTGATATGAGCTTGACTGAATGAGATAATACATAATGTCTTAGTTTCTGCATGGCCCACATAGGTGTTAAGCAATGTTTCTTTACATCTAGCTTGTCTCATAATCAACCATCGTTTTGCTGATGTAGTACATCGTTTGTTCTCTTTCATGGTCGTTATATTGTCTTAACATTGCCCCCATGGTCTTGTCTTTCACATATATGTATAAGAATAGGGGTTTATCTGGACTAGGAGGACTAAGGATGGGAGGTTTTGTGAGGAACTCCTTGATTTGATTGAACGCTACTTGGCATTCATTGTCCCACATGAATGAGGTGTCCTTCTTAGGGAGTCTAGTAAATGGTGTGCACTTATCTACCAATTGTGAAATGAAACCCCTTATGGCTTGTATTCAACCTTGAAGCCTACAGATTTCTCTGATGTTTTGGGGAGGAGTCATTTCAGTGATGGCTCGAATTTTGGACAGGTCCACCTCGATGCCTCTTTGGCTCACTATAAAGCCTAGTAATTTGCTAGATTCAACTGCAAAGACGCATTTTTGTGGACTGAGTTTGAATTGATGTTTCTAGAGTCTTTGAAAATGGTTCTCAGGTTGGTGAGATGATCAGACCTGGTCTTCGACTTGGCTAAAATTTCATTGACATAGTCTTCCATAATGGTATGCATTAGATAGTGGAAGATGCTAGTCATTGCCCGTTGATAAGTTGCTCCTACATTTTTTAGACCGAAGGGCATGACTTTGTAACAGTAGGTTCCCTAGTGCTTTATGAATGACATCTTGGTTTAGTCTTCTTTTGCCATGAGGATTTGGTTGTAACTCGAGAAGCCGTCCATGACGCAGTGTTGTCTACCAAGGCATCTATGTTTGATAATGGAAATTTATCTTTGGGATATGCCTTATTGAGGTCTTTGTAATCGACACACACTCGGATCCTCCCATCTTTCTTGGGTAGAACCACTATGTTGGCCAACCATTTTGAGCAATGGACAGGGTTAATGAACTTCACCTTGAGTAGTTTGTCGATTTCTTCTTTAATTTTGAGCTCAAGGTGGGTCTTTTGACGTCGAAGTTTCTGCCTTAGAGGCCTTGCCCCTTCGTTGAATATTAGGATGTTGCACCAATGTGGGATCTAGCCCTGACATATCATCGTATGACCAGGCGAAGACATTGCAATATTCCTTGAGAAAGAAAATCACATTTTTGCACTCCTCAAAAGATAAGGAGGTTCCAATTTGGTTAACCTTGGGTCCTTCTCCCTTCCTAGGTTTACGTTAGTTGTTTCTTCGATGACAATCGTTGGGTCACCATCGAACCTCTTCTTGAATTGCTCAACATGGGAAGTAAGTTCCTCAAGTTGAGAGATTTCTTCAGACTCTTGAGTCTCTTGATCTTAATCTTGGTCGTCCAATTCATTGTCTTGGGTATTATGCACCGTTATTGGGCTATCTTGAGTGAGCGCCGTTTTTTAAAATTCTTTTTCATTATTATCAACTTTATCATATTTTGAATTTTCACCTATTTTTGAATTGTCGCAAGAGGTATCCCTTATGGGACTCGCGAGATAAATGTTGGGGACTGGACGCACAGGGCAGTTAGATGGCCACCCTACCCCTATTTGCTTTTTGGCACCGGGACTTGGAGGTGCCGCTGGTATGCTTCCAGTGATTCTCGAGATAGAGGAGTGATCGACCAATTTCGTTCCTACGTTTTAGTAGGCGGATGAGCACACTTGGCTGTGTTAGAGCCGATCGTGAATACTTTCAAATCCAGGTCATCGAAAAGGTCTTCAATTCCCAGTTCTCGTGTGTGTTGAGATGTGGAAGAAGAGTTGTTCCCTATTGGCGAATCAAGGACCACCTTTGGCCCTTTTGAAGGATAGGCATTGAGAGGATCAAGGCGTTGAATGCCTCCAGATACAAATCTCGAATAGCTTGAAGGCTTCATCTGGCTCTGAAATAAAGTGAGAGAACACCCGAGTCCTCTTCGATCCCCTTTTCCAGGTGATGCAGAAATCGCTTCCTTTACGCCTTGCTCTTGACTTCCCAAACCATAGCCAGGTTGGAAGCCTTGGGAGAGGACCATGTGCTAGGCTTCGATGGACCCAAAGATGTATGGATGTTCTCAATGGATGATCTCCTCCATCAACACAGAAGGTTGCAAAATTTGAGGAATGGGGTCACCGGTCTCTAGGCGCAAAGTAGCACAATTGGCTTGCTCGAAGGAAGCGAGTGGGATTTCTTCGAGCTCGACTCCTACAACCAGTTTTCCACTATGTATGCTGGAATTGGAATAGGAAGGGGGTTCAGCACGACGCAATTTTTAATCAGAAACTTGAGACATTGATGGAGTGTTGAGGCGACTACGAGGTTCTCAAGTAGCCTTGGTTTGCCTAGCAGCATGTTGAATGAAGGTTTTATGTCTAAGACATAAAACTTTATCACCTGGATAGTAGGACCGATCTTGAGTGTGAGAGGCAATATGCCTTCAGCTTGCCTCTTGGACCCGTCGTATACGGTGATAGTTAGTTGGCACAGCTCAAAGTCATCCGGGCTTTTGCCTATCTGCTTCACCGTTTTCATAAGGCATATATTCAACAATGCCCCATTATCAACCAGAACTCTCCTTATCTCATATCCTTTCATGAAAATAGTGATATGAAGAGGCTGGAAATGAAAGCGATTGACAATAGCCGGGATGTCATCGTCCTTGAATATGATTGGCATTGGTTCTATTAGTTGGTTGATCCTACTGCACAACTCATCCAGCTGTGTTGCTCGGGATGTGTGTCTTAGCGATAACCCTTTCTATCTAAGCTCTGTGTGCTGGTGAGTTGGCGAGTAGCTCCAAAATGGAGATTTGAGCTTCGATCTTCCCGAGATGAGTCGGTAGATCTTAGGTGGTTTCGTATTCTTTAGTTCTTTTATTTGGTGCATGATCCGCAACCCATGTTGGTGGTTTGGCTATTGAAGTGTCTCCCATTCTTTCATCAAGAGTGTCTGCCATCAATTGGATGGGTTTGAACACTCGACCTCTTCGAGTTAAGGAATCAGCTTTGCCAGCCTGGAACCCGATAGGGTCAGCCCTAGCGAGAGTAATGGGAGACCACGGGGTGTTGGCCCCTTGTTTGGAAGATGATCCCTTTTCATCAGCTTTGACCATGTCAATCTCAAGGGCATCATTTTCGTCATACTGGTCCCACTTAGGAGGATCATCAAAGTTCGGGGATGAAGAGTTTCCTCTAAGAAGACTGAAAAGATCTTCTTCAACTTCTTGGAGATGATGATCACAAGCAAAATATGAATTGGTTGGGATGATCTTCTTCGTCTCCGTTTTCAATCATGTGAATGATAACATCCTCCTTGGAGTTACTCGGAGCTCCCATTTCTTCGGTCGTTGTGGCCATATTTTTGGGGAAAGGGTTTGTGAAGATACTCATCTTTTGATTAGGTTCTTCAACAGGTTGATTTCTTGGTCTGACAGTGATGTCTCCCCTATTAATCAGCCCTTGAATCACCCGCTTCAAGTAGAAACAATTTTGTGTATCATGGGTATGGTTTCTATGCCACTTGCACCATCTGTTCTTATTCTTAACCTCAAATGGTGGCAGGAGTTAAACCAGGTTTTTCTTCAAGAGTAACTCCAACACTTTTTCCAATGGGTTTTTGAGAGTAGTGAAGTTGTCCCCTCGTCTTCGATTGCTATTTTGAGCATTAGTTCTAGGTTGCTTCAAAATTGATTCCTATTATTGTGCTGGGTGGTTGAACCCTGAGCCGGTCTATTAACAACAATTTCGTTAACCAGACCAGAAGCTTTCCCCTTGCCGTTGCTCTTATTTTTATTCTGAGGAGTCGAGATGGCTTTGTTATCAGGACTAGTGCTGAGGGGTGTCCCTCTCGCCCTTTCATGTCGCACCACTCAGTTGATCATGGAGTCGAAAGAGTGAGCGATAAGTCTCTGGCTAAAGAAGGTCTTGTATTCAAGAGTTGCATTTTCTAAGGCCATGGAGATTTTAGCTGGGTCCGTGAGTGGATATTCGATGACCCGTATCGCCCCGTCGTACCGAAGGATTCCCTTGGGTTTTGTTTGGTTGCACTAAGCTCGCCCAAGGAAAGAGATCTTGGTGTCGACCCACGGTAATGAGAGACAAGTTGGTCGAACATTTCGTCTGGAGTTATGTGTTGTTGAGCAGTCATTATTCTCCGATGCCAGTTTAAAGCCTCGTCGGGCAAAGTTTGGGAAAATAGGGCCTTCAACTGGTTAGGCCTGTCTCGCAAGGCTCGGATAGCGAGGAGGTACGTGTTGACGTGAATATCTGGGTCACTCTTCCCATTGAATTTGTTTTTAAACTCTCGGATGACAAACCCAGGGGAAAGGCCTTCCATGCCTCCAAGGGTCTCATGAACATAGGCCTTTGGGGATAGGATTTCATGCATACCCATCCTTACAAATATATCTTGTATCATGTTTAAGGTGCCTTCTTGATGGGTATTCAACATGAGAGTAGGCCCACCGGTCGGTGGGATCCCAAACATAGACTGATGAGTCGAGACTTGGGGTAGATGTTGGCCTGCTTGGACCTGTGATGGATGAGCCACGGTTATTGGGGTAGTTTGATACATTTGTGCCTGAGGGGCATATTGGCTCATAAGTGTCACTACTGGTTGCGAAAATGGCACGATTTGTTGGACTAGATGCATAGGAGGGACTGATTGAAGAATCGGCAGACTCGAGTGTGCTATGGGTTGACCTACGCTATTAGGTTGGTTTTGGACCGACCCATGAACTGGGGCATGAACTATGTAACTTAAGTTAACTAGACTTTTGAGGGCAGCCTTGATGCCTATCTCACCTAAGGGTTAGTTTAGATTGACGCCTCGGCTGCGTATAGTGTTCAAGACATCGTAGGTTGTATTACAGTGGCTCAAGGTTGGATTGGATCTCCTAGACCTAGGTGGGTCTTGGTTTTGAGACTGCTGCATCTCAGGGTTATCTTTGTTTGAGTTGTGGGAATTGGCATTAGATGCCGCATGAACTTCTTCCATCGCACGGCTCCTGCTTTGGTGGCTTAAGGTCGGATGGCTCCTACTGTGGCTACGTAAGGTTCCTTGTAAGACAATGCCCGGTCGAACCCCTTGACTATTCAATGTTTTTCGGGCAGAGCCAACTTTTCGGACTATACAGAGCTCAAGGTTAGGAGTAGATCCCTGAGACTCAACTTCTAATTGAAGACCTGGATGATGGTTAATGGATTGGCCCGAGTTCTGGTCGTAATCTTAAGGGATTGCAGCATACTAGTCCCTAGATTGGGAAGGTTCGGTTTAGAGTCCGTCGTGGAACGATCATCATAATCGCCTTGGGTAACCGACATGGTGACTCTCTTTGGCTGGGTTCTAGAGTCTAGACTTAGGTAAGATCTAGACTCGATGACCTAAGGCAGACCAAGTCCTGACTCTAGGGGCAAAACTTTGACTAAGACCTAGGCTGAGACTAGACTGGGACCTAGACTTGCTAAACTCAATGGGTTTTGGTTCAGACCCTATACAAAGGTAAGCCTAGTCTAGCTCTAGAGGCAACTCTATTCTTAGACCTATGCTAAAACCTAAACTAAGATCTAGACTAGATGGTACACGAGTCTCGGCTCGGACCACGGGTGGGTCTAGGTTCAGATCAGGGTGTGAGCCTGGATCGGACCTGGACTGAGCTGGGTGCAAGCCTGGGCTTGGACCTAGAGGGTTTTGAAAATCAGACTGGATGTGGACCCAAACTGGATCAAGATTGAACTAGGAACAAGCCTTCGGCTCTGACCAAGATGGGGCCTAGGTTGGGACCTGGGTGTGAACCTGATTCGGATCTGGGCAAGCTAGGTACAGGCCTAGACTATGAACTCAGAGAGTTTTGATGACCAGACCAGGTGTAGACCTAGACTGGATTAAAGAAGAGCAAGGAATGAGCGTTCCGCTCGGACCAAGGGGGAGCCTCGGTGCAGACCAAAGAGTAACTTGGTTCGGACCTAAACTAAACTGGGTACCAGCTTGGGTTCGGACCCAGAAGGCTCAACTCGGACCGCACGTAGGTCCAGACTGAGATCTAATTTATCCTACCAAAAGTAAGCAAAAAAGCACACGAAAATGTTTGACCTAGAAGAATATAAGACCTAGAAGAAAATAAGACTATTAGTAAGCTAGGTCTGGAGTGGGTTCCTAACTAATCAAATGCGGCTAGGCTAATATAGGTCCCCACATAGGTCCTGACCTCCTGTTATAGGATATTCACCAGGTCCTACTATACACGGAGTAGCTTTGAGGTAAAGGATTACGGAGGGGCGCTCACATTTAAAGTTATGCGAATCCCAACCACCTCGACTCTCAAAGCTAGGTTCCCCTCATGCCGTTAACTTGGATTTTGGGGGTTTTCAAAAAATTTGTTGTTTGGTTTTTCGGGATTCCCAGTCTGTTTGTGCTAGAGTGTGTAAAAAAGGACGCAAATGAAAATAAAGTCAAGCACATAGGCACACAATAAGAAAGAAAACAAATGAGCACTCGGCGCTGATCACGCCTAGCGATGCGGGCTTCAAGGTGGAACTCGCTCGAGGCTCAATATCGATGGAGGGGTGAGGAACCCCTAAGAATGTATGGTCAAAGAAGTGAAACTAGGCACAGTTCGTGCTAAGTCGAGCATGATCCGAGTCCAGGATGGCTCGAATGGGACATGGTTCAGGGAGGGTGCAAGTAACCCTCAATCAGTTTTTTCTTTGTTTTTTTTTTTCTTATCTTTTTTAAGTTTTATGAAACATAGTAAAACTAAGCGTGGTGAAAGCAAGAAAAACATGGTTTCAGTCAAAAGAACAAACTAAAATAAAAGAGAAAAAGTCAGGAGCAGGACCGACTTATTCGAAGCAAAATATTGTTTTTTTTATTTTTAAAAAATTTATTTTAAGCCAAAAATTGGTGAACAAGCACAAAAAAAGCCCTGGAATAGGCCGGTGAGGTCCCATAAATTTTCTGGGAGCTTTGTGATAAGGCGGTACAGAACGTGTCGCTAGGGCACTGAAGAAAGGCTATTGAAAAAATAAGGCTACTGAAACTTGCAGAAGTAGAAAAATTAGAATTTTTAATGAAATAAAATTAAAACAAAGTGAAACAAAAGAACAACATATAGAACAGACCGGTATCAAGAAAAATATTTTTTTGATATTTTTAAAAATGTTATTTTGCTCCAAACTTTTTTGAGCAGTGACAAGAAAGTCCCAGGACCTAGCCTGCAAAATTTCAAAAAATGGGCGACAGAAGGAACCAGAGAGCATATCACCCTAGACCTGGGTGGCACACCCTGTGTCGCCCAAAAACCTTTCTTGTTTTTATTATTTTTATTTTTTTCTCTTTTATATCATGATAAAATAACCTTACTATAAACTTGGATAAGCAGTAAATAAAATGTTTTTTTATGAAAATAAGTTAAAATAAAGTGACATCAGATCTAATAAAAAAATATTTTTTTTGTACTTGTAAATATTTTGTTTTGGCCTAAACTTTCGGGAGAAGACACAAAATGGTACGTAGAACATGCCTGCAAAGTTTCAAAAGATTCCAAGATTTTTGAATTTTGATGCTCAGATCATACTCGATACGCCCCACGGTGGACGCCAAACTATTTATAGTGCAAAATCGAGCGATCTAACAATGTATATCTCTCATATGTAATACTTTAAACTGATAAAAAATAAATGAAAAAGTAATGGTAGAGAAAGGGGGAACAATCGAATTCTTATTTGAGATCAGATATGCGCAGAAACGAGCAGATTTGCTCTCAGATATGTGGCAGAGCCAGCGTGATCCGAAGCATTTCAAAAAAAAAAATTCAATCAGAATGAATCGAAGCAAGATCAAAATAAAATAAATACAATAAAATAAAAGAGGAAATGAAGGAGATGAAAATACCAAACCAGGCCGCATGGCCCGGGCATCCCGATCCTTCGAGGGCTCACCCGTATCAGAATCGGTTCCTTTTTCCCTTGTGGTCCAAATGTCGATCAGCAAGTTGCTAGAAGTAATAGGGTGGTTGTGCCCTAGAAATGGTTTAGATCTAGAGTTGTTGTGCCCTAGGTCTAGGTTTACTCTAGCTTCAGATGAGGGTTAGGGTTTTCTCAGGGAAGGTCTCTCTACTCTCCTAGGGTTTCTCTTCCATCCTACAGTTTCTAAAAGTCTCGTACCTCCTCAATCCTCTCGTTTTTCATCCTTTTATGGTCACCCAAAGTGAGTTCATCTAAACGAGGGATTTGTTGGGGTAGAGTTATGCCGTAACCAACAAATCCCTTGGTCAAACCAATATTTAATTTTTTAAAACTTGGATTTGACTGACGCTGATAACATCATCCTACCAACCACACACAAGATAACCTTAAAAACACAAAAAATACATAAAAATTGTTTGGGCCAAAACTCGACTGGGCGGCATGAATCGTGTCTCTTGAATAAAAAATTGTTCAAATTGAAATTTTTCTCAAGTGTGTTCCTTAGCCTCTTCTGAAGCTACCATAAAACATTTGGGTCAAAACGGATTTGTTTACTATTTTTAATGATTTGTTTGGTAAAATAGGGCATTTGCAAGATGACTTGGGCGACACACCCTGTGTCGCCTGGGCGGCACGCCCCATGTCGCCCAAACCAAAAGTTGTCCAAATTTGTATTTTTTCAATTTTGGTGTATTTTGATGCCTCTTGTGAATATCAGAGAAATTTTGGGTCAAATAGGATTTGTTTACTATTTTTAATGATTTGTTTCATAAAATAGCGTGTGTACTGGATTCCTAGTCAAAACAGGCATCTGTTGGGTTCTGGGCTGGCAGAATGGTTCCGACTCACAGGGTAAATTGTGTGACCTATGGATTTTGGGTTCACTAGGCCAATTTGGTCCTAAGAGTCTAAGAAAACCATAGAACTTGCCAGATTTAAAGCGGTGTCTGCAAAGCTGCAAAGCAAGAAATAACATTCAAGCCGAAGGAATATTCATTTAATGAACAAATGAGATTACTAAACTGTGGTTACAATCATCAGTAGCTACAAAAGGGAATGATTTGCTCTAAATAAGGCCACCATTAAGGGATACAGCCCCCAAATATGCCGCCTCTGTCTACAACTACAATCTCTTAAAGAGAACAATATTCTTTTCTCCAAAGACTGCTTGAAATATCTAGAAGAAACTATTCTCTTCTTCTTACCATTGGTTCAAGGCGACGAACCAGATGGTAGTTAAGGGAGAAACAACAAGCAAAGATCTGAGCCTATGATCACCTGCTGGGCATGATTGCGATACACCCAAGCACTAGACATTCAAGTTGCCCAAATCATTCAGGCGGGCAACTATCATGAAAAGGGTCTTAGGCCAGCTACAATCACCACAACCCATCATTATGTTCTGATGGACGAGAATGGGTTTAGGCCTGATGACCTTCAAAATCTTGTGCACAACCTTGAAATTTTTTTTAAGATTATCAAGAAAACCATGTAGATCTGGAGGCACAAGTTCACCAGCGATCACGAGATCATCACGAGAACCTTTTAAGGCTCAAAAACTGGTGCAAGCTAAAGACATGGCATCACGAAGGAATTCTTTAAGAGGGAAAGCTCTCTTTCTCTCTCTACGAAAAGAAAAAGGCCGAAAAAACAAGGTATTTCCAGGCAAAAAATGCCCCACTCTCCCTCTACCCCACTTTTATAGGCCGCTTCATCCACAGACCTATCACAAAAATGTGTCACCTCCCTGGCTACACTTTGTCTGACCACATGTCAATCTCCAATCACTTCGCCTCCCTGGCGACGCCTTGTCTAACCGCAAGTCAATCTCTTGTCACTTCGCATCCCTGGCGATGCTTCATCTGCTCGTAGTTCCGTGATGGAAATGTTTCTCCTTCCTGACGACGCTTCGTCTGCTCGTGCTTCTGTCATGGAAACGGTTTGCCTTCCTGACAATGCTTCATCTACTCGTGAGTCTGTCAACAAAGCATGGCTCCATCAAAAGAATTTTCTCTAGCCTTTCGTTAGCATGCGTATATCGTAACCTTGGTGTGCCTTCCCGCACAAACATACCGCTACATCATACCTCCATCCTCTTACAGCTCACCTAAGGTACCTATTAACTTAGGGAGCTTTATGCAAACTTAACCCCTCTGTGCTATGCCCTGTCAAGGAAGGGAATCCGAGCATGATGAGTAAAAGAGAGCTTTTAGGTGGACATAGTCACGAAACTATGGGTAAAGTTGCCAATGAAAAATTAAAAATAAATAGTTGGGCATGGTGAAAACCTACAAGGGCGCTATGAGTAAAAATGACAGGCGGGCATGGCCATGAGGCCATGAGTAAGAGAATCCTGAAAATGAAAATTGGGCATGGTGAAAACCCAAAAAGGAACCATGAGTAAAAACAGAAATCAATGTGGACGCCACGTCAAGGTCATGGGTAAAAGAGCCTCAATAAAAGGAGTTGGTGAAAACCATTATTGTGGCACCATTCCTACCTAGTTCAGGTGAAAACCCAAAAGGACGCTTGGACTAATGAACAGGTTGATACAACTTCTTAGCCAAAGACGACTTCAGCCATCTACATAAAGAAAATTGGAAGGTCTTAGGTGCAATATAGACCAGCCCTTCCCCACCAACTAAATTGGGACAAAATGCCCACCAAGGGCACCCACTAGTTGGCCTTAGAGCCAAAATGAAATTCCTACAATACTGGGATCAAGTTTGCCAAGGATCCTCAGCTGTTACAAATAAAGCAACTAGATTATGACAAAACGCCCACCAAGGGCACCCACTAGTCAGTCCCGCAAAATGAAGTTCCTACAACACTGGGATCAATTCCTCCAAGGACCCTTAGCTGTTACAAATAAAGCAACTAGATTGGGACAAAACGTCCACCAAGGCCACCCAATAGTCAACCCAAGAGCCAAAATGAAATTCCTATAACGTTGTGATCACGTCTGCTAAGGACCCTCAACTGTTTTAAATAAAACGCCCACAAAGCGAACCCACTAGTTGGTCCATTAAGAGATGTTGCTGAGATGGAACAATAAGCCCTTTTGCAAGGCACCCTATCATCACACTCTCCTAGAAAATGAATTCTAGTAGCATTGGGAACGAAGCCCTTAAGAAAGGCCCCTAATTGCTAAGATCCACTTCGGTCATCCCTCAAGGAAGAAGCTTAGCATGGTCGCCCCCTCAAGGATTGTGCTGACGCCAGGGATCGAGAAGAAAAAGACTGTTGAGAGGCAATAAAAATGTCCAAGTAAGGATTCGAAAGATGAACTTCGACATCAAAATTTGTTCCGAACATTACACTTCTCGCTCATCTCAAAGAGTAGCATTCGGCGGTACAAGTTGTTATACGACATTTTTTACATACTTGTATTCCTGAGTCGCATAAGGAGAGAGTCAGTGACAACATGGTCCTGCTGGCACCCAAGGTACCTCTAGACCATGGGAACACTACAAATAAGCTTAAAAATGGGCAACCATGAAGAACACTGAAATGGCCTAAAAAAGCATCAAAAGGGAAGTTTGGGATTCTCCAAGGATGCTCACTAAGTTTCGTTACATTCCGATGAGATTTGACTTGATCAAGGAGAAACTCAATTCTCAAATCCTGCTCCTTTTGTGCTGAAAAGAGACCTCGTAACTACAGACTCAGTTTTTGGGCTTCAAAACAATACCAGACAATTGCCATCAGATTCAAACCATTGAAAAAACCCCAAAGACCAAATTTCGGCTCAATCGGACATTCCAGGACCATTTTAGGTCCAAATTACCACAAATGGATAGGTTTCATACTATTGCGGAGCGGCCTCAGTGAACCAATTTCCATATCTGAAAACTCTATTTTTACCCCTCGCTATGATTTTCAAGTTCTAATAGATCGCTCGTTTAGAATTGGAACAAGGTCAAAATCGGTCACAAGCTAAATCTCAACGACTCGATCATTTTGACAAATGGCACGTATCATGGTGTGGTCTGAGATGAGAGAACTTCTAGAAATAAAGGGGGCTCAAAAGCATGAACATTAAAATTTTTGAAAGAGGACATCTCGTACTCCAAGAGGACATAACCTGAGATTTGGGCATTGGATCGATGCCAATATGGGTCCGTTGCGACCACATCGAGAAGAGGTACAGTTTGGTATGATATTTGCATGCAATTGAAGGTCGGATAGTGTGAATTTCAAGATTGAATATGACAAGAATTTTCTGGTCATCAGAATCCCATTTTTCGGTGACTTCCTAGATTTGGAATGTACTCAAATGAAGATCAAATCAGAAAAACCTGAGTGCAGATTGATCATGACAATGTCCTCTTCATATCAAGATCAAAAGGAGGATTTGGAACACCACGGATCGCATTACATTGGCGATCGAAAGCTATGGACTCTGTCGGATTTTCACCCTTCGGGAAAAGTTCATTTCAAGATGATCAAAGGACATCAAAATGTTCAGAATCAATCAAGCATCAATTCTATGACAATGGATTGTCTCGAAGTCTAGCAATGGAGAGAGGGCCCTTGAGCAAGGATGGTTTCGCCATTAGCCCAAATGATTTAAGGGGCATTCTAGTCGTTTTGTCCAAAAATGGGATTTTATTTTAATTCATTAAATATGTAATTTTCAGCAATTTATCTTGGTTTTGAGTGTTCCACCCATGTTTGGGGGATGCTCTATATAAACAAGCTTAGGTCAATTGTAAAAGGGCTGGATTATTCGTTAATGAAATTGAGGAGTTAGTTTACATTTACTCGACTTTGCTTCTAATTCTTGGATCCGGTAGAGAGGATAAAGAAAACGTTTAGAGAGAGAGGTTACCCTTAGCTCAGGCACTCTAGCCTACCCTGTGGTCCACACGCACCAACTGTGACTCGCAGCAGACCTGCGGTCTCGTCTTTCTCTCTGCGCCTTTCTCATTTTCATTGTGTGCAAAGTTTTGGAGCTGCAACACATGTCACCTCGTCTCTATTTCCACGTTTCTCTCTCTCTCCCTCTCTCTCTTTGCCTCGTGTAGTAATCCGGAACTGTAGCAGACTTGCGGTCCCATCTTTCTCTCTACGCCTCTCTCACTTTCATCGCATGACAAGTTTCGGAGTTGTAGTACTTGCAACCCTGTCTCTCTCTCAGTGCCTCTCTCTCTTTGCCTCGTGTAGCAATTCAGAACTGTAGTAGACCTGCGGTCCTGTCTTTCTCTCTACGTCTCTCTCACTTTCATCTTGTGACGAGTTTCAGAGTCGTCGTACCTACGACCCCGTATCTCTCTTATTGCCTCTCTCTCTCTCTCTCTCTCTCTCTCTCTCTCTCTCTCTCTCTCTCTCTCTCTCTCTCTCTCTCTCTCCCTCTCTGCCTCGCGTAGTAATTAGAAACCGTAGCAGACTTGTGGTCCTGTCTTTCTCTCTAAGCCTTTATCACTTTTATCACAAGATAAGTTTCAGAGCCACAGTACTTGTGACCCCGTCTCTCTCTCTACATATTTCTCCCTTCATCTCGATATTCATCACTCGCTAAATTTGATACCTCCCAGAGTAGCCTCAAGAGTCCCAAACACTTAGATCACCACTCTAACTTCCTCTCCATATAGTGGAGTCGAGTCACAAGAGATATTCACACTCTTGCCCTCGCTCACTCGGGTGGAGTCATCCTGAGTAGGCAGTCGAGGATTTTTGGACTCTCTAACCGCTCTGATTGTCAAGTTTCATAGTATTTGCGTGAGTAGAGAGGCCTCTGTCATCCCTCTCCTTTTATCCTTCATTTGCCAGCCAATCCTTGTTCAAGTGAACCGTTACTAAGGGGTATTTTTTGAGTGCACATTGCAAGCCTTGGAACAAAAAAAACGAGACAATACATTAAAGTTTGAGGAGAGTTTGTGTTCAAACCTTGCTGGAAGACAGCCGGAGGGCTTCGTGATTGTTCTAAGAAGGCGACTGCCTGGGTGTATCCCCAAACTTGCAAAAGACGAGGTAAGCGTCCAAAACACATCCTTGTCGAAATATCTCTCTTGTTGTTGGCTTCTATCTGCATAAAGAAGAGTGCATGCATACGCTTAAAACATGTCTCACCCGCGCACGCCTCACAGTTGTTTGAGAGAGGGTTTTCTCTTACCAAGAAAATAGGCCCCGACCAATGAGTTTGCGATGAAATGGAGAAATATCAACTAGATAGTTATTTCAGATAATTTATTTTGACCAATGTATCTTGTCCTCTTTAGTATCAATAAAAGCTAAGTAATCTTATAAATAAAAAAAATATTGTAGTTGCGCCATTGTGACGGGCTGAGTTTTCTGAACAAGCGAGTGAACACAAGATTTATGCATCGCGACCTTGCGGCTTACAATTAATGGGTTCCACTCCATGAATCCCAGCATGGGTGTACTCTTAGTTCAAACTCTTTTAGAAAGTTTGCCCTTTTCTATTTAGAAAATTGTTCATGCAAGCTGGACGACATTTCTACATATGCGATCAAAAAACTGTAAAGTATCAGTCACGACCCCACCCCATGACTCCTACCATACCTTACCAGAGGGCGACAGAGTGCAGGATCACGACTAGAGGTCGCGAACATCACTCAGGTGGGAGTGGCTCAACATGTGTTAGAAGTACAGAATCAAAGCAAACCACAAAAATAGAAGAAGCTAAAATTCATTCCATGAGACAGAAATTAACCCAAAGCTAAGACATATCTATTTATTCATTCATTCATCAAAATTCTTTACAACTTGTTCAAGGAACTACTGGCCACAAAGCAGAGCTACAAAAACATCTCAGCGGCACAGCCACTAAACACCTACTATGAAAAACTTCTGTAGGATCCTTTATATAAAACTCCAAGCTTCACACGTTCGGCACGCAAGCCCGCTGTCCGTCCTTTAAATCAAGACTATCACTCTACAATCATGGGAATCAAAATGGAATGAGCTAACAAACTAGAAAGTAGATCTACACCATTGCATTTCAACTCTATAAATGGTGATAGCGGTTAACAGTGCTCACTAATATACAGAGGTATCAAGAAATTTTCCTCTATTATACTCTCATAGTTAAATAATTACGATCATGAAGTGCATTTTAAGAAAACCGTAACACAAACAGTTCACAGTTTCACGCAGTGGGAGCTAGAGAAGCCTACTACTAAAATAGAAGTGTCATCGATCAGGTCAAGCCAATCTTATAGCATGGAACCTCTACTCTTGTTTAGGAGGGAGGACAATGACAGTGGGTGTCCCACTTCAAAATTCCCTCACACACATACATGTCCCCAGTACACTTTGGGGTATTCGATAGGCAATGACCTTGCAAGACACGACCATCTCCTTATGCCCTTTTGGCAAGAGAGCGTTACACTACCATTGAGTACCCTAATGCATAGTGCTCATAACATTTAGGGGGAGTGACCCACCCTATTATCCAGTTTCACCTCTTGACCCTAGTCCTATCATTGGGGTTGAGGTACAGACAAATAATTGCCAATATAATAGTATCCAACTACCAATGAATGTCCCATTGCATAGTGGTCAGTGTCACTGAATAAAAGTAGAAAGAAATATCACATTACCCACAACCAATGGGTGGCACATTTCGTAGTGGTCAGAGTCAGTATCAGTTTCGCATTCAAAGTATAACAGTATCCACTACTAATGGGTCGACCATTTTGTAGTGGTCAATATCAGTTTGGCTTATCAATATCTCATAATCACATTCCTAGTATCTTAGTATCATATTCATAGTGTCACGTATCCGTATCACAAAATGACAGTATCAGTATCACAAAATGATAGTATCAGTATCACAGATTGACAGTATCAGTATCACAAAATGACAGCATAAATATCACAAAATAATAATATTAGTATCACATAATGACAATATCAGTATTACATTAAGTATCACAGGTCACATTTCAGGTGGTGACGTCCAATCATAAATAGGATAACTTTTGATCCATTTAGAATTTGGAGACAGTTCTAAAACTAATTTTACACTAGACACACCTATATATATAATGGGACTAGTTTGAAAGCAATAGGAACCCATTTGGCCCATAAGATGTTTAATGCAATGGGGGTTTACCATCTGTTTCCTGCTGTGCACCTGAGATAATGACATGTCTCACTTAACGCAGTTGTAACATTCAATTCATAAGGCATTTCAATGGGGTTCCAAAACCAACGTTTGAGTATAAATACCAATATTTCCAGCGAGGGCATATTGAAAGCATTTGGACTCCAATTGGTCTTTCAAAAATTCATGCCAACTAAAGTAAGGGTTCTGAGTTTTATTGAAATCTGTCTACATTGACATACCTTCACAAATAATGGCATAGCTTTCAATCTAGGAGGAATTTCGAAATGTGTTCAACATGTGATTTCAAGCATACTCTTAGATCTTTCAAATAGCAGTAGTTTACAAAAAAACGTACTCCATTTGGTATGTAAAAATTTGTGACAATAGAGACATCAGTTCTGAAATTTTTCTATATCTGTCAACAATGACCTACATGCAGATTTCATAGTATAATTATTCATGCATAAAGAATTTGAGCAAGACCAACATTTTAGTATACATATATATCTTTCCAATGGCAGTTATTTGAGGTCATTTGTACCTTCCTTGTCTAGTCAAACTCTTAATACAAGACATACAAGTTCCATGATAGTGTCATAGGGCATGCTTCATGAAACACTTAATAACTTTCAATCGACAGTAGTTATTAACATAAAATCCGCTCCCCTTAAAATCTATAATACAGGCCCTCAAAATATCTACTAGGGTCTGAATAGTCCTTTCTGACTGTCCATCAGTCTGAGAGTGGAAAGAACTACTGAAAGTAAGTTCTATTCTCAAGGGTCACTACAAACTATTCCAAAATCTTGAAGTAAATTTAGGGTCCTTGTCGGACACAATACTAACAGGTACTCCATGTAGTCTTGCTCTCTCCTTGATGTATATCTGGGCTAATCAGTCCCGAGCATAGGTGGTGCAGACCGGTAAGAAATGGGCAGCTGTAGTTAATCGATCTACAATGACCCAAACACTTTCATGTTCAGTGCCCGATCTAGGTATACAAGACACAAAGTCCATGGTGATGTGTTCCCAGTTCCACTTTAGTACTAGTAAGGGCTGTAACAGTCTGGCAGGCTCTTAATGTTCAGCCTTCACTTGCTGACAAGTCAAGCATTTGAAAACAAAATGTGGTACTTGTCTCTTCATATTGTTCCACCAGGAGACCTTCTTTAGATCCTGATACATTTTCTCACTCCTTGGATGCACTGTGTAATGGGAGTGGTATGCTTCTTCCAAAATGGCCCTTTTTACATTCTCGTTGCTAGGAACACATACCCGATTTTTAAATCTTAAGATTCCATAACTGGCCATAGCGAGATCCTCCTTTCCTTGCAATTTCATTTCCTCAAGAATTTTCATGAGTTGAGGATCTTCCTTTTCTGCCACTTGGATCCACTGAAAGAGTTGGGGCTCCACCCTCATACATGAAATTTTCGCCACCTCAATACCAAGGGACAGAGTTGGGTGAGATTCTACTACTTCTTCTAATAATTTTATCTCTCGAACCAACATGTGAGCCATTAATATCACGGGTTTCCTACTCCACGCATCTGCTACGATGTTTGTTTTAACCAGGTGGTAATTGACGGTACAGTCATAACCATTTAACAAGTCGATCCATCTCCTTTACCTCATGTTCAATTCTTTCTAAGAGAATAAAGACCTTAAGTTGGGTCCCATAGAGGTAGTGCCTCCAAATTTTTAGGGTGAAAACCACAGCTGCTAATTCCAAATCATGGGTGGGGTAATTGTGTTCATATGGCTTTAACTGCCTAGAGGCATAAGCTATGAATGTGCCCTGCTGCATTAACACACACCCAAGCCCTTTGTGCGAGGCAACAGCGAAAACTACAAAATCTTCATTCCCCTTAGGCAAAGTTAGTATCGGGGCCATAGTCAGTCTCTTTTTCTGTTCCTGAAAACTTCTCTCACATTCATCTGACCATACAAACTTTACTTCCTTCTAGGTTAGGCGAGTCAAGGGAAGTGCTATCTTTGAAAAACCCTCTAAAAAACATCTATAGTACCCTGCCAGACCTAGAAAACTGCGGATTTCTTGTTGGTCTTCCCCACTTAATTACGACCTCAAATTTACAAGGTTCAATGGCAACCTCGTCCATGGAAACAATATGCCCGAGGAAAGCTACGCTTGGGAGTCAGAATTCACTCTTACTTAACTTGGAATACAACTTTTCAGATTTTAAGATCTGGAGGACCATCCTGAGGTGTTGTTCATGCTCAGTCAAAATCTTCGATTACACCAGGATATAATCGATAAAAACCACTACAAAGTCATACAGGAAGGGTCCAAAAACTCGGTTCATCAAATCCATAAAGACAGCTGGTGCGTTGGTTAACCCAAATGACATCATCAGGAATTTTTAATGACCATACCGGGTCCTGAAAGCAGTCTTAGGAATATCCTCTTCCTTAACCCGCAACTGATGATAACCTGACCGGAGGTCAATCTTAGAAAATACTTGGGCCCCTTGAAGTTGATCAAATAAGTCATCAATTTTGGACAAGGGGTACTTATTCGTTACCATAACATGATTCCGCTGTTTATAATCAATGCATAGTCTCAAGGACCCATCTTTCTTCTTTACAAACAAAACCGGTGCTCCCCATGGTGATACACTAGGCTAGTTGAACCCTTTATTCAATAATTTTTGCAATTGCTCTGTTAATTATTTTAACTCAGCTGGGGCCATCCTGTAAGGGGATTTAGAAATGGGAGCAGTATCAGGGGCCACCATTATTTCAAACTCGATCTCTCTTACTAGTGGTAGAGAGGTTAACACTTCAAGAAGGAGCTATGGATATTCTCGCACCACTGGTATCTCTTCTAACATGGACTTGACATCCCGATTTTCTACTACATAAACCATGTATCCCTCACATCGTTTGGCCAAGAGGCGGGAAGCCTGATGGGATGAAATGATGTGTAAAGAGGAGGCATCTTTGATACTTGTAAAACTTAGCTCAGGTTGGTTCTGGCATCTAAAGTTACAATCTTGTCATAAAAGTTTACTGTGGCATAGTGGGTAGACAACTAGTCCGTATCCATGAGAATATCAAAGTCTTGGAAATCTAGGAGTATCAAGTCTATGGGTAACATATGCCCATAAAGTACAACTCCACGATGTTTATACACTATGTTAGTTTTTATAGATTCTCCCATGGGTGTGCATACTACCAAAGTCCAATCAAGTTGTGCAGATTTAGAATTTAGGTGGCATGCAAAATGTGGGGCAACAAAAGAATGGGAAAATCTTGGATTAATTAAAATTCTTGCTTCAATTCCACAAACAAAAAGCATACCTCAAATAACTGCCTTAGGTTCTCGCTCAGTTCCGGCGAAAACCCGACCTTGTCTTTCTGGTCATTTCTCTGATCCTTTGACTGAACAGTCTTTAACTAGAATTTTCTAGTGGCTTTTTAAGAATTTTCTAGTGGCTTGCCACAATGAGGGTAGATTGGGTGCTGATTGCTCCGTACATCGCTAGGAAAAAGTCCTTTGGATCTTGACACTGCCCTGATCATTCTTACCCTTAAATTCTCTCCTTGAAGGGGGTCAGGCCTTCCTCATAAAATTCCCCGATTGCGCGGCCCCTAATCTCCCTTCTTTCCTCAAATGAAAATATTCACAATCTCTTTCTATTTTTATGGCATGATCCACCAGTGTAGAGAAAGTCTTAAAATTTGCTGAAATGATCCTTCCTCATATATCGGGTCAAAGACCGCTTTCAGATTTATTTGCTTTTCGCACCTCAGTATCAATAATATGCGGCACGTATCTTGAGAGCTCAGCAAATTTTGTTGCGTACTACTCCACGGACATCTTTCCCTGCTGCAGCTCTATGAATTCCACTTCTTTTCTTTCCCTTACAGACTCAAGAAAATACTTTTCGTAAAAAGCCACTAAAAAATTCTCCTAAGTGACTACAGTTCCTGATCTCTCCCAGGACTGCTTTACTGAGCTCTACCAGTGCTTAACTTCTCCTTCAAGCATGAAAGTGCCTAGTCTCACTTTCTTTTCATCTATACAGTTTAAGACTTTAAAGATGTTCTCCACTTGTCTTCTCCATCTCTCTGCTATTTTTACTCCCCCATGTCCCACAAAGGTCGGAGGTGACAGCTTCCTGAATCTCTCTATCAAACCACTATCACTCTGGTCAGTGGCAGGGGTGGACGGGGTCGGCATTGATTCCCTCATCATTTGTGTCATGGCCCCTAGAGTTCTAAAGAATTCACCGAAGGCCTCGATGTTCTCATTGCTTGAACTCATAATGTTAGCACGAGTCCTCAGCATCTTGAACCTAAAACACAAGCATCTAGTTACTAGCCTATCAAAGAACTATCATAAAGACACTTCTAAAACTTCCTAGACCAAGAATCCTATACTGGCTACTCTAATATCCTAACATTCATGACCCCGCCCCCTAACTCCTACCGTACCTTACTGGAGGGCGACAGAGTGCGGGATCACGATCGAAGGTCGTGAACATCACTCAAGTGGGAGTCACTCAACACGTGTTAGAAGTATGGAATCAAAGCAAACCACAAAAAACAAACGCTAAAATTCATTTCATGGGATAGAAATTAACCCAAAGCAAAGCCATATTTATTTATTCATTCATTCATCAAAATGCTTTACAATCAGTTCAAGGCACTACTGGCCCAAAAAACAGAGCTACGAAAACATCTCAGCGGCACAACCACTAAACACGTACTATGAAAAACATCTATAGGATCATTTTTGGAAAACTCCAAGCTTCACACATTCATCACTCAAGTCCGTTGTCCGTCCTTCAAATCAAGACTATCACTCTATAATCATGAGAATAAAAATGGAATGAGCTAACAAACCAGTAATCAGATCTACCCGCATTTCAACTCTATAAATGGTGATAACAGTTAACGGTGCTTACTAATTTACAAAGATATCAAGAAAGTTTCCTCTATTACACTCTCATTGTATAAAGATGAACATAGTTCAATAATTAGGAACATGAAGTGCATAAATCATAAATTATTTCATTTTAAGCAGACAGTAAGACTAACAGTTCACAGTTTCACGCAGTGAGAGCTGGAAAAGCCTACTCCTAAATTAGAAGTTCCATTGATCAGGTCAAACCACTCATATAGCACGGAACCTCTACTCTTGTTCAGGAGGGAGGACAATGAAAAGTGGGTGTCCCATTTCAAAATTCCCTCACACACACACACATCCATAGCACGCTTTGGTGTACTCGATAGGCAATTCCCTTACACGACACGACCCTCTCCTTATGCCCTTCTGGCGAGAGAGCATTACACTACCATTGCGGGTCCTAATGGATAATGCCCATAACATTTGT
The DNA here is from genome assembly GCF_054954075.1 of Amborella trichopoda. NCBI lineage: Eukaryota > Viridiplantae > Streptophyta > Magnoliopsida > Amborellales > Amborellaceae > Amborella > Amborella trichopoda. Next base: position 24,903,823 of record NC_142338.1, on the reverse strand, counting down.
GGAGAGCGACACACCTTATTATCCAATTTCACCTCCCGACCCTAGTCCTATCATTGGGTTCAAGGTACAGACAAACAATTGATAGCATAGCAATATCCAACTACTAATAGGTGTCCCATTGCGTAGTGGTCAGTGTCACAGTATAACAGCATAAAGCAATATCACATGACCCACTACCAAAGGGCACATTTAGTAGTGGTCAGAGTTAGTATCAGGTTTACATTCAGAGTAAAACAATATCCACTACCAATGGGTCGACTATTTCGTAGTGGTCAGTACTAGTTTGGCTTATCAATATCACAAAATCACATTCCTAGTATCTTAGTATCATATTCACACTGTCACGTATCCGTATCACAAAATGACAGAATCAGCATCACAGAATGACAGTATGTATCACAGAATGATAGTATTAGTATCACAAAATGGCAGTATAAATATCACAGAGTAATAGTATTAGTATCACATAATGACTATATCAGTATTACATTTTAAGTATCACAGCTCACATTTCCTGCAATTTCAAGGGGTGACGTCCGATCATAAATAGGGTCCTAACAATTGATCCATTAAGAATTTGGAGACGGTTACAAAACTACGTTTATACTAGACACACCTATATTTAAAATGGGACTACTTTAAAGGCAATAGGACCCCATTTGGCCCTTAAAATGTCTAATGCAATGGGGGTTTACCATCTGTTTCCGGTTGTGCACCTGAGATAATGACATGTCTCACTTAACGCAGTTGCAACATTCAATTCATAAGGCATTTCAATTTGGTTCCAAAACCAACGTTCGAGTATAAATAACTATATTTACAACAATGGCATATTGAAAGCATTTGGTCTCCAATTGGTCTTTCAAAAATCCGTGCCAACTAAAGTAATGGTTCTGAGTTTTATTGAAATCTGTCCACATTGACATACCTTCACAAATAATTGCATAGCTTTAAATCTAGGAGGAATTTCGAAATGTGTTCAACATGTAATTTCAAGCATACTCTTAGATATTTCAAGTGGAGTTAGGTTATAAAAGAAAAAACTCCATTTGGTTAGTAAAAATTTGTGACAATAGAGACATCAGTTCTGAAAGTTTTCTAAATCTGTCAACAATGACCTATGTGTACAGTTCGTAGTATAATTCTTCATGCATAAAGAATTTGAGCAAGATTCGAACATGAAAATTTTAGTAGACACAAATATATTTCCAATAGCAGTGATTTGAGGCTATTCGAAACTCATTTGCCTATTCAAATTCTTAATACAGGACATATAAGTTCTTGGACAGTGTCACAGGGCACGCTTCATGAAACACTTAATGACTTTCAATCCACAGTAGATATTAACATAAAATCAGCTCCATTTGATTTAGACATATATAGGCATGTTTTCAAAGATTTTTGTGAGCAATAAACCCATTCTTAACATCAAAACTAACCAAACAATAGAGGCATCAGTTCAGTAGACTGGTACAAGAAATCACTATACACATTTGTTCTTTATCACATATTCCCTGCTTGTAGGCATTCAATTTCATGCATATATAAACTTGATGCAGGGGTGGTAGATCCACTTACCCAATGAGAAAGGTTACCTCCAAAGGCCCCTTTCACAGCCCCCTTGAAGCTCCTCACAAGGCTCCAACAGTGCAATGACAGTGAGCTCACAAGGGATTCTAAGTGTTGAGTTCTTAGAAAGAGGACAAGTGTGAGGAATGAGTGGAGTGAGAGAGGGAGGGAGGGAGCTTAAGTACTTGTTGACTGACAAGTGCCAAGCTCTACACATGCAACAGGACAAATGGTGTGTGTGGCAGCATGCATTTGGTAGGTGGCAGTGACACACACAGTGTCGCACAAATGGTGCTATACCCACGGTGCTACACGAACGGCGTTAGTCCATTTTGCTCCATCTTAGTGCCGCTTGTGAAAATTTCTTCTTCTGTTTATACACTCACAACACTGCCTCATTCTCCCCCTTTCACACACGGCGTTACACCTGCGGCGTTGCCCCTCACCCTTCACAGATGGCGATACTCCCTTGACATGCACTGTGGTAAGCTTCCCCCTTTACTGCCACGTGTGCTTCATTCTTATCAAACTCTTGCCGCGTGTGCTTCATTCCTATCGATTCTTCTTGTGAATGATACTACCATAGAACCCAGACCAAGGGAATCACTTTATTGAACAATACCTGAACCTGAACCCTCCTATCCAATATCTCAATTGGTTATTCAACATATGTTAAATCTTCCCTGATCGGGATCGGTTCATAATTCAAAACAAGGGACGGGTCAGGCTGATATTTTCTCAATAGTGACACATGAAAAACATCATGAATATTGGCCAACTCGGGCGGTAGGTCCAGTCGATATGCCATGCCTCTAATTCTTTCTAAAATCACGAAGGGTCCAATAAATCGTGAACTCAGTTTCCCCTTATTGTCAAATCTCATAATGCCTTTAGTTGGCGATACCCTCAAAAATACCCGATCAATTACTTCTAATTAGAGATCTCTTCTCTGATTGTTGGCATAACTCTTCTGTCGACTCCAAGCTGTCTTAAGCCTTTTCCGAACTAAAGCTATCTTCTCTGATATTATCTGGACAATCTCTGGGCCTAGCAGTTTCTTTTCACCTACTTCATCCCAACATATGGGTGATCAGCATTTCCTCCCTGCTAAGGGGTCAAAAGGTGCCATTTGGATACTGGCCTGGAAACTGTTGTTATAAGCAAACTCTATCAAAGGCAAATGATCATCCCAGTTCCCTTTAAAATCTATAATAAAGGCCTTCAACATATCTTTTAGGGTCTGAATAGTCCTTTCCGACTGTCCATCAGTCTGAGAGTTGAAAGAAGTACTGAAAGTAAGTTTGGTCCCCAAGGCTGACCGCAAACTATTCCAAAATCTTGAAATAAATCTTGGGTCCATATTGGACACAATAATAACAGGTACTCCATGCAGTCATACTATCTCTTTGATGTATAGCTGGGCTAATCTGTCCAGAGCATAGGTGGTGCGAACCGGTAAGAAATGGGCGACTTTTGTTAATCGGTCTACAATGACGCAAACACTATCGTGTCCAGTGCCCGATCTTGGTAGGTAAGACACAAAGTTCATGGTGATGTGTTCCCACTTCCACTTTAATACTAGTAAGGGCTGTACCAGTCCAGCAGGCTTCTGATGTTCTGCCTTCACATGCTAACAGGTCAAGCATTTGAAAAAAAATTGGGCTACTTGTCTCTTCATATTGATCCACCAGAAGGCATTCTTTAGATCCTGATACATTTTCGTACTTCCTGGATGCCCCGTGTAATGGGAATGGTGCGCTTCTTCCAAAATTGCCCTTTTTGCATTCTCGTTGTTAAGAACTCATACCCGATTTTTAAATCTTAATATTCCATCACTGCCCATAGCAAAATCCTCCTTTCCTTTCAATTTCATTTTCTCAAGGATTTTCATGAGTTGAAGATCTTCCTTTTGTGCCACTCGGATCCGCGGAAAGAGTTGGGGCTCGACCCTCATACATGAAATTGTCCCCACCTCATTACCAAGGGAAAGAGTTGGGTGTCATTCTTCTACATCTTCTAATAATTTCATCTCTCGAACCATCATGAGAGCCACTGATACCATGGGTTTTCTACTCAAGGTATCTTCTACGATGTTTGTTTTAACAGGGTGGTAATTGAAGGTATAGTCATAATATTTTAACAAGTCCATCCATCTCCTTTGCTTCATATTCAATTCTTTCTGAGAGAATAAATACTTAAGGCTCTTATGGTCAGTGAAGACCTTAAGTTGGGTCCCATAGAGGTAGTACCTCCAAATATTTATGGTGAAAACCACTGCTGCTAATTCCAAATCATGGGTGGGGTAATTGTGTTCATATGGCTTTAACTGCCTAGAGGCATAAGCTATGATCGTGCCCCGCTGCATTAACACACACCCAAGCCCTTTGTGCTGGGCATCAGCGAAAACTACATAATATTATTACCCCTCAAGCAAAGTCAGTATCGAGGCCGTAGTCAACCTCTTTTTTTGTTCTTGAAAACTTCTCTCGCAGTCATCTGACCATACAAACTTTACTTCCTTCTAGGTAAGGCAAGTCAGGGGAAGTGATATCTTCAAAAAACCCTCTACAAAACATCTATAGTACCCTGCCAGATTAGAAAACTACGGATTTCAAACACATTTGTTGGTCTTCCCCATTTAATTACGGCCTCAATTTAAACAAGGGTCAATGGCAACCCTGTCCTTGGAAACAATATGTCCAAGGAAAGCTACGCTTGGGAGCCCGAATTCACTCTTACATAGCTTGGCATCCAACTTTTCAGATTTTAAGGTCTAGAGGACTATCCTTAGTTGTTGTTCATGCTCATTCAAACTCTTCGAATACACTAGGATATCATCGATAAAAAACACTACAAAGTCATTCAGGAAGGGTCTAAAAACTCGGTTCATCAAATCCATAAAGACAACTGGTGCGTTGGTTAACCCAAACGGCATCATCGAGAATTCGTAATGACCATACCGGGTCTTGAAAACGGTCTTAGGAACATCCTCTTCCTTAACCCGCAGCTGATGATAACCTGACCACAGATCAATCTTAGAAAATACTTGGGCCCCTTGAAGTTGATCAAATAAGTCATCAATTCTAAGCAAGGGTTACTTATTCTTTACCGTAACCTGATTCAGCTGTCAATAATCAATGCATAGTCTCAAGTACCCATCTTTCTTCTTTACAATCAAAATCAGTGCTCCCCATGGTGATACACTAGGCTGGATGAACCCTTTATTCGATAACTCCTACAATTGCTCTTCTAATTATTTTAACTTAGCTGGGGCCATCCTGTAAGGGAATTTAGAAATGGGAGCAGTACTAGGGGCTACCTCTATTTCAAACTTGATCTCTCATATTGGTGGTAGAGAGGTTAACACTTCAAGGAAGACCTTTTTATATTCTCCCACCACCAGTATCTCTTCTAACTTAGACTGCACATCCTGATTTTCTACTACATAAGCCATGTATCCCACACATCGTTTGGCCAACAAGAGGGAAGACCGAAGGGCTGAAATGATGTGTAAAGGGGAGGCATCTTTGATACCCGAAAAACTCAACTCAGGTTGGTTCGGGAATCTAAAAGTTACAATCCTGTCATAGCAGTTTACTGTGGCATAGTGGGTGGACAACTTGTCCATACCCAAGATAATATCAAAGCCTTGGATATCTAGGAGTATCAGGTCTACGGTTAACATATACCCCTCAAGTACAACCCCACAATGTTTATACACTATGTCAGTTTCTATAGATTCTCCCCTGGGTGTGAATATTACCAAAGTCCAATCAAGTTGTGTAGGTTTAGCATTCAGGTGGCACACAAAATGTGGTGCAAGAAAAGAATGGGAAGATCCTGGATCAATTAAAATTCTTGGTTCCATCCACCAACAAAAAGCCTACCTCAAATAATTGAGGTCGATGCCTTTGCTTCTCGCTCAGTTAGGCAGAAAACCCGACCTTGTGTTCTTGATCGGTCATCTGGTCCTTTGGCTGGACAGTCTTTAACTAGATGGCCTGGCTTGCCACAACAAAAACAGGCTTTGGTCTTCCTGAATCATTCTGCTGCCGTATGGTTACTTAGATATCAGGAGTAGGGTGATGTGCAGTTGCACGACCTTAAATTGCATGGTCTAGATGCACAACCCTAAACTCTATGGTCCAAATTATAAGCCCTTAAACTGTAGCAGAGGTCCAGTTGCACAACCTTAAACTGCATGGTCCTAGCGGTACAAGCCTAAACCGCACAACCATGGTCCAAACTATATGACCTTAAATTGTAGCGGAGGTCTAGTTGCACGACCTTAAACTGCACAGTCCTAGTTGTATGACTTTAAACTGCAGCACCACGATCCAGCTGTATGATCTTAAACCATTGTGTACATCCTAGTCGCATGACGATAAAAGGCTCAGCACCATGATCCAAACTATATGACCTTAAACTGTAGCAAAAATCCACTTGCACGACCTTAAAATGCATGGTCTTAATTGCATGACTTTAAACTGCATAACCTTGGTCCAAACTATATGACCTAAACCTGTAGCAGACGTCTTATTGCAAGACCTTAAACTAAATGGTCTTAGTTGCTTGACTTTAAACTGCAGGACCATGGTCCAAACTATATGACCTTAAACTATAGCGATGGTCTGGATGAATGACCCAAAACTGCATGGTCCAAACTATATGACTTAAAACAACATTGGAGGTCTAGATGCATGACCATAAACTGCATGGTCCAAACTATAAAACCCTAAACTGTAGCGGAGGTCTAGTTGCATGACCTTAAACTGCATGGTCTTAGTCGCATGATTTTAAACTGCATAACCCTGATCCAAACTATACGACCTTGAACTGAAAGGTCTTAGTTGCATGACTTTAAACTGCATAGCCATGGTCCAAACTATATGACCTTAAACTGTAGCGGAGGTCTAGTTGCACGACCTTAAGCTGCATGGTCTTAGTTGCATGACCCTAAACTGCATAGCCATGGTCCAAGCTGTATGACCCTAAAACTATACCACACGTCCTAGTGGCGTGACATTAAACTGTACAACATACAGTCTTGTAGGCAAGACCCTAAACATGCCCTCAAGTCTCAGCAAATGACCTTAAAACATGCCAAATTGATGATCACGGTGGTATGACCTAAAACACACTTAAAAAAAAAAAAAAAAAAGGGAAGAAGAAGATGCAAGGGCTTCATGGGTAAAAATGTCAAAAACAACATGAATGACGAATGTGGTGTGCAGCCCCAAAAACCACCATGGGCAAAATATGTCAAAAAGAGAAAAAACGACGGGCATAGTGAAAACCCACAAGGGCACTATGGGAAAGAGTGTCAAAATAAAAGGGATGTGGTGAAAACCCTTCAGGGAACTCCCTCTCAAAGGACGGGCGTGCTGACCATGCCTTATGGGGTAGCACGAGTAAAAATGTCTCACGTCCCTGTAGCAAGATGTTAAACTACACGACATACAGCCTATTCACACGACTATAAATTGTTTACATGTCTCCATGAGGTCCCTCACAAGCCGCTGCTCCTACACATCCCTTGCACTCGTTGACCCGAGTTGCCGCCCGCATGTCCTTTCCGTGTGTCCCTCGCACGCATGCCCTAGCACCAGCGACCTTTCCCCATGAAGCCAGGCCAATCAGGGTAGCAAATCCTACGCCCGAGCTCGAGGACCTTCACAAATCGCCGCTTGAGCATGTCTCATGCATGCATGACTCGAGCTGTCGCCCGCGTGACCTTTTCTGCGCATCCTTCGCATGCATTCCCTGAAGATTGTCAAATGCACTTCCCTTTACATGTTGCCACGCGCATACCACCTCGCGTGTTCCTTCTTCCTCGCCGCCCATGAAACATCATGCATCAAGGCTCATGCCCGAGGCCCAAACACAGGTCACCGCCGTCTGTGTAACTTCTGACCAGCGCCGGCTGTGTTCTCAAAGGACCAGTGCCAGCTGTGTTCTCAATGGCCCACCACCGGTTGCGTTCTCAAAGGCTAGCGCCGGTTGTACCCAATGCCGGCTGTGTTCTAAAGTCACCACCACGTGTGTTGCCACTGCATACGCTAGCACCGCGTGTGTTACCGTCATCTATAATGATGCCGCAAGCATCAATACTGCAACCATTAAAGACCACCGTCATGTGTGGTACATTCCCAATTCTAGCGCCATGTATATTCTAGCGCTGCACGTGGTAAAACCTGGTCATCGTCGTGTGTGTCCTACTACTATCCCTAGCAGAAGTGCACCCAAGCCGTGACCTGTCATCCCCAGAGGTGTTGCACCCAGGCCGTTGCACCCAGGTAGTGACCTGTCATCCCTAGTAGAGTTGCACCCAAGCCATGACCCACTATCCCTAGTGGAGTTACACCCAAGCCGTGACCTTTCATCCCCAATGGAGTCAGGAGTAGGCCATTATCCCTCATCCCTAATAGGAGTCACACCCATACTGCAGCCCATTATTCGCGGTGGAGTTAGGGTCATTCTTACCACTCCAATCCCCAGTGGATCTGTTTCACACCAAGCTATCTTATCCCCAAGGAGTCGGGTTACCTGTCATAAGCCAATTCTCCATAGAGTCTCATCTGTCACCCCAGCGAGTCACAATTCCCCCCCTAATCCCCAGTGAAGTCCGCTTTTGATTGCCATCCTTCATCGGGTCACCATTTCCATCTGATCCTTTTGCTTGTGTATGGCCTTAACCATTTAGCCCCAGGGAGTCAGATTGCCATCCACAAACCTATTCCCCATGTACCTCCACTTACATGGCGACCGACACAATGGTCTAGATGCACGACCCGAACCTGCATGGTCCAAACTATATGACCTTAAACTATAGTGGAGGTCTAGTTGCACGACCTTAAACTATATGGTCCTAGTTGCATGACATTAAACTGTATAGCTACGATCCACGTTGTATGACCTTAAACTATAGTTCATGTTCTGGCTACATGATGTTAAAAGGCTTCACACAGGTCCCAAAGGTATGACCCTAAACACGCCCTCACAAAAAAAAAAGGAAAAGAATAACGGGTATGGTGTACACTTGAACAAGTGAACGCCATGAGTAAAACTGATGGATGGACTTGGTCATGAAACAATGAGTGAGAGATTTCTGTAAATAAAAAAACTAGGGCACAGTGAAAAACTCGAAAGGGTAGCGTGAGTAAAAATAGAAAATAAAGGTGGACATGGCCGAAAGGACATAGGTAAAAGAGCCCCGAATAAATGGAGGTTGGTGAAAAACTGTCTCTACGGCACCACTTCCCAAGTCCAAGTGAAAAGGCTCATAGGGTGATCCGAGCAATAAAATCAAATTGATACAACATTCACTTCCACAAGCGGCTTCAGCCAACACTCCTTTCATCATCAAGACATCCACCAGGGTGTAGAAGTTAAAATCATCCCTCATCTTCCTTCTTTAGTCCAAGGTGAACAGGTAACCTAGTTGACATCCTTCTTCAGTCTTGGGTGAACAAGTAGCCTAGTCGACATCCATCTTCAGTCCTGAGTGAATAGGTAGACCAACCGACATCCTTCTCTAGTCTTGGGTGAATAGGTAGCCCAGTTGAAGTCCTTCTTCAATGTTGAGTGAACAGGTAGCCTAGTCGACGTCCTTCTTCAGTCCTGGGTGAACAAGTAGCTCAGTTGACATCCTTCTCCAGTCCTAGGTGAACATGTAACCCAGTCGACATCCTTCTCTAGTCCTGGGTGAATAGGTAGCCCAGTCGACGTCCATCTCCAGTCTTGGGTGAACAGGTAGCCCAGTCGATGTCCTTCTCCATTCTTGGGTGAACAGGTAGCCCAGTCGGTGTCCTGCTTCAATCTTGGGTGAACAAGTAGCCTAGTCGACATCCTTCTTCAGTCCTGAGTGAACAGGTAGCCCAATCGACATCCTTCTTCGGTCCTGGGTGACAACGAAGCCCAGTCATTATCCTTCTTCAAGGACCCACTCCCATGCATGAAATGTGCATGCCTTATCCTTCTTCAAGGACCCTCTGCCCATGCATGAAACGTGCATGCCTTATCCTTCTTCAAGGACCCTCTCCCCAAGCATGACATGTGCATGCCGTATCTTTCATCAAAGACCCTCTCCCCATGCATGAATTGTGCATGCCTTCTCCTCCTCTTATGGACCTTCTCCACATGCATGAAATGTGCATGCCTTCTCCTCCTCTTATGGACCTTCTCTACATGCATGAAATGTGCATGCCTTCTCCTCCTCTTATGGACCTTCTCCCCATGCATGAAATGTGCATGCCTTCTTCTACTATTATGGACCTCTCTCCATAAGTCTAGGTGACAAAGTAGTCTAGTCAAGGTAGGAATCTGACAAAGTCAGGGCAGAACCTACCAGAGATGTCAACTCGTCAAGCCGGCACAACCAGAACTTCGCGATCGACTAATAGAACCTGCCCCCGACTGGACTCGGTAGATGAAACCCATAATGGTGCTCTGATCGTAAAAAGCAAACCTGCTGCAGCAGCAAACAACGCTGCCAATTTGTCCCTTCCCCCTAAATGCTCCATGGACGGACCCGCAAACAATACATCCCTACGTCTGAGCGGCCTAGTTACACTATTACATGAATCTCCTCGACGTTCACGTGGTCCTGTGACTAGGAAGAAAAAAAGTAAAAGATGAAGGAAACTTTTTGAAATATTGTCCTTCTCTCTTCTCTTGAAGCACAACATTCGGCAGGGCAAGCTGTTTGAATATATTTTTCAGCACCTTCGTCCCTGATAAGAAGCAGGTCAATAAAGCCTATAAAACAGTGGAATTCTTAACAGTCTCAGAATGACCCTAGAACTGGTCAAAATCTTAATCAACACTTCAAAAGAACATCTGCCAAGTTTTGTCACATTCCGACATGTCTAAAGGCAGTGAACACAAAAAGCAGTTTTCAGAAAAATGGCCTCTTGCACCCTAAAAAGGACCCTACAATGGAAACTACTTTTTTGGTGTCTCAAATCACTGTGGGACCACCGCCATTGGTTTCAGCAAAGTTGAAAACCCCTATGGGTCAAGTTTCAGCTTAATCAGACACTCCAGGATAAAGATATGAGCAAAACATTGAAACAAGAGAAGCCGCACACTATTCCCATGTGGCCTCACCGCAAAAAACAATATTAAAGGTTGTCGTTTTTACAGTCATGGGCAGTCACTTTTGGAGCCCATATCTCACTCGTCCCGAGTCAGATCATGCTCAAATTTTATGAGTGTGTTCGTCTCATTGACATGAGCGAGTCAATATGTGGTACGCCGCATGACGATGTACGAGTAGGGAGAAACGTTAGAGAGAAGTTGTCGATTCGTGAAGAAATTGCAGAAAATTCAGCAGCGACATTCCTTGCTCGAAGGACCAAATCACGATGCTCACGAACGGATCAACGCGAAACTAATTTCATTCTATGCATACGGTCTAAGGCTACCATTGGTCCGAACCTCGTATATGATGGATAGTCAGATTTCATGCACGAAGCCGATGAAGTAACTGAAATTCCGGCCGCCGGATTCCAGATTCCGGCCAAAACTCAACAGTTGTGAAATCTTCGTTCGGGCTCCAAATCGCGTTTCATTTGTTGCCACGTGATCATGACGGCATGCTTAGTGCGCTATGAAAAAACAATTATAGAAAAACATCAAGAAACGAGCACATCATCGATCCAAAGTTTTCAAGATTCAAGCAAATTTCAAATCTCGTGATCGTGGTTCGAAACACGGTCCATGGCTCAAAATTGATATCAAATCGATCGTCATGCCGAGCCCTGCAAAAAAATATTGATCTTTCGATCAAACGGGCATCAGAATAACCCCGGATCAGTTATGGAAGATTGCACAAGTTTTCAAGCAGCAGCAGAAACTGTTCTCGAATTTTATACATTGTTAAGCAGGGGAAAAACTGTCATTTTGTACCCTATTTTTTTAATTTTTTTAATTCAGAATAATTGTAATTATGGTCAATTAGGGTATCCACCCACGTTTTAGCTTAATTATATATAAACACCACACGCAATTGTAAATAGGACCTTGGGTTCGTTCCTTAGGTTCATTCTTCACTATTCAATAAAGACTTCCATTATGGCTTAAGTTTGTGGGTGTATCTTGGGGAGAGAGAGAGGAGAGAGAAGAAAAGGATCAGTACCCTTTAGTAAGGTAATTTTCTCTCTCCTCATCATTTCTCTCTCATCTATATCTCTCTCTCCTCATCTCTATCTCTCTCGCTTCTTCTTTCTCTCTTCTCATCTTTATCTCTCTCTTCTTTTCTTTCTCCTTTCTTCTCATTCCCAATGCCGGCTGAGTTTTCTCTCTCCACTCCTCTCATTCCCAAGGCTAGTTGGGTTTTCTCTTATTTTTCCCCTCTTCTCTTTCTCTTTTTAACCTTGTGGTCCTGCATGACCATAACCTTTCTCTTCCCCTTTTCTTGTGGTCTCTCACGACCACAACTTCTTCCTCTCCTTCCCTATGGTCCAGCATGACCACAATTTGTCTCTTTTCATATTCCTTTATTCCATACAAGTCCACCTGCTTCCAGGTGCACCATCGGGTGTACCTCCTCTATCTTTTCTTGGTGGTCCCTCCTAGCCATCTCCATTTTCTATTATTTTCCGTGCACCTTCCCTTTACCCTTTTTGGTGCACCTTTGCTTCTCTCCTTTTACTCTCACGTTCCGTGATCCCGCACGATTACCATTTTTAAAAATTCTTCCAAACTCAGCTCCAGTCCATTGTCCTTAAACCTTAGCACCGGTCCATTCTTATTAAACCTTAACACCGGTCCATTCTTTTTAAACCTTAGTGCCAGTTCTTTTTTTTTAAACCTTAGTGCCAGCTCGTTTTTTTTCTAAACCTTAACCCCGGTACTTTTTTTCAAAAAACGTAGCGCCGATTCGTTTTTTTTTTTTTTTTTAATGTAGCACCGTTTCAATTTTTTCAAAACCCATAAGCCATCTCTCTCTCATCTAAACAACCAAGTGATTCCAAGTCAAACTTCTCTCTCCCTTAAGTAATATGTGTTTTCCTTCCTATCACTTAAATAAAGGCAACCCCTTTAAAGAACCTTGCCTTTTTATTATTTTACTTAACCGTTCTCCATGTGTCAAGTTCTAACTCTCCCTCTTAACTAATCCCCTTTTTCTTCATTACCTAATGTGACCTTCTCTCCTACACGTAAGACCCAACAAAAAGCACTTTTTCTCTCCCCACAAAAACACAAACCTTTTTTTGATGAAACCATGCCATTTTATTCTCTCAACAAATGTTTTTCCCTTTACCATTTATTTTATTAAAACCATTTCAGGTCATTCCTTCCAGCCCTTTTCTTTATTTTATTCGTTTTTATTTTCTTCCCATCATCTCATTATGTTTCATTCACTTATTTTCTCTTAACTAATATCATTTTATTTCACTCATGCTATCCTACCATACTTTACTCCCACTTCATTCATCCCATTCATTTTTATTTCTTAATCATCTCATCTCATTTTATTTTCTTCCACTCTATTTTAATTATTTATTTTATTTACCTCATTTATTTTATTTTATTTTATTCAACTTTATTTTATATACCCCTTTTTATATTATTCCCATTACCCCATTTTATTTTATTCATTTCATTTATTTTATTTTATTTTACCGTACTTTATTTTAATTCATTCCTTTACCTCATTCTATTTACTCCATCTATTTTATCTTAATTTATCTTTATCTTCTTTATTTTATTTACCTTATTATTTTAATTTATTTTTCTCACCTTATTCATTTTATTTCGTTTTCTTTTATTCGATTGTATTTTATTTTTATTCCATTTATTTTATCCTATTATCCCTTACTCTAATTTTATTCATTTATATCATCTTATTTTATTTTCTTCCATCCCTTTTATTTTATTTTACTTCATTTTATTTATTTCACTTCACTTCATGCCATTTTAATCCTAATGCCATTTCCTTTTTCTTTTTCTTTTTTTCATATTTATTTTAATTCATCTCTATCATTTTTATTTCATCTTGTAACAAGGTGGGGACCTTGCCCCACTTGTCGGTACTTCTGATATGTGTGTGTGTGAGTTTGCAAGAAAGGAGAAACAGGTCAAAGGAGGCGATTCCAAACTGGGCATAGGCCAGGGGGCTTTTCAAAGTGATCTAAGAGGGCGCCTACGCGAGCCAGCCCAAGCGTGTCACGGACCCACGTGAGGTAAGTCCTTCCTCACAACCTTAAATTCCTCTCTCACCGGTTGGTAATACTTGCCATCGTTCGCGAACGAGATTCCCCAGAGAGCGATATCAAAATGTCTCGGGTCTCCCTTGAAACTCGAGACGCGTACCGCCCAATCATCTAGATCCGGAGGGTGAGATCGAGGCACCTAACCACAATTGTATGACCTTAAACTATAGTACACGTCCAAGCTATGCGACGTTAAACTATTTTCAAAAGGTCCTGGAGTCATGACCTTAAACACTTCCCCACAAAAAAGATGGACATGACGAAAAACCACAAGGATGTCATGGGTAAAAATGTCAAAAAAAAAGATTAAAAGTGGACGGGTACGATCAGTAAACAGTGAGTAAAAATGTCCAAAAATAAAACTCGGGCATGGTGAAAACCCAAAAGGGCATCGTGAGAAAAAACCAGATGAAATGGGTGGATAGGGCCGTAAAGTCATGGGTAAAGAGCCCAAAAATAAAGGAGGTTGGTGAAAACCATCTTTACGGCGCCACTTCCCCAGTCCAGGTGAAAACTCGCAAAGGGCGCTTGGACCGATAAAGCAGATTGACGCAGCATCACAGCCTCAGCCGACACCCAAATGCCAAACATGCATAATTTTGGCTAACAAAGTCCACTCAGAATCCTTAACTGTCAGGATCCAATCACAGCACATGATGGCTCATCCGGGAGTGAGAGCCTCACAAGATCTCCCAAACTCTAAAATAAAATAGAGTCCCTATGGTGAGGACTATGACGTAAAGATCCCTTCAAAACCAAAAAAAGTCCTTGAGGGCTAGGACGACGACAGAAAAATCCCTCCAAAAGCAAAAAAATAGTCCTTGAGGATGGGGACGATGACCAAAAGATCCCTCCAAAAGAAAAAAAATAGTCCTTGAAGGTGAGAATGATGACCGAAAGATCCCTTCAAAAACAAAAAATGTCCTTGAGGGTGAGGATGATGACCAAAAGATCCCTCCGAAATAAAAAAGAGTCCTTGAGGGTGAGGACGATGACCAAAAGATCCCTCCAAAATAAAAAAGAGTCCTTGAGGGTGAGGACGATGACCAAAAGATCCCTCCAAAACCAAAAAGAGTCTTTGAGGGTGAGGACAATGACCAAAAGATCCCTCCAAAACACAAAGAGTCCTTGAGGGTGAGGACGATGAACAAAATATCCATAAAATAAAAAATAGTCCATGAGGGTGAGGGAGATGAGAAAAAGACCCCTCAAAAATACAAATGGCCCTCAGGGGTACCGTTCGATAGGGTGAGGACTATAAATACCAATCTCTTTACGTCTCAAACTCATAGAACAAGGTGAAGACACTAAAAACTAATCCCTACGGTATCGTGAGGGTGAGGACCGCGAAACGATTCCTCAAAGTTTCTTCTCCCCCAAGTCTCCATGGATGGATCTGTGACAAATACATCCAAACGTCTGAGCATCTTAAGTACAACATTGCGTGGATATCTCCTTGACGTTCATGTGGTCCTGTAGCTAGGGAGAAAAAAAGAAATAAAACCAAATCAAATGGTGTCCTTCTGGTGTCTCTCAAAGCACAACATTCGGCGGGGTATTCTGTTTTAAGACATTTTTCAGCACCACGGGTCCCTAATGCGGAATAAAAGAGGGATGCCAGTCAATAAAGCCTAACAAACAGTGGAAATTTTAACAGTCTCATAATGGTCCCAGAATAGGTCAAGATCTTCATAAGGACTCTTAAAAGTCTCCTGCTATGTTTCGCCGCATTCCGACATGTCTAAGGTAGTGCAAACGAAGAAATAGGTTCGACAGAATCACCTCTAGCACCCTAAAACGGACCGCTATAACAGGAACCCCACTTTCGAAGCATCAAATGGCCATGGAACTACTGCCATTGGATCCAACACAGTTTAAAACCCTAAGGGTCAAATTTCAGCTTAAACAGACACTCCAAGAAGACGTTATGGGCAAAAGATTGAAACAGGAAGAGCCGCACACTATTCCCGTGTGGCCACCCTGCAACTAAACTCCATTACAGCACAATCATGAACAGTGAACTTGTGACAACCATATCTCCCTCTTCCAAGATCGGATCGCGCTCAAACTTGTTGGAGTGTGTTCGTTGCATTGAGACAAACAATTTGATATGTGGCATGTCCCGTGACGATGTCCAAACTATATGACCTTAAACTGCATGGTCTAGATGCACGGCCCCAAACTCCATGGTCCAAACTATATGACTTTAAACTGTAGCGGAGGTCTAGTTGCACAACCTTAAACTGCATGGTCCTAGTGGTATGACCCTCAACTGCATAACCATAGTCTAAACTATGTGGCCTTAAATTGTAGCGGAGGTCTAGTCGCACGACCTTAAACTGCACAGTCCTATTTGTATGACTTTAAACTGTAGCACCATGGTACATTTGTATGATCTTAAACCATAGTGCACGTCCTAACCTCATGACGATAAAAGGCTCAGCGCCATGGTCCAAACTCTATGACCTTAAACTGTAGCGAAGGTCCAGTTGCACGACCTTAAACTGCATGGTCCTAGTTGCATGAATTTAAATTGCATAACCATGATCCAAACTATACAACCTAAAACTATAGTGGAGGTCTAATTGCACGACCTTAAACTGCATGGTCATATAGTTTAGACCATGCAGTTTAGGGTCATATTTCTAGACCATCATTATTCTTTAAGGTCATATAGTTTAGACCATGGAGTTTAGGGTCATGCATCTAGACCATCACTATAGTTTAAGGTCATATAGTTTGGACCATACCGTTTAGGGTCGTGCGTCTAGACCATCATGTAGCACTAGATCACCTATGGAATCATTCTACTAATTCAATCTCCCCGTTGTTTATGAGATCTTGGATAATGTCTCTGATAGTACAACACTCCTCAGGCTTGAGATTAAGGAACCCATGGTATTGGTAATAATTGGGTTCGTCATCCCTCCCAACTTCATCCGATCTTTTTACCTTAGATAGCTTGATCATCTCTTTAGATAAGAGAGTTTCAAGCAACTTGGTGATCTTGCACTTGTCAAAGGAATAACTCTCGTGTCGGCATCCACCTGGGAAACACTTGATTTCCTTCTTAGGGACATTGAATCTTTGATTTCCTTCTGGTAATAGATTCTGATCAATATAAGCTGGGGAAGTTTTCTGATAGCGATTCGGCTTTCTTGTTACTGAGGTATCACATCTTTTTGATGTTTTAGCCACCATGCCTTTTACTAGTCCTCCGTTCCCAATCTGAAGAATAGATGGAGAAGGAACTGGCAGTGAGGGAGGTGAGGGTGGGAGTAGTTCATCGTTTGATGGACTCATTTTTATGGGCAGGAGCAGTGCTTGAGAGACAATAAATAGGGCTTGATGCCCTGAGGGGGTACACTCAAGCTTATGAGACTTCAATACCACTTGACGCATGGTTTTTATCATTTCGTCTTTTCTCCTCATCTTAGCCTGTAACCGCCTTACCGTGGCCTTAAGATGTGCAATCTCGTCTTCATAGGCTTTTGGTATTTCACTGATCACCACGGTTTTGATACTAGTTGTACTTGAGGGCTCCTTACCATTAAGAGAAAACGTGAACCTCTCATGGGACGGCAAACCTCCATCAACATCCTGAAAAGGATACATGAGGCATTCATGACATGAGGAAAGCAGACAATTGGCTTTGCAGAGAATCGTGGCATTCTTAGGGCATGGAGGGGCCAACTTAAACAGGGCTAGCATCAGGGGAAACGGAGCTCGTTTCATCCTGTACTAGGGAGCAGCTTTCCTTGGATGAGAGTGACGAGTTCTCATCAGTGGTAAGAATGTCTAGGGGGAAGTAAGAAAGGGAAGTAGCACCATTATGACCAACGAGAGTAGATAGTTGTTCATCACGTGTCCAAGATTCAGTGATGAATCCCTGAAAAGACAGAAGGAGAGTGCCCAGTGGCTGGGTCCCCTTCTTATTCTAAAGGTTGATCACGACAATGGGTTTCTCAAGCCCTTGCAATGGCTCAACAGTATCGGTTTCCTCTTCAGCTTCATCTTAAGGAGACGGGGTGTCAAGGCAAACTTTGAAGGAAGATGATGAATCATTCTCTTGCATTATGGGTTTAGCTTCCATTTCAGTTGAGAAACCGAGGTTGCCTCGAGGCGGTGCCCTCGGGCTTAACAGAGGTCTAGGGGAAATTGATTCAAACCCACGAGCTGCCCCGAGCTCAGTCTGATCGAAGTTGCCATTGCTCTCGGTGCCCCGACTTGAAAGGGGCTCGGGTGTCAGATCAGGTAATGGTACAATCGGCTCAGGATTGATAAGGTCCTTGGGGTTATACTTGCATTTTTCTCCGTCAGTAGACTTGTCCTTGCCCTGAGTGGGACTTGGACCTTCATAGATAACCGGCTTTATCATGCCTCGAGTAATCGTTTTGGTGTTCTCCTCATTCAATCTGCCTCGAGGGGAGTTAGGGAAAAGAAAGGGTTCTCGTATTCAGCAGAGAAATCTTCCATGGTGTCCTTTTCTTCGCCCTCAGAAATAGGGGAAGTTTTGGATCTGTGCATGTGTGCACGTTGCTCAGGCGTGCCTAGAGCGGGCGGGGGGATTAGCACGTGTTCGCCCTCTGCATAAGGACTTCGGGTGACCTGGTGCTCAACCTGGGCTCGAGCAACATGTCCGGCCGTAAGAGGTCCGGTGCCATGAGCAAGTGTGTGTGATGAAATGGTCGTGTGACCATCCCTCATAGAGTGATCAGGCATGTGCTAGGAAGGGAGATTAGGAGGTTCCCCTTCATGTGCTCGGGCAGGCACAGCAACAAAGCTGCCCCGAGTAGTGCAATGCATATGCATGGGGTGTCCAGGGCATGGTCCAAGAAGAGCCAAACCCTGACAGTGTTCCGTGGTAACCTGAGGGTTGCCCCAAGTGGTGCAGTGTTCATGCAAAAGAGGTCCAGGGCTAAGTCCAAGAAAACCAAAAACCTGATCGTGTACCGGGATAACATGAGGGTTGCCCCGAGTGGTGTTGTGTGCATGCAAAAGAGGTGCAGGGCTAAGTCCAACAAGACTGGAACATTAATCGTGCATCGGGGTAACCTGAGGGTTGCCTCGAGTTGTAGCTAGAATGGGGGGTCCACTAGCTTTGGTGAGTGTGTGTGAGGTGGTGGCTTCAGAGCCGCCTTCTCCTGATGTCGAGCATCCTATTATGGGACTCGAAGTGATAAAGAATGGGGGATAGCCTCACGGTGACCCACAGGAGTGACGACAGATGAACTATCAGTCGCGGGAGAGGGAGGGGCGGCCTCCTGGTTGTCCCGAGCATGAGACCGACAAGTGATTTGTTGGTAGCAGAGTGCATGCTATGTGTGGTGGCGTATGTGCCACCAATGCAAGATGCGTTGGCAAACGGTCTGCCAATGCAAGGAGGTAGGGAGTGAGGGACTTTTCGGTCCATCTTCACCTCAATCCAGGTCAGGACCTGAGAGCGTGACATGGGTTTGATGCTCAGGGGAAAGGTCGGGAATAAGGTTCACCGAACCTGTTCCCAATAGTGACTCACAAGTGTGGGAATCATGAAACCCCTAACTCGGATGAAGGGGTTAAGCAACCCTAAAAACAGGTGTGTGTATAGTGAGCAGGATTAAAAGAAAGGAAGGTCGAGCAAGAACGACCCAATGATGGGGTAGCATGTCCCCAGTGGAATCTCCAAGCTGGTTAGGTGCCTCGATCTCTCCCTCTAGATCTGGATGATCGGCAGCACGCGTCTCGGGTTTCAGCGGAGACCAGGGACATTTTAAGATCGCTCTCTCAAAAACCTCGTTCTAAAACAAGGGCAGGTATTACCAACCGGTGAGAGAGGAATTTAATGTCGTGAGGCGGGACTTACCTCACGTGGATCCGTGACATGCTCGGGCTTGCTCGAGTGGGTGCCCTATTAGATCACGTTAGAAAGCCCCCCTAGCCTATGGCCGGTTTGGAATCGCCTTCCTTGACTTGTTTCCCCTTTCTTACAAACACACACACACACATATTAGAAGTACCGACAAGTGAGGCAAGGTCCTCACCTTGTTATAGGTTGAAATAATAATGAGAGAGATGATATAAAATAAAGATGAAATAAAATAAAATTAGGAAATGGAATTAAGATTAAAATGACAAGAAGTGAAGTGAAATAAATAAAATGAAGTAAAATAAAATAAAAAGGATGGAAGAAAATAAAATAAGATGATATAAATGAATAAAAATAGAGTAAGGGATAATAGGATAAAATAAATGGAATAAAAATAAAATACTATGGAATAAAGGAAAATAAAATAAAATGAATGAGATGAGAAAAATAAAATAAAACAAATAACGTAAATAAAATGAAGAAGATAAAGATAAATTAAGATAAAATAGATGGAGTAAATAGAATGAGGTAAAGGATTGAATTAAAATATAGTAAGGTAAAATAAAATAGATGAAATGAATAAAATAAAATGGGGTGATGGAAATAATATAAAAAGGGGTATATAAAATAAAATGGAATAAAATAAAATAAATGAGGTAAATAAAATAAAATAAAATAAATAATTAAAATAGAGTGGAAGAAAATAAAATGAGATGAGATGATTAAATTAAAATAAAATAAAAAATAAATGGGATGAATGAATTGGGAGTAAAGTATGGTAGGATAGAATGAGTGAGATAAAATGATATTGGTCAAGGGAAAATAAAATGAGTGAATGAAATATAATGAGATGATGGGAAGAAAATAGAAAGGAATAAAATAAAAAAAAGGGGCGGAAGGAATGACGTGAAATGGTTTTAATAAAATAAATGGTAAAGGGAAAACATTAATTGAGAGCAGTGTTTTAAAAAATGCTCGCTCGGTTCGACTCGGAAATCATGAAAAGGGGACCGGATCGCCTAAAAAATCGGAAATCGTCCTGTTCTATGGAGAACCGGACGATTCTGTACAGTGAATCGCCGATTCACTGTACGAAATCGGCGAGTCCGAACAGTGAATCGGCGAGTCCCGTATGGAATTTTTTTTTTTTTTTTTTTTGTAATTCATGATAGATTTTTTTGTAATACTTGATCGATTTTTTTGTAATCCATGATCGAATTGTTTTTGTTTTTTTGTAATCCATGATCGAATTTTTTGGTTTTTTGTAACCCATAATAGAATTTTTTGTAATCCATGATCGAAATGTTTGTTTTCTTTTCTTGTAATCCATGATCGATTTTTTTGTTTTTTTTTTTTTTTTTGTAACCCATGATAGAATTTTTTGTAATCCATGATCGAATATTTTGTAATACATGATCGAAATGTTTGTTTTTTTTTTGTAATCCATGATCAAAATGTTTGTTTTTTTTTTTGTAATCCATGATTGAATTTTTTGTTTTTTGCTTTTTTTGTAACCCATGATAGAGTTTTTTGTAATCCATGATTGAATTTTTTGTAATCCATGATCGAACTGTTTTTTTCTTTTTTTGTAATCCACGATTGAATTTTTTGTTTTTTTTTGTTTGCTTTTTTTGTAATCCATGATCGAATTTTATGTAATCCATGATCAAATTTTATGTAATCCATGATCGAATTTTATGTATCCATGATTGAATTTTTTGAAAATTTGTGATTTTTTTTTTTTAGTCCATGATCAAATTTTTTTTTGTAATCCATGATAGAATTTTTTGAAAATTTGTGATTTTTTTGTTTAATCCATGATCGATTTTTTTGAAAATTTGTTTTTTTTTTTTTTTAATCCATATTATTCAAAGAGAAAATGAGAGAAATGATGATTCTGAGGCCACCCTATCCCAGCCATATTATTTACATATCGAGTCCCAACATCAACAGTGTAGGGATGAGCACGAAATACTGTAAATTAAATGTTGAATGGCGGTTCATGCAGGGAAAGAACATATCAATATTCGCATATTCATTCAAAAACATGAAAATTCTTAATGGAGTACCCTCATTTTTTATTGAATTCCTAAAAAACAATATTTATAATGAATTTTTAATAATTTTTTCGAATTTTTTTTAAGCTTTATTCTGACCGATTCACCCGATTCCCGATCGGGATCTTCGATTTGCCGATCCGGATCGGTTTTTTGGAAGCCCGATCCGGGTCACCTATCCGTTTTTTAAACCATTGGTTGAGAGAGAATAAGACGAGATGGTTTAATAAAAAAAAGATTGTGTTTTTGTGGGGAGAGAAAAAGTGCTTTTTGTTGAGTCTTACATGTCGGAGAGAAGGTCACCTTAGGTAATCAAGAAAAGAAGCTTAGTTAAGAGGGACAGCTAGAACTTGACACATGGAGGCGAGTTAAATAAAGTAATAAAAAGGTTGGGTGCTTTAAAAGGGTTGGCTTTATTTAAATGATATGAAGGAAAACAGGTGTTAGTTAAGGGAGAGAGAAGTTTGACTTGGAATCACTTGGTCGTTTAGATGAGAGAGATGGCTTATGAATTTTAAAAACCTGAAACGGAGCTACGTTAAAAAAAAATGAACCGGTGCTACGTTTTAAAAAAGAATGAACTGGCGGTAAGGTTTAGAAAAAAAAAAGATGATTGTTTTCTTGTAGGGCCTGACACGGTGATCGATTTTATACCAACTTCGAGTCGTGGATCGTGTTGTTGTTGTACGATCATATGATTTGAATTTTGAGTAGATCCTGAAACTTCGAATCGATAGTGTGTTCGTTCCTTGATTTTTTCTAATGTTTTCTTTGTTGAATCACACTGAGCATGCCACTACGATCACGAAGCACCAAACACAGCTCGATTTCGTGGCCGAATGAAGATTTTGCAAGTTTGGAATCTTGGTCAGACTCAAGGTTTCTGAGGAGGGAACTTGCAGTATGTTCGTCGGCTTTGTGTGAAGAATCTGACTGTTTATCATGTATGGGGTTCGGGTCAGAGATGGCTTGAGACCTTACGCCCGCAATGGAATTGGTCTCACATTAATCAGGCTCACGAGCAGCGTGATTTGGCCGCTCGAGCAAGGCACGACACTGTCGAATTTCCTACACTTTCTTCACGGATTAGCAACTTCTCTCTAGCTTTTCTTTTCACTCGGGTATCGTCACGAGGCGTGCCACATATCGAATCACTCATTTTGACTAGACGAACATGCTCCCCAAATTTGAGCATGATCCAACGTGAGAAGGCCGAGATATGAGCATCGAAAGTCACAAGTCGTGACTGTCCCTTTAATGGTGCATTGTTGCAGGGCGGCCGCACGGGAATAGCGTGCGACGCCTCCTGTTTCACTCTTTCACGTATAACTTCTTCTTAAAGTGTCTGTTTAGGCTGAAACTTGACTCCTGGGGGTTTTCAACAATTTCAGATCCAATGGTGGTAGTCCCACAATAGTTTGAGATGCTGAATATGTAACTCTACTTATAGGGTTCCGTTTCAGGGTGCTAGAGGCAGATTCTGCCAGAACTGTTTCTAAGTCTGTATTGCCTTAGACATGTCGGAATGTGACAAAACTTGGAAGGAGAATTTTAAGAGACCTCGTGAAGATTTTGGACAGTTCTGGGGCTGTTCTGAAACTGTCGAAATTTCCACTACTTGCTAGGCCTTTATTAAGCGAGGGCCTCATATTGATGAAAAATACCTTCCAACAGCATGCCCTCCTGAATGTTGTTCTTCAAGAGACTCGAAAAGTAAAATCATTGGAGAATTTTGAGGGATCTTGTCGAAGTCCTCACCCTCAAGGGACTATCCGCGGTTCTAGAGCATGAGGCCTTTGTCAGGAATTCCTCGTATAGAACTAAGCCTTTTTGAAGGCCAAATGCTACAAAAATATGGTCGACACTATCTACTACTACACCAGGTTTGCCTTTAATGCTCAGGGTATCCCTGTGGGTCCCATCTAGTGGAGTCCAGTAGGAGGAGTTTCGCCCGTCCAGAAAGTCTGGCCCCTTGCTGGCTAGAGGGCTTTAGCGAGACGTACCCTGAATCCTGTGGTATCCCTGGCCTTGTCAGTTCCTGGCCTTCATAATGGTCCTTAGAATTTATGGAGGGATCTTTTCGTCATCGTCCTTACTCCCTAACGAGCCGCGAAAACTGGGGAGATCTTATGTGGCTCTCACTCCCTGACGAGCCATGCAAACTGGGGAGATCTTATGAGGCTCTCACTCCCTGACGAGCTATGATTTCTGGGGAGATCTTATGAGGCTCTCACTCCCTGATGAGCCATGAAAACTAGGGAGATCTTATGAGGCTCTCACTCCTTGACGAGCCATGAAAACTGGGGAGATCTTATGTGGCTCTCTCCCTGACTAGCCGTGTAAACTGGGGAGATCTTATGAGGCTCTCACTCCCTTATGAACCATGATTGCTGGGGTGTCGGCTGAGGTTGTAGAAGTGTGTCAACCTGCTTTGTCTGTCTAAGTGCCCTTTCATGGGTTTTCACATGAACAAGGGAAGTGGCGTTCTAAAGACGGCTTTCACCAACTTCCTTTATTTTCGAGCTCTTTTACCCATGACTTTGTGGTCATGTCCATCCTTTCATCCATTTTTTCTCACGGTTACTTTTTGGGGTTTTTACTGTGCCTGGGTTTACTTTTCCACGAAACTCTCTTACTTATGGTTTTGTGACCATGCTCGTCTATCATTTTTACTCATGGTGTTCCCTAGTCCAGGTGTACTCCATGCCCTTTTTTTGAGAGAGAAGGTCTGTTTTAAGGTCGTTCCTTCGAGACCTATGCGAAGCCTTTAACGTCATGCGGTCAGGACATGCACTATAGTTTTAGGATCATACAGCTGGACCATAGTGTTAAGGAATAACAGTCTGTAGAGACCATAGAGTGAGTCTGGAGGTGACTTTGGCTTACTTGGGAAGGTGGCAGGAAGTTGCATGTTGAGAGTTGATTGGATGGTAGGTGAAAAGTGGTGAGCCACTAGTTGGCAGCAAGATGTCTTATCGTTTGGTGAGCATGGGTAAGACTTATTGGGGAATGAGATGAAAGATAGTGAGGGTGGCCTGTGTACACGAATGGGCCAGCTAGGGAAGGTGTGCATGACGATGCATGTAAAGGGTGTGTGCGCGTACGTAGACTCACTGGGGAGGCAATGAAAGTGGTGTAGGTGGCCCGTGCACACAAATGCGCCAGCTGGGGAAGATGTGCATGGTGATGCACGTAAAGGGTGTGTGGGCTTAAGTAGGCTCACTGAAGAGAAGAAAAAGAGGGTATGCACACGCCGATGGGCCGGTTAGGGAAGACGTGCATGAAGATGCATGCAAAAAGGGAGGTATGCGTGCACATGGGGCATCTTTAAGGTCGTGCCTCCTGAACCTGGGCGAAGCAGTTTAACGTCATGCGGTCAGGACGTGCACTATGGTTTAAGGTCATATAGCTTGAACCATGGTTATGTAGTTTAAAGTCAAGCAACTAGGACCGTGCAGTTTAAGGTCGTGCAACTAGACCTCTGCTACAGTTTATGGCCATATAGTTTGGACTGTGGCTACGCAGTTTAAGGTCATGTAGCATGGACCATATAAGAGTCCCCAGGTCGGTAGGGTTGCATGGGGGGTAGGTATGTGGATAGCAATCTAACTCCATGGGGATAAAGATAGTTAAGGCTATCCACATGTAAAGAGATGTAGATGAAGGTGGTGACCCTACAAGGGGTAGTTAATGGGAAAGGCTTCATTGGGGATTAAGAGTGCCAGTGTGACTCCACAGGGATAGTGAATATCAGTGTGCATGGAACTCCAAGAGGTCAGGGCATGGATGAACCCCACCATGGGTTGAAGGAAGGATGTCTCTAACTCTGTGGAGATGATAGGAATAGTATGACCCTTACATGCATCTAACTTCGTTGGGGTTCTAGTTGGAGTTATACGTATGGACCATTCAGCGCGTCGTGCATCTTGTAGCAAAAACCATGGCTATGTAGTTTAAAGTCAGAGAGCTAGGACCATGTAGTTTGTGGCCATGCAACTAGACCTCTGCTACAGCTTAGGGTCATGTAGTTTGGACATGCGGCCAAGACGTGCACTATGGTTTAAGGTCACACAGCTGGACCATGGTCGTAATTTTAAAGTCATGTGACAAGGACTTTGCACTTTGAGGTCATGCAACTAGGCCTCTGCTATAGTTTAAGGTCATACAGGTTTGAGTCGTGAGACAAGGACTATGGCTATGCAGTTTGGGGTCATGCAGCTTGGACCGTGGCTGTGTAGTTTAAGGTCATGCAGCAAGGACCAAGGTAAAAGCGACTCCATGTGGAATAGAGCCATTACCAGAAACTAGGCCCGCTAAGGAGTGAGATTGTGGTGTAGGGGATGAACTTCCTGAAGGTATGGACCAATGGTCCGAAGGGGAGCGCCAAGGCCTGAGTATGGCGCTAAGTGCTGCATTAGACCTGGATGATGGCGTCAAATCCCTTGGTGAAGCACGCAGCAGTAGCCCTTGACCAGACGCAGAGTGATAACTACTTGATGGGGCGCATGGCAATAGCCTTCTGACGAAGCGCTCAGGGGTAGTCCTTGGACGAGATGCATGGTGACAAACTTTTGAACAAAGCGCGCGACGCTAGTCTCCTAGACGAAGTCTTGACGAGGCGCATGGCAATGCTGCTTCGGGTGTCGGGCTTGGCCGCCCCGACCTGACCTTATCGCCATCAAGAGCTGGGGATTGGAGAGTCATTCTGAGTTTGTCAAGGGTAGTCTCCAGTACTGCGGGGTATAAAAGGGGGAGCAACCCCACATTACTGTTTTAATAAAGACTAAAATATTAGAAGGGCTTTTTAGAGAGAGAGAGAGAGCCAAAACTCCTGGCGAGGGTTTTCGGCTAGCACTTCTCAGTCAGAACTTGTAGAGAAAGGTCCTTAGGGATTTTTCTGGTGAACTTCAGAAGGTGTGAAGCTTCGCAGTGTATTGCAAACAGTTTTCGGCTAGCATCAAAGCTTTTTAAGCAAGGAACAGGATCACTCGAGGCCTTGACAAAATTTGTAGAGGTCCCCTGTGGGAGTTCGAGTACTTCTCCAGACGCTCTGTTGCTGAAGGGGAGGTCGCAGAGAGCTCAGAGGGCTCTGTCATCTCTCTCGTTGTCGGAGGAGAAGGAGAAGGGGATGCATTGAGCTCATCGAAATTTTAGCAAAATTTCTGTGAGCGTTAGTGAACCTATGAAGTGGGAAAAATCACGGCGAAGGGCAATCGGTCGGATCTCATGGAAGTCTTCTGAGGACTTTCGGTGGGTTTTCGTTAACTCCAATAATAAGCAGGACACGGGAGAGGGTTTTCTTAGTGGACGGGAGTGGATTCCTGGTAAGCAGAAGAAAGCGCCAGTGGAAAACCGAAGGGTTGGGAGACCGTAACGGTGAAGGAGGTGAGGGGTCGTGGGATGGCGATTGGTCACCCTTCGCACGTGCAGTGACAGGCCACGCCGCAAGTGTCAGGCGGCATGTCTGGATTTCAAGGGACGCATGTGCGGTGCATGTTGACGGCTGGAGCGAGGCATTAATACTCCTTGGTTCACGGGATGTCGATGGTCCTTGATTGATCGTGAGATGACGATTCCCTCCCTGTTTCAGACGGAAATAGTCTTGCCTTTGACTGCGAGACGGCGATAGGGTCTTAGTGGGTAGACTGCGATAGTTCTGCCTTGGTGAGTGCAGTTTCTTCGTGGTCATCTAGCTCCCTTTGCTTTTGTTTTAGTGGCTGAGTTGTCGGGGGCCGTTCCAAACATGATGAACCTCCTGCGAGAAGGGGAGCTCAGTATTGATGCATTCACTGGCAAAAGCTTGGTGAGGGGTGAGCCGATTTGGTTTATCCGATGTGAACCCAGGTGGCCTTTAAGCATCACCTTTGTGAGTGCCCCCGTCCAGTTGGTGATGAGGGAAGATAATGATGGAAACATGAGCATAGAGGAAGGGGTAGGCCTTCTGCATTGCCTACATCGAAACACAACTTCTAATGTGAACCTTTCGATTCTAGGCAAGCGCATGGTGGAAACCCTGGGCATGAAATAATTCTCTTTCTGTTTGCAGGTGCAAGGGGAGCATCAGTGCCTAAAGGGCTATTCCTCCTGGACCGTGAAAGTGTTGCAGGACCTCAAGGATATTTTGAGGCTAGCTTCTTTGCCGGCTGCCCTCCAGTGCTCGATGGGCTATTACGACCACTGTCCAAACATGGTCAAAGTGTTATTGGAGACTTGGAGCCATGTTAGCAACACATGGCTGCTTGGTCACGGAGAGTCAAGGATTTTGCTGATGGACCTGCACTTCGTCGATGGGCTGTCGCTCCTTGGTGCCATGTATGACGAGTTTATTCCCCCAAACTCAGTCATTTTTTGAGGGGAGAAAGTGGGTAATGAAGTCCCGCCAGCCAGGCTTCAGAAATTGTTCGAAGTTTATTAATGGCTTTATGACGAGACTAAAAAGGGACGAGTTACCTTTGCCAAGTGGGTAAAATTCTTCTTTGGCACCTGCGTATATGACGATGGCCCAACGCTGAAGAAGGGAGAGAAGGAAACCCCGTCAATCTTGAGCTGCAGAGGAAGAATGGGCATGTCTTCCTAGCGGCTTACTTGGAACTCTTCCTTTGTAAATTTTCCCTTCTCGGGGGGTCAGACATCATTCGTCCCGGCAACTTTTATGTGGCCTATGACATGGCCTGGGGGAGAGAATACACACTCGCACAGCCTGTACTGTGCAGCATTTATCATGGCCTGGGGGCCATCTCCTAGGGAAGACCATATAAAGTGGAGGAAGGAGGGAACGTCATAGAAGATGGTGAGGCCTTCCCAGGAGATTTCAAGACCACTTTCCTGGTTCATTATGTGTATGGCTGGCTTGGAGCTTACTTTCGGGATACATACTGGAGAACCAGAGAGCTAAAGGACAACATGTGTCCATTTTTGCTAAGATTGCTGGTCAGAAGGCAATTTTTCATCCCCCGAGCCATGCGTGCAGCCTGTTTTTCAATGATCACCTCCATATGACCAGGGTGGCATTTCCAATTGGAAGCCTCACAGACCACACATATGTCGATGAGCTGCGCCACCACCTGGATGGTGACTTTACCAGCCCGAAAGAATTGATATATATGTTCCGTGACAGGGGCGGCATTCTTGCTTATCGTACTATCCATGGTGCGAATCTTGAGGGCTATTTTCTTCACCGGTTTGCCCTGCAGCATGGGTTGGATCAAGGTTGTCTGTTCTCGGTGTTCTTCAAGAAAAGGCATAGCAAGGTTGCCTGTTGGAAGACGGACGAGTTGGGAACCTGCAAGGAGATTTGGCATCCGAGGCACGTTTGTACTACATGGGCCACATGCTCGGAGGCCACCACGGTCAATAAGTATGTGTTGCCCCATTTCGACAGGATGGCACAGGCGATTAAGGCCCATGAGAATTAGTGGAGGATTATGAACAAGGGGTACTGGGATGAGGATCACCCCTAGAAAGGGGAGGATAGGCACTGGACCAAAGAGATCAAGCAGCGAAAACTGGCTAAGACCCCTCCCTTAGGTGAAATCTTTACCCTGGGCTTCCCTTATGATTGGTGCATACTCTGGCGACCTCGTCGAATTACCGTGGACAAGTCTTTGCCTCAGTTTCTCAATATGGAGAAGGGGTCAGTGAGTATTTTTTACCAACTCTCTGCTATCATCAAATGGAAAGAAGGCCGTAAAGTCCCGGGTTATGACAAGTGTCCGATCCAAGATTTAAATGAACTGATAGGGAGTGGCACTCATAGTAAGTTGGCCGCTAGCTCCCCCAAGTTTGCGACCTCGATGGGTGGTGCGCCTAAGCAGGTGAAAGAGAAGAAGAGAAAGCTGGCTGCTATACCCGAGTCAGCAAAGAAGAAGAGGTAAGCTGCTGCGCCTGAGCCAACAGAAGGAAGGAAGAAAAAGCGGGCTCCTGAGCCCGAACCAGTAAAAAAGAAAAGGCAGGCTACTAAGCCCGAGACGGCACAAGGGAAGAAGAGAAAGTCAATTGCCATGCCCGAGCCGGTGAAGGGGAAGAAG
Organism: Amborella trichopoda; assembly: GCF_054954075.1. Lineage (NCBI taxonomy): Eukaryota > Viridiplantae > Streptophyta > Magnoliopsida > Amborellales > Amborellaceae > Amborella > Amborella trichopoda. Next base: position 24,874,104 of record NC_142338.1, on the reverse strand, counting down.
GAAGGGCAGGCTATTGAGTTCAAGCTGATGAAGGGGGAGAAAGAAAAAGCAGACTACCCTAGCTACTCCTCGTGCCACAACCAAGGAGGGAATCGGAACTTCAGGGGGCAAAGGGAGCAGGTTCCCTGTGACTCGTGAGTCAGAAGATGACTCTTCACTACCGGCTTCTTCAGAGGGCTGTGTGTCTCTTTATATTTCCCCGTCGCCTTCTGCTCTAGAGGTCTCACCTTCCCCATCCCTCGAATCTTGTCCTGGCTCCTCAGAGACTCGAGCTGATGCCGCTTACTGCCCCTATTGAAATTGCTTCAGATCAGGAAGGGACACCTGAGGCTAAAGGGGGGCTCGGTCCCAATGATGGTAGACGGGGATGGTGGGACGGTTCTTGGCAAGGTGGTAAATGCGAAGAGGGCCCTTAGAGTGTTGACAGTTGTCGAGCCTATTGAGGAAATGGAAATCTCGGCAGAGCTTGTGGTAATAGAAGAGATCAAGGCCTCAGGGATCGAAGAAGGGCTATTTGAGCAGAAAGAAGTGGCTGCCTCTAGTGGTGCCTCTGTGGGGAGAGCAAAAGTAGGATGCTCTTAGGGGCTAGGCTTGGAGGATTTGGGGGTGGCACCCGTGACCATAAAGGAGGCAGGTGTGGGGGAGCCTGCTGCTGAAATGATCACCTCAAAAGATATGGGCGAGGAAGGAGAGGGAGAAGGTGTTGAACCTCTCGAGGTGGGACAGTCCGAGAAGAGGGACCACGAGAAGTGGTCGTCGCCTTAGAGGGGGAAGCTGTTGTGGACATCATGAGATTGGGGTCGTGACATCAGGCGAGCGTTTGCCAGATTGGACGATAAGATGAGGCGAGCTGTGCTTGTGATTAAGTCCCGCAAGGTCGGTAGTGGAGGCGAGAGTCTAAGGAATTCTTCTTCAACTGGTGGCTAAGGAAGATGATTCCTTTGGCAAGCCGACTTAGGTGTTCGCCATCTCCTTCGGGATCCCCGAGGGGGTGTTTGGACTGCCCTATCAGGGTGGTGAGAGGTGGTAGCCTGGCAGACTGCCTCTCATCTCAGGAACTTGAGCCTGCTTAGCCCATGGTAGACTTCCCAGGGCTGAGAGGTCGAAGGCCCAAAGGAGTCCAGTGCGTACTTATAAGGGGCATGCAGTGTGGGTTCTCCTTGAACAGGAGTGAGGGCTTGGATGTGTTTGGGAAGAACCGCACAGTCGATGCGACCTTGCTAAACTTTCTCCACGGCTATGGCCTCGAACCCAGAGCAATCATGGAGTCGTGGCCCCAAACTTGGTGATAGGGGCACCAGAGTTTTTTTGTGCTTAGAGCAAGGCATCTCGGCTGCCTGGCGAGCTTGGGAGTGACAAGACCTTGTTGGAGCATTACCTCGAAAAGATCTTGCAGAGGGTTTGGCTCGGTGTTTCCTTGCTCTTGGGTCGGGAGGTCTTCTTGTGCAGGCGGGAGAGGGACTCGAGGGCATCTTGCCAGATCGCCTTAAACTTCCTAGCACTACTGTATCTTCTCGGCCAAGAGCTTAGGGAAGCCAGTGACCTCGCTGATGTCATGACCTCGTATCCGATGATATACACACTAGAGGTTATCGGTCCCTGGAGGTAGGAGCTTAGGCTGCCTTGTCGGCTTTCAAGTGGTGATTCCTTCTTCGAGCATCATGGAGAAGAATGCACGAAGGATAGCGAATGTCTCAGCTGCCCTGAATGCCTTTTTCAATTCTTCGAGCTTTATCTGACCCTTGTTGATAAGGGTTTCAATAGTGTCGTTGAGCTTATAGCAGTCGTGAGTGGGGAAGCAGACCCTCCTGTGAAAAGAACAATACTTCTCATTTGCCTCTTGCCCAGCCAACTCGACAGTATTGGCCTCTAGCAACTGTATCATGTTCTTTTCTAGCAACAGTCGAAGTAATGCAGGTGTCCACTCCATGTCGAAGGGTAAACCTTATTCCGGTGTTGGGCCAAGTAGTCGCTTGGCCCAGAGTTTTTAGGAGGTAATATGCTGTTGTAGGACTGCTACTTGCCCCTGACCAGAGACGCCTGTGCCTTGGAGAGGTTCAGGGTTTGAGAAACCGAGCCTTTGGGGTCAACCACGGTGATGGCTACGCTGATTACTGCCTTTTGATTGCCCTAACTACTGGGGCATGAGTTTGAGCCGGCATGTTGTTGACGGGTGTTGTTGTGCTTGAACAATCCCTCAATACGGACTGCCTTAGAGATGAGTTATGACATACAGGGTAGATTGGATGCCTCAACATCTAGGGCGATCTCAGGAAGCATGTTTTGTATGCAGGTCTTGACAGTTTCCTTCTTGGTTATGGGAGTGGCGTGAAAGGTGGCCAACTCTCTCCATCAGGTGATGAATTTATCAACTGGCAAACCAGGGTCTTGCATCAAGGTGAGGAGATCGATGGTTTCCACGTTTCTTTGGACTTCATAGAAGCGTTGGTAGAACAACTGATCCATTTCTTGCCAAGAGTTCACCAAGTTCGATGGCAACCTAGCATACCTCTGGGAGGAGGCTGGTCCTTTGAGAGTTTCGACAAACTGATGAAGGAGAAGATGTCCGTCAGTTGCCATCTCCCAGCAGAATGCTTGGAAGTGGGTTGTATGCTGGTGAGGTGAAATCGTACCATTGAACAGGGGGAGTTTCCCTTTTTGGTAGTTAGAGGGAAACGACACCTGATCAATGTATGAAGGATACGGCTTTTGGTAGAGTGGCATCGTCTGCATGCCTGGGACCTTGTTCTTGAGGTTATGGGCCACCATAGCATCTATGTCGGTTTAGGAGACCCTGCGAGAAGAGGACCTGCCTTGAGAGATCGATGGGAGAGCTTGCCTAGGAGTTGTGACCTCACCAGTCGGGAGTCAGGCGTAGAAGGGGCCTTGGCGGCCTTTAGCCGCTCCATCTTTTCGAGGATGGCTTGTATCGTTTCCTCGAACTTATTCATCTGCTCCTCCTGAGCATCGTTCCAGTCATTGATCACCATGACACTGATCGTTTCTTCTTAGAGGTCAGAGTTAAGTGATGCAGCAGACTACCGAGGCTGGAGATTCACGCGCGGTAAGTCAGTCTGGAGGGGCTTAGCTTGCTCTGACTGAACTCGAGATTTGTACATTGATCTTGTGAGGACCGGTTCTTGACAGTCTTGGGACTGTGGCTTCTGGGTGGTGATCACCGAACAGTACTCCCAAACCTTCTCAAGCTCCGGAGTTTAAAGAGGGAAAAAGGGATTACAAGGCAGGAGGTCGTCAGGGGTGGCGACTTTGACTGCCTTGGAGACTTCCCTGGTTAGGATCTATAGGCCTCTCTTCTGGTTGATCCTGAGGGGGCTGTGGACCTCATTCCAAAACTGAGCCTGAGACCTCAACTGCCCCATCTTCTTTGAAGAGGCGAGGGCCATGTCTATGAGTTGGAGCTGAGAGTGGGGCCCAGGGATGGAGCACTGCTTGGGTTCTTGTTTTGGAGGCTGGAGGCCTCTATCCGACATCAAGTCGTTCCCCCGAATTCCTTTGTGAGGCTATGGTGTTCGGATTACCAGAGGTTGGCTCAAGATGGTACTCTTAAGGAAGACCTTTGAGTACCAAGGCTCGAGGTGCTTGCCTGATGTCGGGAGAGCGGTGGAGGAAAGAGGGGCCGGCTCGTGACTTCACCTGAGTTTGCCTCCAAAAGGGACCTGCGAAGATGGTGCGCATGCACCTTGCAGGTGGCTGTCCGGGTGACTTCAGGGTCAGCTTGGGCTCGGTCAATGGGTTTGACCTGTGGAGGCCGAGACCCATGAGCTTGTGTTTGTGAGGGACGAGGCGGGAGCTTGTCTCTCACAAAGTGAAGCTGTGTGTGCCAGGAGGGAAGACAGAGCAGTCGACCCTCCTGTGCTCGAGGTAGCATAGAGCTAGCGCTGCCCCGAGCTGTGGAAAGCAAATGCATGGTGCATGCAGGGTTTGGCCCGAGAAGGCCTAGTCCTAAATGCGAGCTCAAGGCAACATGAGGGTCGCCCTAAGGTGTGGCTCAAGTGGATAGACCACGAGCCTTTGAGTGTGTGCGAGGGGTGAAGACCTCAGGGCCTCCGCCTCTGTGTACCGCCCTCTAGGTGTGGGAGCTCGGAATAGTGAAGGGGAATAAGGGGTTGCCTCGGGGCGAACCTCAAGAGCGACAGCAGTTTGTTTGCCCTTCGCAAGGATGAAAGGGGTAGCCTTACGGCGTACCGCAACAGTATGATTGGCAAGAGATTTGCCAGTAGCAGGGTGCTGCCCATGCAAGGGGCTTGCTGGAGAGCCCACCAGGGCAAGAAAGCGGGGAGGCAAGGACCTTTAAATCCCCTGTCGCACCAACCTAGGTGAGGACTTGGGAGCTGGACCATGATTCCTTACTCAAAAGAAGAGTAGGGAAGGAGGCTTGAGCGGGTCGCTTCCCTGGGAAAGCCACGAGTGCAGGGTTAAGGAAATCCCCAACTCGAATGAATGAGTTGAACAACCCAGGTGCCATAGAAATGAGTGCAGAAAGTAAAGAAGGAAACTAGTCAAATAAGAGCGAACTGACTAAGGGGTAGTAAGTCCCCAGTGGAGTAACCAAGCTGGTTAGGTTCCTCGATCTCGCCCTCCGGATCAAGGTAATCTGGTGGCACATGTCTCGTATCTCTGATGGACCCGGGATTTGTGATCGCTCTCTCGAAACCTTGCTCGAGGCCAAGGGCAGGTATACCAACCAATGAGAGAAAAATTTTAGGTGGGTTCAAGACTTAATTGGGCTGGCTCATGTAGGCGCCCTCTTAGATCATAAAGAAAGCCCCCCAACTGCTTGAGCTGGTTCGGAACCGCCTCCCTTGACCTGTAACCCTCTTGTTTTTCTGCACAACACTTCTATGGTTAATTTGTAAGACAAGTCGGTGGAAAAGGACCCACCCTTTTCTTAGGGCAATGCACGTTCATGGGAGAAGGCGATGAAGTGCAAGGTTAGATGAAAGATGGAAAGGAGAAGAGAACTTGGCGGAGAGGAGAGGCTATCATGACAACCGAGAGCCACCGACTCGGAGTGGTAGCAAGATGGGCATGGTTCAGAGGACCAACGGGGTGGCAATACTACTCAAAACCAAAGTCGACGTGTCAGCGCTAGGCTAGGCCTACCCTCAATCAAGTGAGAAGAGAAAAAGGTGGAGAGGAAAGAATGAGACGGTGAAGAGAAGAGGAAATTCAAATGTCGATAGATATCGTGGTGGGCAATGCAAGGGATGGCGTATCCCTTGTAGATGGTGCTAACTCCTGACAAGGCTGATGGCGATGGTTTCTCCTAGGTCGCACAACGATAGACATGGGACGTAGGGAGAATGGCGATAGGCACCGGACGTAAGGAGGAAGCTCACGGACGGCGATGGGTGTTACGAGGGCCTCTAGCGGGCGGCGATAGGTATCGCCGTCTACGTTAGATGCGCCGCAGAGGAAGACTCCTGCAAGCGGTAACATATTTCGTATTCTAAGTACTTCACCAACACATCAAAGCTACGTCTTTGGGCGACGAGGGGCAGTGTCGTTTACAGACTTCACTGAGAGAAAGAGACAGTCAAGAAGGAGGGAAAGAAGACTCGTGCATGGCACTGCCATCGCCATGTGCGACCTATGACATTAAGGGAGAGCTATGCACAACACTGCCACTGTCATGCACGACCTCTGCGGGGGACTCAGAAGAGGGAAAAGAGAGGGGAGAAGGGAGAGAGAAGAAGAAAAGAAAAAGAAGAGAGAGAAGATTTACCTCAACCTTAGGGGTACCGATCGAAAGTTTCTCTCACCTTACCCTCTCTCTCAAGAGTAACACCACAATGGTAAGAGAGAGAAACTTGTATTAAGTGAAAACTCTCTCTTGTGTGTGTATGTGTCTGCCTCACCTATCTTTTACGTACAACGATGCTACGTATATATAGAAGTGTGCCCCAAACATGGGTGGATGATCATTAGTTACCCAAATTGTTGGAAATTAAGATTAAATAGAATTAAAAGAAATTAGAAAATAGGGTGCAAAATGACTTATTTGCCCCTTCCTAAAAAGTTGTGAAATTCCAAAACAGTCCCTGTGTTGCCTTAGGACTTGCGTGTTCTTGCATGACTGATCCAGGGTCGTTTTGATGCCCGGTTGATCGAAAGATGATTGTTTCCTTGTAGGGCTCGGCATGGCAATCGATTTGATACCCACTTCGAGTCATGGATCGTGTTTTTGGTGCACGATCATATGACTTGAATTTTGAGTAGACCTTGAAACTTCAAATTGATAGTGTGTTCGTTCCTTGATATTTTTCTATATTTTCTTCATTGATTCACACTAAGCATGCCGCTACGATCACGGGGCACCAAACGTAGTTTGATTCCGTGGCTGAACGAAGATTTTGCAAGTATGGAATTTTGGCCGAAATTAAGGATTCTTGCGATGGAATTTGCAGTCTGTTCATCGGCTTCGTGCGCAGAATCCAACCGTTTATCACGTATAGGGTTCGGGTCAGAGATGGCCCGAGTATGATGACTAAAACTTTTCCGGGGTGAGAAGAAGAGACCAACACCGACTGAGTAGGAGTGAGGCCAGCGCCAGTTGGAGTTGTGTGAGAGGCCAGCTCTGGATGGAGTTGTGTGCGAGTCCAACGCCTGTTTGATTTGTGTGAGAGGCCAACACCGGTTGGAGTTGTGTGGGAGGCCAGCACCAGTTGGAGTTGTGTGAGAGGCCAGCACCGGTAGGAGTTGTGTGAGAGGCCAGCGTCGATTGGAGTTGTCTGAGAGGCCAGCGCCGGTTGGAGTAGTGTGAGAGGCAGCGCTAGCTGGAGTTGTGTGGATAGGCCAAAGCTAGATGGAGTTGTATGAGAGGCCAGCGCCGCTTGTGTACCGTCATGCGTGAGTGGTGTAGTGCATGGTAGTCTAGGGAGCTATCATAATCATTTTGTTTCCCATGCTTGCTGTACCCATAGTCATTATGTCTCCATGCTGGTTCCCTCTCTCTCCTCATGCATGTCATTTAGCTTTGCATGAATGACACTTTTCACTTGCTACCCTTTTCTCTTTTATAAACCGATCCTTTCTCAGCCCTTCTCAGGAGCTTTAGCCCTCTCTCTTCCACTTTTTTCTCTCTCTCACTCTCTCTCTAAAACACTTAGAGTCTTATGATGGGGAGCTTGAAGGAGTGGCTGTGTGCATGAGTTTTGGAGCAAGTTTAGAGCTCAACGTAAGTAGATCATGTTATTGGGTGTTTTAGTATGAAGCATGAATCTAAACATGTATGAATGATAATTTAGGCATGAATGGAGCTTGAAATTAAGCATGAGATCAGCATGAGATTGTATAGAAATTGTGTGGAAGAATAGGATTTGCATGTTTATATTTTTGCTCTATTTTTCCAAAAATTTAAGCTCTTTTATATAATACGTTATGCATTATTGTGATTTCTGTAGAGTCTATAAACTTGTGGGTTGATGCTCTTATGAGTCTAGTTTAAGCTAGAATTGGTTTCATGTGAATATCTTGTGTGGCTTAGAAGTTATGCATTATTCTTTGAGGTACGTTATGGCTGGAATGTGGAATTCCAAAAAGTATTAGGGTTTTTGTGTCTCTCTATTGACCTATCAAATGATCTCAGAATTGCTTCAAATAACCTCTATTGGCAATCTTTTTGAGTCTAGTTCGAGTTTTATGGCTATATCTAAATTATACTCTTGATATACTGGAAGATATGACGTGAAATGTGCATGAATATCACTATTATCAGACTGTGCAAATTTCCAGGAACATCGCATCTGTTGTACTAAGACTTTGCTTGACCTATTGGAGTTCAAATGACAAGAAATCATGGCCATTTGAAAGGTGCATGAGTCTACTGTGATTTTTCATTTTTACCTTACTATGATTCTTCATTTAAGTAAAGTTATACTTCAAATCATGTCAGTAGATCGCCATCGACAGTTTTGGTAAAAACATAGAATTGATGTCTCTGATGTCAAGAGTTTTGAATAAACAAATAAGGTTCGATTTCTTCCAAGCCACTGCCATTTCTAATATTTTTTAATAAGCTTGAGATCACATGTTTAGTACTTTTCGAAATTCTCCCTAATTTGAGAGTTAAATGATTACTTGTAACAATATGTCACTATGGACAGTTTTTATGAAATTTAGAATTTATGCCTCTATCGCCAAGGATTTTGACTAGCCAAAAGGGATCCATTTTCTTCCAAACCACTGCCATTTGAACAGTTTATGAGTAACCTTTAATTCACATGTTGATAACTTTTTAGAATTTCTTCTTGATTGTGAGTTATGAAGTAAATTTTAAATACTTATCACTACCTTCACTACACAGCAGATTTCAGATAAAATATCTTCATTCTTTTGAACTTTTGAGGGGCCAAACAAGGTCCAATTGTTTTCAAACCACCCCGATTTGAAAGATAGGAGGAAAATTGGTTTTGGAACCATCTTCAAACTCTAAATGGTTTAATGAATACGACCCTAATGGTAAGCACACTTCATTGCTTTGATGGCAGGAAATTGAGCGGTAAGGCTTAACTGAAATAATGTCACTGTTACTATAGTACTGTCTTTGTGATACTGTTAAAATGTGATGTGCCTCACCCAAAATATGATACTGCTACTATCATGACAAGATATTGATATCTTTATTATGTGATATATGATATGTGAATGGATACCTACTGTGTGAATGATGGTATCAGATTACTTATGTGTTATGTGAATGGGTATCTACTGTGTGAATGATGGTATCGTGCTGTTTATCTATTATGTGAATGGGAACCTGCTACATGAATGATGGTATTATGCTGCTTATGTATTATGTGAATGGATACCTACTGTGTGAATGATGGTACCGTACTGCCTATGTGTTATGTGTATGGGTACTTACTGTGTGAATGATGGTACAATGCTGCTTATGTGATATGTGAATGGATACCTACTGTGTGAATGATGGTATCATGCTGCTTATGTATTATGTGTGTGGGTACCTACTGTGTGAATGATGGTACTGGGCTGCTTATGTGTTATGTGTATGGGTACCTACTGTGTGAATGATGGTACCAGCATATTGAGATATTGGCGTGCTTTGAGTGTATTGCACGACCAGCTGTGACATGATGCCATTTCTAGTGATATGGGAATTTCTCAGCATGCCTTGTGTGTATCGCATTGCCTAGGACATGTAACTTCTCATGAGGTGATAAGCTATGTGTGACTTCTTGGCATGCTTTGAGTGTACTGCATTGCCCGAGATATGTGGTTGTTTAATATGAGTGGGCGCCGCTTTGAGAGTATTACAGGGCTTGCCTGTGTGTTTGATGTTGGTAAGGTACATGCCTTGGAGTGTAATGCACTATATGACTATGTGGGTGCTAAGGGATGAAAATATGCTTTATTATGAAATAAGAGTATGCTCCTTTGTGATAAGTATGCATACAGTAGAACATGTTCAATCATACATGAATGAGTAATATTAAGGAATGCATATGATGATACTCCTGAGGAATGGTCTTTCTGAACTACTAATTCATGTCGTATCCATTATCTGTACTGGGAATATGAATGATAATTACAACATTAAACAAATGAGAATTTTGATATCTTATATTGTGCCTGCTCTACCTGAAAAGCACCATCCTATAATTGTGACATAATTGTGATGCATGACTGCTATTTTATGAGCATGGCTTAGAATCTTGATATGTGTTGTGTGATAATACTCATAGGTAGGGAAGCATAATGTTGTGATCTACTTTCTGAGCTTTTTAGCTCATCCCTTTGCTTCCACCCTTGTAGATTGACTGCCACAAGTCGAGAGCGACAGGAGGTGATCGTGTTTGGTGGATGGAAAGCCCGTGCTCAACAAGTGGATCCATGTTCCTGTGTAGTTCTTGAGTAGGTGTTTGTTAGTCGTCGGTCTTGCAGTCGTTGGTATTAAAGTTATGTATTTTGATGGCAGGCCAGCAGTGCCTTGGACAATTGTAATATTCTGGATATTATAGTTATGAACTTGGAGAATGCATATGGATATGAATGGTTTTAATTTATTCAGCTTTTGTTATGCTTTTGGTGGGAGTTTTAGTTTTTCTTTTGTGGCTTATTTCTGATTCTACCTATAATATGCATTGAACCACTCGCACCTAAGTGACGTGTGCGACCTTTGAGATAGCGATCCCACACCCTGTCACCCTCTGGTATGGAATGGTAGGGGTCAGGGGGTCGTGACAGTTACGATATCAGAGCCGCCAGGATAGGATCTTTGGCCTAGTGAGTCTTGGAAGTGTCTCTAGAATTTTTTGGGCTAGTTTGGTGACTGGAATGCTCCTGTGGTAGGTCATGAGGCCGAGGACTCGTATTGATGATGCGAGAGTAATGAAAATATCGAAGCCCTCGGAGTGTTGGTCAGGACCTTGGGGGCCATGACCTAGATGATGAAGGAGAATATGTCAGCCCCGACTGCCTCCGGCCCAGGGTTGTATGATAGTAGTTTATTGAGAGGTTTAAGAAGTTAGGGCCACCCACTTTTGCGGGGCATGGTGGAGTAGAGAAAGCCGAGAGATGGCTGATGCAAGTTGAGAAGATCTTTAGAGTCTTGCAATGCACGTATGAGCAGAAGTTGAGGCTGGGTACCTTCATGCTAGAAGGGGACGCCGAACATTGGTGGTGTTCAGCTCAGCAGGCTTAGGAAGAAGGGAAGGTTATATCTACTTGGGAAAATTTTTTAGAAGCCATGTTTTAAGTGTGGTAAGCTGGGCCACTTGATCAGAAACTATCCTGTGATGGGAGGCGAGGCTAAGCCAAGGGCACAAGGCCGAGTGTTTGCACTTGTGGATCAGGAGGCGAAGGGTTCTACCCCAGAGGCCCAAGATGAGCCCCTTTGGTTGAGATGATAGAATTCTACTTGTGTCTGATTGCTTTTCTGCTCTATTATGGCATCACTTTGATATGTCACATAAGTGCTGAATGAGATTTCTTGGCATTCTTCGAGTATATTACATAGCCAATGATGTATAATTGTCGACATGCATTGAGATGTATTACATTGTCTGACTTGTGATTGGCATGTTTTGAGTGTATTGCACAGCCAATGATGTATAATTGTCGACATGCTTTGAGATGTATTGCACTGTCTGAATTGTGATTGGCATGCTTTGAGTGTATTGCATGGCCAATGATGTATAATTGTCGACATGCTTTGAGATGTATTACATTGTCTGACTTGTGATTGGCATACTTTGAGTGCATTGCATGGCCAATGATGTATAACTGTCGACATGCTTTGAGATGTATTGCATTGTCCGACTTGTGATTGGCATGTTTTGAGTGAATTGCATGGCTAATGATATATAATTGTCGACATGCTTTGAGATGTATTACATTGTCCGACTTGTGATTAGAATGCTTTGAGTGTATTGCATGGCCAATGATGTATAATTTTCGACATGCTTTGAGATATATTGCATTGTCCGACTTGTGATTGGCATGCTTTGAGTGTATTGCATAGCCAATGATGTATAATTGTCGACATCCTTTTGAGATGTATTGCATTGTTCGACTTGTGATTAGCATGTTTTGAGTGTATTGCATGGCCAATGATGTACAATTGTCGACATGCTTTGAGATGTATTGCATTGTCCAACTTGTGATTGGCATGCTTTGAGTATATTGCATGGCCAATGATGTATAATTATCGACATGCTTTGAGATGTATTACATTGTCTGACTTGTGATTGGTATGCTTTGAGTGTATTGCATGGCCAATGATGTATAACTGTCGACATGCTTTGAGATGTATTGCATTGTCCGACTTGTGATTGGCATGCTTTGAGTGTTTGCATGGCCAATGATGTATAATTGTCGACATGCTTGGAGATGTATTGCACTGTGCGACTTGTGATTAGCATGCTTTGAGTGTATTGAATGACCAATGATGTATAATTGTCGACATGCTTTGAGATGTATTGCATTGCTACCTTGTGACTGACCCAATTTGGGCGTATTGCATGGCTGATGATGTGTGATAGTCAGCATGTTTTGAGCATACTGCATTGTCTGACTTATGATATGAGATTTGATTGGCATACCTTGAGTGTAATGTATTGCCTGATTTGTGATTCATGGATTAATGTGCTTAACCTGTAATGAATTATGGAGGAATCTCTTTGGTGTTGGACTCTAAATGATGTATGGTGTGTTTGTGTGCTAGAGTATTTCCTAGAAAATTTGACTCTCTTGGATGCTTAGGATTTTTGGACGCCTTTCTAGGCAAGGGTTGGTTGTATGTGCTTACCTCAATAGGTTGATTGAAAAGAAGTTCCATGGTTGAACCCCCATTTATTTTATGATCAAGTATACGATTTTGAGGACAAAATCATTTTTTTAGGGGGGGATGATGTGTGACCCCAAACTTTTCCCACCTGAGGAGAAAAGACCAGCACCGGCTGAGTAGGAGTGAGAGGCAGCACCGATTGGAGTTGTGTGAGAGGCCAGGCAGGTTGGAGTTGTGTGAGAGGCCAGCGCCGGTTGGAGTTGTGTGAGAGGCCAGTGCCGTTTAGAGTTATGTGAGAGGCCAGCATCGGTTGGAGTTGTGTGAGAGGCCAGCGTCGGTTGGAGTTGTGTGAGAGGCCAGTGCCGGTTGGAGTTATTTGAGAGGCCAACGGCAGTTGGAGTTTTGTGAGAGGCCAGCTCCGGTTGGAGTTGTGTGGATAGACATGCACCGATTGGAGTTGTGTGAGGGGCCAGCGCCAGTTGTGTACCACCGTGCATGAGTGGTTGAGTGCATGATAGTCTAGGGAGGTCTCTCTCTCTCTCATAATCATTTTGTTGCCCATGCTTGCTGTACCCATAATCATTATGTCTCCATGCTTGTTCCCTCTCTCTCCTCATGCATGTCATTTAGCTTTGCGTGAATGACCCTTGTCACTTGCTGCCCTTTTCTCTTTTATAAATAGATCCTTTCTCAGCCCTTCTCAAGAGGTTTGGCCCTCTCTCTCCCACATTTTTTTTTCTCTCTCTCTCTTTCTCTCTCTCTCTCTCTCTAAAAAACTTAGAGTCTTATGTTGGGTAGCTTGGATAAGTGGCTGTGTGCAGAAGTTTTTGGAGCAAGTTTAGAGCTCAAGGTAAGTAGATCATGTTATTGTGTATTTTAGTATGAAGCATGAAATGAAGCATGACTCTAACCATGTATGAAGATTGATTTAGGTATGAATGGAGCTTGAAATTAAGCATGAGATCAGCAGAATATTGTAAAGAAATTGTGTAGAAGAATAGGATTTGCATGTATATATTTGTGCTCTGTTTTTCCATAAATTTAAGCTCCTTTGTATAATATGTTATGCACTGTTGTGATTTCTATTGAGCCTGTAAATTTGTGAGTTCATGATCTTGTGAGTCTATTTTAAGCTAGAAGTAGTTTCATATGATTATCTTGTGTAGCTTAAAAATTTACGCTTTGTTCTTTGAGGTATGTCATGGCTAGACCGTGGAATTCCAAGGAGGGTTGGGGTTTTTGTGTCTCTCTGTTGACCTATCAAATGATCTCAGAATTGCTTCAAATCACCTCTATTGGAAAGATTTCTGAGTCTACTTCGAGTTTGATGCCTATGTCTAAATGATATTCTTGATATATTGGAACATATGATGTGCATGACTATCACTGTTATCAGACTTTGCAAATTTTCAGGAACATCGCTTCTGTTGTTCTGAGACTTTGCTTGACTTATTGGAGTCCAAATGATATGAAATCATAGCCATTTGAAATATGCATGAGTCTATTGTGTTTTTTATGTTTTTAGCTTTCTCTTATTCTTTATTTATGCAAATTTATACTTCAAAACATGCCAATAGATCACCGTAGACAGTTTTGGTAAAAACACAGAACTGATGTCTCTTATGTCAAGAGTTTTGAACAACCAAATGCGGTTTTATTTATTTTTTATTGTGAGTTATGAAGTAAATTTTAAAGACATGTCACTGCCTTCACTGCACAGCAGATTTCAGATAAAATATCTTCATTCTTTTGAACTTTTGAGGGGCAAAACAAGGTCCAATTGTTTTCAATCCACCTCGATTTGAAAGATATGAGGAAAATTGGATTTGGAACCATCTGCAAACTCTAAATGGTTCAATGAGTACGACCCTAAAGGTAAGAACATGTCATTGCCTTGATGGCAGGAAATTGAGTAGTGAAGCTTAACAGAAATAATGTCATTGTTACTATAGTACTATCTTTGTGAAACTGTTAAAATATGATGTGCCACACCCAAAATGTGGTATTGCTACTATCATGACAAGATACTGATATCATCATTATGTGAAATATGATATGTGAATGGATACCTACTGTGTGAATGATGGTATCATGCTACTTATGTGTTATATGAATGGGTACCTACTGTGTGAATGATGGTATCGTGCTCCTTATGTGTTATGTGAATGGGTACTTATTGTGTGAATGATGGAATCATGCTGCTTATGTGTTATGTGAATGGATACCAATTGTGTAAATGATAGTATCGTACTGCTTATATGTTATGTGTATGGGTACCTACTATGTGAATGATGGTACCATGCTACGTATGTGATATGTGAATGGATACCTACTATGTGAATGAAGGTATCATGCTGCTTATGTGTTATGTGTATGGGTACCTACTATGTTAATGATGGTACCGAGCTAAGTATGTGTTATGTGTATGGGTACCTACTGTGTGAATGATGGTACTAGCATATTGATATATTGGCGTGCTTTGAGTGTATTGCACGACCAGCTATGACATGATGACATTTCTAGTTATATGGGAATTTCTCAGCATGCCTTGGGCGTATCGCATTTCCTGGGACATTTAACTTCTCATGAGGTGCACATGAGGTGAAAAGCTATGTGTGACTTCTCGGCATGTTTTGAGTGCATTGCATTGCTAGAGATATGTGACTATTTAATATGAGTGGGCAGAACTTTGAGAGTATTGCAGGGTCTTCCTATGTGTTTGATGTCGGTAAGGTAGATGCCTTGGAGTGTAATGCACTTCCTGACTATGTGAGTGCTAAGGGATGAAAATATGTTTTATTATGAAATAAGAGTATGCTCCTTTGTGGTAAGTATGTATACTGTAGAACATGTTCAGTTATAGATAAATGAGTAATTTTGAGGAATGCATATGATGATACTCCTAAGGAAAGGTCTTTTTCAACTACTAATTCATGTGATATCCATTAACTGCACTGGGAATATGAATGATAATTACAGCATTGAACAAATGTGAATTCTGATCTCTTATATTGTGCCTGCTCTACCTAAAAAGCATCATCTTATAATTTTGGCATAATTGTGATGCATGACTCCTATTTTATGAGCATGGCTTAGAATCATGATCTCTGCTGTGTGATAATACTCATAGGCAGGGAAGTATAATGTTGTGATCTACTTACTGGGCTTTTTAGCTCATCCCTTTGCTTCCACCCTTGTAGATTCACTACTGCAGGTCGAGAGCAGTGGGAGGTGATCGTGTTTGGTGGACAGAGAGCCCACGCTCAATGAGTGGATCCATGTTCTTGTGTAGTTCTTGTGTAGGTATTTGTTAGTTGTCGGTCTTACGGTTGTTGTTATTGAAGTTATGTATTTTGATGGCAGGCCAGTAGTGCCTTGGACGATTGTAATATTCTGGATGTTGTAGTTATGACCTTGGAGAATGCATATGGATATGAATGGTTTTAATTTATCTAGATTTTGTTATGTTTCGGGTGGGATTTTTAGTTTTTCTTTCGTGGTTTGTTTCTGATTCTACCTATCATATGCGTTGAGCCACTCCTACCTGAGAAACATTTGCGACCTCTGTGATTATGATCCCACATCCTGTCGCCCTCTGATTTGGGACGGTAGGGGTCAAGGGGTGGGGTCGTGATATCGAGACCTTACGCCAACAATGGAATTGGTCTCGCGTCGATCGGGCTCATGAGCAGCATGATTTGGCTGCTCGAGGGAGGCACGACGTAGCTGAAATTTCTTTACTTTCTTAACGGATCAACAACTTCTCTCTAGCTTTTATTTGCACTTGAGTATTGTCACGGGGCATGCCACATATCGAATCGCTTGTCTGGACTAGATGAACATGCTCACCAAATTTTACTGCAATCTGACATGGGAAGGCTGAGATATGAGCATCGAAAATATGCGACTCCTCCTAATCACTCTTTCTCCTATAACTTCTTCCTGGAGTGTCCGTTTGGGCTGAAGCTTGACACCTAGGGGTTTTGAGCAGTGCTGGATCCAATGGTGGTGGTCCCAC
Source organism: Amborella trichopoda (assembly GCF_054954075.1). Lineage (NCBI taxonomy): Eukaryota > Viridiplantae > Streptophyta > Magnoliopsida > Amborellales > Amborellaceae > Amborella > Amborella trichopoda. Next base: position 24,857,818 of record NC_142338.1, on the reverse strand, counting down.
AGCCGTTTGGGGTGCTGAAAATGTATCTAGTTATAGGGGTCCTTTTTAGGGTCCCACAGCCGCTTGGCTGATTCTGCCAGAACTGTTTCTCAGTCTGCACTGCCTTAGACAAGTCAGAATGCGACGAAAATTCGAAAGAGACTTTTGAGAGACCTCATGAAGATCTTGGCCAGTTTTGTGGCTGTTCTAAAACTAAATTTTCACTACTTGCTAGGCCTTTATTGAGCGGGGGCCTCATGTTAATGAAAATACCTTCCAACACCATGCAGTTTAAGGTCGTGCACCTAGACCATCGCTACAGTTTAAGGTCATGTAGTTTAGACTTTAAAAACAGTTTAATGTCGTGCACCTAGAGCATAATGTGGTAAGGGAATGTGGCTCCATGGGGAACAGAGCCATAACTGGAGACTTGACTCCCTGAATATATGATGACTGTAGTACCGAGAATGGACTCCCAGGGGATGCAGAACAGTGCTCATGAAGATGACATGTCATAACATCTACACATATTGAGTTGACGAATTTCGGCTCCTACTTCGTAGCCTAGGATTATTTACCTCAGGACATTTCCTGCTCTACCTTAGTGAAATCCTTGGCTACAAGGAGTGCTCCAAATGGATATGGCGAGCATTCAGGGACGACATCTCTATCATCAACAGCATCAACTTTGATTCTCAAGTCAACATGTCTCCATTCTGCTACCCAGACAGGCGTTGGCACTGGTGAAGATAGTTGAATGGTGGCCCCGAGGTTTGCGAGCTCATCGGCTTGCGTGTTTAGCCTTCTAGGGATATGACTTAGGGATAAATCGTCGAAATGGGCCATATAAGATTTGGCCGTATCATGATAAGGCTTGAGGGTATCCTTCCTTATGTCATAAATCCCCTTAAGCTGCCGGATGACCAGCTCAGAGTCATCAAAAATGTCCAGCTGCTCCAGGTCTAGCCCAGAGCGATCTCGAATCCGATTATGAGGGCTTAGTATTCAGCCTCATTATGAGAAAATGCCTCTGTGAGTGAGAAGGATAAAGGAATCATTCCACCATCGGGAGTCAGGAACACGACTCCGGTGTCCCCTCTATCAAACTGGAATGCTCCATCGAAGTACATCTCCCACAGCCGAGTTAGCACCATACAGAAAACTTCTTCATTCGGGAGATCACTTGACCAGGAAGATTCTGAAGGGACTGGGTGAGCGACGAGAAAGTCTGCTAAGGCTTGACCTTTGACGGCCTTCTGTGGTACATATGTGATGTCGAACTCCATCAGCAATACTGCCCACTTGGTCAAGCGTCCTGATAAGAATGGTCGGGTCATAAGGAACTTGACCGGGTCCGCCTTTGAGATTAGCTTGACTTCATGACCGAGAAAGTAATGTAGGAGCTTAAGTACTGTAAAGATCAAGGCTAGGCACATCTTCTCGATAGTAGGGTAATTCTACTCGGCACCTTACATCCTACGGCTGAGATAATAGAGTGTTGTTTCTTTCCCCTCATCATTGTTCTATGCTAGGAGTGCCCCAAGTGACTCATCAATGGAGGTCACGTATAGGATGAGAGGCCTCCCTAACACTGGTGTGGAGAGTACCAGAGGATTCAACAAGTACTGCTTGATATCATCAAGTACAGCTTGGCTCGCCTCATCCCATATGAAGGGAGTGCCTTCTTCAGCAAGTGTGAAAAGGGCTTGCATAGTCCTGAGAGGTTTGAGATGAACCTTTGAATGTAGGCTAGCTGCCCATGGAGAGACTGAAGTTCGCGCAGAGTTGTCGGAAGTGGCATGTCTCGGATCGCCTTGATTTTGACCTGCTCAATCTCCAGCCCACGATACCTCACGATGAACCCTAAGAACTTTCCTGAGCGTACGCCCAAGGTGCATTTCAAGGGGTTCATCTTGAGTTGGTGACGCCTTAGCCGCTCAAATACCTTTTCGAGGTCCTTCATGTGAGTGTCCTTTGCTTCAGACTACACCACCAAGTCACCACCAAGTCCTTCATGTGAGCGCCAATTAGCTTTTTTACAATTAGGTTTTACGTGTTTATTTAGAATTAGGTCCAAACATGGGTGTACATCAAAAAACTACCTAAATTGATGATGATTACAATTTAATTGAATTAAAAAAAATTCTAAAAATGGGTGCAAAATGACTATTTTGCCCCTGCCCAATAATAGATGGAATTCCATAACAGTCCATGCTGCTGCCTTAGAACTTGCGTGATCTTCTATGACTGATCCGGACTTGCTCTAATGTCCTTTTGATCAAAATATGATTTTTTTCTTGAAGGTCTCGACATGGCGATCGATTTGATACCAACTTCAAGCCATGAATCATGTTTTTAAGCCACGATCATGTGACTTGAAATTTGGATGAATCTTGAAACCTTTGAATCGATAGTGTGCTCGTTCCTTGATGTTTATCCATGATTTCTTCACTGGATCACACTGAACATGCCGTCACGATTGTGTAGCAACGAACGCAGCTCGATTTCATGCTCGAACGAAGATTTCGCAACTTTGGAATGTTGGCCGGAATCCAGAATTTCGATGACGGAATTTACAATCACTTTATTGGCTTCATGTGCAAAATTCTACAGTTCATCATGTATGAGGTTCGGACCAAAGGTAACCCTAGACCTTATGCACATGATGGAACTGGTCTCATGTCAATCTGATACGCGAGCGTCATAATTAGGCTGCTCGAGGGAGGCGTGTCGCTGCTGATTTCTCCATCTCTCTTCACAGATCAGCAACTTCTCTTTAGCTTTTCTCCTTGTTTAAGTGTCGTCATGGGGCGTGCCATATATCAAAACGCTCGTCTTAACGAGACAAACATGCTCACAAAATTTGAGCACAATCTGATTCGGGACAAATGAGATATGTCCCCCGAAATTCACTACTTGAGACTGTGCTTTATGGAGTTTGGTTGTAGGGTGGCCACACGGGAATAGTGTGCGGCTCCTCCTGTTTCGATTTTTTGCCAATAACTTATTCTTTGAGTGTTCGTTTAAGCTGAAATTCTACCCCTAGAGGTTTTCAATCGTGCCAGATGCAATGGCAATGGTCCCACAGCAATTTGACACACCAAAAATAGAGTTCTAGTTAACAGGTCTATTTCAGGGTGCTAGACTGATTTTTTTGAAATTTGTTACTTTGTCTACACTGCCTTAAACATGTCGGATTGCGACAAAACTATGCAGATGGCCTTTTGAAGTTCTTAAGAAGAGTCTGACCTATTCTGGGGCAATTATGAGACTATCGAGAATTCCACTGTATGTCAGGCTTTATTGATAGACTTCCTCTTTATTCCGCATCAGGGACCATGGTGCTGAAAAATGTCTTCAAACAGGCTATCATCCGGGTGACTTGAGGGTCAGCTCGGGCTCGATCTGCTGGTTCAACTTAAGCAGGCTGAGACCTATGAGCTTGTGTCTGTGAGGGACTAGGTAGGAGTTTATCTCTCACAGGGTGAAGCCGTGTGTGCTAAGAGGGAGGACAAAGTGGACAGCCCCCGTGTGCTCGAGCTAGCACAGAACTGGCGCTGCCCCGAGCTGTGGGATGCAAATGCATGGCGCATGCAGGGTTCAGCCCGAGAAGCCCTAGCCTTGGACGCGAGCTCAAGGTAGCATGAAAGTTGCCCCGAGGTGTGGCTCAAGTGGACGGACCACGAGCCTTTCGGTGTGTGCAAGAGGTGGAGCTCCCAGGATCTCCACCTCTGTGTGTCGAGCTTCTACGCATAGAGGTTCGAGGTGGCGAACGAGTATGGGGGTTGGCCTTGCGGCCTCAGGAGAGATGGCAACCTTCTTGCCTTTCACTAACGTGGATAGGGCAGCTTTTCGGCGTACCTTAGCAATGTGACAGGAAAGCGACTTGCCAGTAGTAGGGTGCATGCTGTGGGTGGTAGCAAACGTGCTACCAATGCGAAGGGCCTTGGTGGAGGGCCCACCAGGACTGGAAAGTGGGGAGTTAGGGACCTTCAAGTCCCTTCTCGCACCAATCCAGGAAAGAACCTGGGACCCGGACTGTGAGTTCTGACTTAAGAGGAGTGTAGGGAACGAGCCTTGAGAAACTCGCTTCCCCAGGACGATCACGAGTGCAAGGATGAGAAAATCCCCAACTCAGATGAACGAGTTGGACAACTTATATGCCATGGAATGCAGTGCAGAAAGTAAAAGGTGATGCCCATCAAGCAAGAGTGAACCGACAAAGGGGTAGGAAGTCCCAGTGGAGTCACCAAACTAGATCTCGCCACCTAAATCTAGATGATCGGGTGACACATGTCTCCGGTTCAGAAGACCAAGGAGCTGAGATTGCTCTCTCAGGAACCTTGTTCACAAAACAAGGGCAGGTGCCCAACTGGTGAGAAAGCAATTTTATTCGTGAGGTGGGGACCAACCTCACCAGGGTCCGTGACTTAACCTCACCAGGGTCCGTGACTTAACCTCACCAGGGTCCGTGACTTACTCGGGCTGACTCACGCGGCCGCCCTCTTAGATCATGATGAAAAGCCTCCCAGCTGCTTCAGCTGGTTCGGAATCACCTCGCCTGACATGTAATCTCTTTGTTTTCTGCACAGCACTAACATAGTTAATTTGCAAGACAAGTGGGCCGAGAGATCTACCCTTGTCTTGGGGTGAACGTACACGGATGTGCACATTCAAATGGTAGAGAAGCTGAAAAGTTAGGGTGGTGAGGAAGAGGGTTTAAATAAGAGGAGAACAAAGAAGAGGACTTGACAAGGGGAGGAGACTAGCATGATAGCTAAACTAGAATAGTGATCGACTCGGAGTAGTAGCAATACGGGCATGGTAACTCTGACAGGCACGACAGTAATACTACTTGAAACCAAGGCCGACATGAATGTCCTAATCTGGTGTGGCAGCAAGACGGGCATGGTATTCTGGACCAGCACGACAGCAATACTACTCGACAGTCAGACCGCCATGACAGTACTATACTGAGTCTATCCTTTAGTTAAGCGAGAATGAAAGAAAAGATAAGAAAAGATAAGAAAAGAGAGTGGAGAGAAAACACGAGATGAAGGAGAAAGATGGTCACGGTGGCGTCAGGCAACGCCGTCCACAGCCGTAGAGTAACAGTGTCGTGGCCCCTAAACGGCGCTAGACACTACTGTTCGGGGCGGAAGGGTGAGCAGTGAACTACAGACGACATTGGCCATTGCCGTCGGTGACATGGGAAGGCAACAACAACTCTTCGCGGGAGGCGATAGGTGTCGCCATCTGCGACATGGGAAGGCAGCAACGACCCTTTGTGAGAGGCGATAGGTATCGCTGTCTGCGATAGGCACAGAGCACAAAAGAGAGGCCTGTGGACGGCAGTAAGCATCACCTCAATCCTTCGCGACAGGCGATAGGTATTGCCGTCTGCGCTAAGTGCGAAGTATAGGTAAGTCCCACGAGCGGCGATAAGCATTGCCGTCTGCGATAGGCGCGAAAAACTGGTGACACCCTTGCCGGCGGCGATAGGCATCTCCATCTGCAATAGGTGTGAAGCACGGGTGAGACCCCCGCAGGCAGCGATAGGCATCGCCATTTATGAAAGACGCAAAGAACAGGTGAGATCCCCACAAGCAGCGATAGGATTCGCCGTCTGCGATAGACGCGAAGCACGAGCAAGACCCCCACGGGTGGCAATAGGCATCTCTGTCTGTGCTTGCGTAGGATGCCAAAGACACGCCTGCGAACGGCGATGAGCAGCGCTGTCTACAACCCATGATAAGAAAGAGAGATAGTCCGCCGTCGGCAATGCATCGTCGTGAGAGATATGAATCCCAGAACCAAAACAAGAGCCCGACCCGCTGCTTGAGCGTGGCCCAGCTCACCTTATGCTCCTTCAGACGGTGTTATGCACAACAATGACTAACGTCGTGCGTGAACTATGTTGAGGGAAAGAGATGAACGAAGAGAGGGGGAAAGAAGCTCATGCATGGCGCTGCCATTGCCCTGCACGACCGACGAAAACACATGAGGGGGAAGAGAGAATAGGGAAAGAAGAGAAAGACAAAACAGAAAGAAAGAGGCATGCACGACACTGCCACTGCCGTGCATAGCCTCTGATAAAGACTCAGTAGAGAAGAAGAAGATAGACAAAGAAGAAGAAAGAGAAGAAGAGAGAAAAAGAGAACCAAAGAGAGAGAAGAAGGGAAGAGAGAGAAAATACCTTAAAGATAGGAGGGGTACCGCTCTAAACTTTCTCTCTCCTCTCTCTCTCTCTCTCTCTCCAAAGAAGAAACGTGACCCAACTCTTGCTCTTGAAAAAAAAAATTATTAATCAAAAGGAGGGTTCTTTACAATGAGCATTACATGTATATATATAGCATGGGCATCCGAACATGGGTGGACAACTAATTTTTTATATAATTGAAGATAATTACAATTTCTTTGAATTAAAAAAAAAATGGAAAATGGGTGAAAAATGAATGATTTGCCCCTTCCTAACAATTGGAGAAATTCCAAAGCAATCATTGTTGAGACCTTCGGACGTTCTTGATTTTTCTCAGACGATCCACTGATGATCCGACATCCAAATGAACAAAAGATGATTTCCATCGTGTAGGGATCGGCATAACGATCATTTTGATATCAATTTTAAGCCATGAATCACACTTTAAAGGCATGATCGCATAACTTGAAATTCACATAGATCTGGAAAACTTTTCATTGATAGTGCATCTTCATGTCGATGTTTTTCTATGATTTCTTTGTCGAATTGCACTGAGCATGTCACCACGATCGCGTTACAACAAACGGGACGTGATTTGGTGCCTGAACGAAGATTTGACAATCTTGAACTTTTGGCCGGAATTTGGGATTCCGACTGCCAGAATCTGTAGTGACTTCAGCGCTATCTTGTGCGAAATCCAACCATTCATCACGCGCGGGGTTCGGACAAGCGATAGCCATGGATCTAACGCATACAATGCAACTGGTCTCGCATTGATCGGGCTCTCGAGTGCTGTGATTTGGATGTTTGAGTGAGTGGATGTCCTACTGATTTTTTGCAACGTGCGACTTTGAATCATGATCTTCTCTCTAGTTTTTCTCTTTGCATGGACATCATCACGGGGACCTGACACATATCAAAAAGCTCGTCTCGACAAGATGAACGCACTCCAACAAGTTTGAGCACGGTCCGATCTCGGATGAGGGAGAAATTGACATCGTAAGTTCACTATTTGTGACTGTGCTTTAATGGAGTTTTAGTTGCAGGATGGCCACACGGGAATAGTATGCGGCTCCTCCTATTTCAATCTTTTGCCTATAACTTCTTATTGGAGTGCTTGTTTAAGCTGAAATTTGACTCCTAAGGGTTTTCAACTGTGGCGGATCCAATGGCAGTAGTCTCATGGCCATCTTATACTCTGAAATTAGGGTTCCAGTTATAGGGGTCTGTTTCATGGTGCTAGAGGTTGATTCTGCCGAAACAGTTTTTTCGTCTGCACTGCCTTAGACCTGTCAAAATGTGACGAAACTTAGTAGGAGACCTTTAGGAGTCATTATAAAGATATTGATCTGTTCTAAAGCTATTCTGAGACTGTTAAAATTTTCACTATTTGTCAGGCTTTATTGCCAGTCATCCCTCTTTTATTCCCCATCGGGGACCCATGGTGCTGAAAATGTCTTCAAATAGTCACATTTCTATGTCGAGAACTACAATGGATTTTATTGCCCTCATGTGCTGAAAATCGTGGTATGGAGGCCTTCTTGCCTCTATTTTCTGATTTTCGTTGTTTTGATCTTAAATCTATTGTCTTGCAAGTTTGGGCTAGTGAGCAAATCCCTATTGTTACTCCCATCCTTATCGAATTAGAGCTATTGACGCTCGTAGTTTGGCTTATGTGGGCGATTCTTCCCATTTTAAAGATGTTGCCAATTATCGGAAGGTCTTGGAGACGTTACAACAATTCACCTGAATTTTTCCTGGTTTGGAGGACTCTTCTGTATCTTTACCTAGGCTGGTGCAATCTTGCCTCTTCTTGACTTGCCACCCTCTATAAATGGCTACTTTCCTCATTGAGTTGTTTGCTAATTCAGGTTGCATAGACTTTTGTTTTCTTTCTTGGGCCTATTGACTATCGCTTAATTTATCCATGGAGGCATACTTCCAAGAAACTGCTTGGCTTGGCGACTCTTTAATGGAAATGCAAGAGTGATTCAAAGAAGGATGTCATGGTTAGTGTTGAGAAGCCCTCCTATTCTGCTAATTATGAATCTTGGTGGAATAGGGCTCGCCCTCGTCGACTCGTCTGAGATAGTACTCATAAAAGGGGTGAGTCTTCATCTTCGCCCATTCTGAAGGCAGCAAAGAGTCAGCTTCTTCCATTTCCTATCTCAAGAAGTTAAAGGTCTTTGAGATTCGACTTTGGATTAGCATGAAAGAGGCAAAAGCTCAGGTGGATTTATTCATGGAATAGATTGCAACTAATAAAGAGAAGGAGGCTGGTCAGAAGACCAAAAAGGAATAGTGTCTAAGATTTTTATTTTCCTTTATTTGTTTGAATGATGTACATTCTTCAAGACCATCTTTGGATTTACGACTCCTTTTTGTTTACGAATATGTCCATGGGGCAGACCAGGCACCAAGTCATTTGGACCATTCGAGATTTAGCACTACTGGAGAGGATAGCTTGGGGACCAGCCATCTTATGGAACCTCTTTCATAGTCTGAGGCATGTGTCCCTGGACTGAGTGCATACTGTAGGCGGCTGCTTAGTCTTTCTTAAGGTATTCTTCTTCTTCCCTTTTCCTCGCTCTTTGGTAGATCTCCAAGTCCTTTAAAGATAAGTTTGGACATTTACCTTTGGTATATAAGTATGGGCTTGAGAGAACATAGCTATCTCGAACACCCTACCCCCACAACTTTGGCACCTCAGTTTCTTCATATCCACGGGTGGGCCTTTAGGGTTTGGGAGAAAGACAATGTACACTCGCACTCTTTCTACACACTATTCTTGGATATCTTGCAGGATCAGGAGGTGAGTAGCTTTCTTATAATCCCTTGTTTATTTTAGGTTGGATTAAGCTGATAGAATTCTGGCTTTAAGTCTGGTTTTCTTTTCCTTTCACATTATTTGGTGTCCGATGAAGGATAAGCCCCTCCCTCGTTTGTACTTTGATTCTTTAAGGGCCTTCCTGTTGAGGGTCCTCTCATTAGCTTGGAGATAGTCGAGATACATCGACTTGAGAGGGTCATTCCATCTCATTTCATCTTTACTTCATCATGGGAGCCTCCTTGCATTTGACACAGGACCTAGAGGATCATGAGACAAACATAACGCCTTTGGTTGCTTAGTGGGAGGCTTGACGAGGGTTGAACTCACCCCTCGAGATGCACCCAATGCAGAATAAAAGGAGAGGTATCAATCCCTCTCGAGCGAGGTAGTATACCTGTAGAGCCATGGGCAGGATATTGCCTACCATTGAAGGAAGCTCGATCTAGTGAAGGGGCTACTCCAGATTATTGTGAGGAGCTGACAAAGATGCGGCTACTCCAGTATCTTGTGAGGAGCTCACTAGGCAATAGAGGATGACATAGGTTGAGCAAGATGTTGTTCATATTGAGGTTACCTATCTAAGGGCTAAGCTAAAGCACGTCCGCAGGTGTTCGAATTCTTCAACACCAACCACCACACTGATGTAGACCGTCTGCATTGGGAGAGGGCTTAGGAATCCTAGGTATGAGTCTCTCTATATTAGTCTCCTACTCTTGCTGTCATTGTCTTATGGACATCCAGGTAGGGCATTTCCATAATAATCTGTTTAAAAAATGTCAGAAATAATGAGGAATCCAAACTATTGTGCAATGATAACATTGAGGTATTCCCTTGTACATATATTCAATGAGGCCTTATATGCCTTTAGCCCAAGAATCATACAAGTTGGACATCATTTGGCTCATCATCCATAATTCGTGGGTGGCCACAATATGCCTTGACTGACGGCCTCAAACATGATATTCTGTGGATTGGTCTGAAACTCTTGGGAAATTATATTTGAGGCATAATAATTCTTATTCTAAAGTTTAAAGTCATTTGGAGATTGCTTAGCCCCTCACCCATATTCGTTGCCAACCAAATCCTTATATATCATCTACTAGACAGATAACCAGGATGACCTCTAGTCACTAATTTTGAGATTTCTTCTAATCTATAAGGAGTTTTCTCATGGGACTAGGACTAATGGGTTTCTGACTCAATGCCCTACTAGCCACATAAGTGTGGCATCCTATGGATCTCTCATACGAGAGTGACAAACTTCACAACAGTAGCCATAAAAACTGTGCAAATGCTTGCTTCCTCTGCATGATTTCTCTCAATATATGGAGATTTGTGAGCCCAAATCTGGTGGAGATGTGTGTCATAGTCTCCTCAACAAAATATCATACTCCTAGAGTCTATTTCCTTGTGGTGAGAGTAACTACTCTCATAATTCTTAATTTTGTTATCTCAATCTGCAATATAATGGGTTCACTTCAACGAGCCATATCTCCCTCGTCTATGATCCACTTAAGATGAGGTTTAAACCATTGTGTTCATATTTGAGTTTTCTATCAATCTACAAATTTCATGATGAAAGGACTTGTCATCAGAGAGCGTAACAAAAGTATTTTGCAGACTGGAAAATGACATCTTAGAAATAAATACTTTCCTTAATTTCTCATAGAATATTACGATGAATCTTGGTAGTTACACACTCAAATTCAAGCATTAAGACAAGATCGAGAACAAACAAGGACAAAAATTATCATTAAAGTTACCTGAAGGTATTTTCAAATTCAAACAAGAATATGAGCTAATCATTTCAAATCAAATCATGAGAGATAATTGGATATAGTCAATGATTTGGATATGATTCATCAACCTTCATCTTGCTTACTTTAGAAAGTCCATTTAAACCTACTGTTAAGGGACTAAGAAGGCAAATCACTTAATCCTTACATGCCCCTATGCATTTCCCATCTTTGTGCATGATAAAGAGAGAGAGGGAGAGACAACAGGGTGACACGACATATTTATTACACTGACAATTAAGAGATAGGCCCCCAATAGTTTCATTCTTTGTTTGTGATGTAAAGATCATTAAAGAGAGAGAGAGAGAGAGACGAATCTATAGAGGTATATGGGCCCCCATTTACCCCTTGGTATTGATATTCTCCATTTGTTTGTATATATTTCTTTTAGAACTGTGAATATGTGAGCTTCAAGACTCGAATCAAGAGTTTTCAACCCCATATAGAGAGTTGATATAAACTGTAACAAGAATTTGAAGTTCCTAGAACTCCTCACGTATCCAGTATATAAGTAAAAACCCTTATTGTTTCCATAATATAAAACTTAAGGGCGAATTTGTTCCTTTTTGTTAGTTCCCTGATTTATTTCTCTGATATGGAGTCATAATATCATAAATATATTTCCTAACACATTTTTGGGTAGCAAGCAAATTATACCGTCAACCTTTTTTTTTTTTTTTTGACAAGGTTACATATTTTGTTGAACAATCAAGGAATTACGTAGTTAGGACAGCAAGACATTAAAAACATGAAAGGAAGACAATTCCACCCCATTCTCAGCCAAGCCATCTTGAATTAGCTTCTTGATACACATGCTGAAAGGAGATTTGTAATTGCGAATTAAATTTCATGATCCTTATCATCTTCCTCCTCAAATGCGAAGGGGGATGTGAAATCTGGCTACAATAGTTATTAACATTAAGAGAATCTCCCTCTACCAAACAAGGAAGGTGTAATTGTTTGTGGACCAACAACTTTAAACCTTGCTCCAAATCTTCCATCTCTACTTCATTGACTGTCAATATATCGCTTGCGCCTGCATAACAAAATACTATTGCACTTGCATAATCCCGTAAAATGCCCCCAAAACCTGAAGGGGACTGGGATTTCCAAACGAGCTTACATTAAAATTTATCTTCAAACTTCCTATCAAGGGCGGCATTCATCGACCTTTTGGTCTCTCTAAAATAATTCTTTGAAAAATCAAATTAGAGAGATTAACCTCCAAATCTACCGTAGAAGATCCAAAATCTTCATTGGTAAATGAAAACCAAATCCATATAGTATTCATAATTTTTCTGTCCACCAATTGAACTTCTAAAACTTGATTTTCAAATATTCTTCTATTCCGCTCCAAGCATGTTTACCAAAGCACTGCTGCCCTACAGATCTACCATAACACACTCCCATTTTTGAGGAAACCTTCCAAACTAAGGTGATTAAAAAATGTTCATATGATTACCAAGTAGCACAAAAAAACACCATCTTTCTAAATAGCCAACTCCAAATCTGAGAAGTAAAGGAGCAGTGTAAAAACAGGTGATCCTCGTATTTATCACCGCCCTTAAGGAGCAGTGTAAAAATAGGTGATCCTCATATTTATCACTGTCCTTACAGAAAATGTAAACATTGGATGATATCCTTCCTCTCTTCATAAGTTTGTGAACTGTTAGAGTTTTTCCCTGAAAAAGAATCCATAAGAATAACTTAACTTTGTATGGAACTTTCCAACACCAAACCTGTTTCCAAGAAATTTGATTTCATCTCACCCTATCATGGAATAACATGTTGTAAGCTGATTTAACGGTGAAAATTCCATTATTATCTCATTCCCATAGCACTTCATCCTCTTCCCCTATAAAGGATACATCTCGTACAGTGCTAATTGAAGATTCAAATATCAGCCAATTTCCCTGAAAAAGAATCCATAAGAATAACTTAACTTTGTATGGAACTTTCCAACACCAAACCTGTTTCCGAGAAATTTGATTTCATCTCACCCTATCATGGAATAAGATGTTGTAAGCTGATTTAACGGTGAAAATTCCATTATTATCTCATTCCCATAGCACTTCATCCTCTTCCCCTATAAAGGATACATCTCCTAAAGAGCTAATTGAAGATTCAAATATCGGCCAATAATCAAATCCGTAACCCTGTTGTATCTACAGTTAACTATCCAAGACTTTCTTTGTGAATCATATGCCTGAGCCACTGTTATCCTTTGCTGAGAAGCACCTTGAAAAAGTTGGGGATACTCATCTCTCAAAAGACCATCTCCCAGCCATTTACTATACCAAAAAAAGTGATTCGATTCCCATCGCCAACTCGCCATATGCAATTTCTTATCATAATTATTTTGCCTGCATAATACCTTTCCATCGATTGATGTCTAGTTGTCCTGCCTTCTCCTATCCCTACTTTGTATTGTTCACATAGGACATCTTTCCATAACATTCCATCTTGGCTCATAGCTCTCAACCACTATTTGACAAGAAGTACCTGTGAAGTTGATCAATCCACCTTCTTTTTTAGATGTACAAACTCTATCCCAACTTACTAAATGATATTTCTTCCAAAACTCTCATGAACCCCACAAAAAGGTTTGCATTAATTGTTCAATGCGCTTAAGAACTGAATTTGAAATTTTAAGAAGCGACATCTGATACACCGGAAGATTCGACAATGAGGCTTTAATCAGAGTGGCCCTACCCAAAAGAGAATGTTGCTTCGACTTCCATAAATCAAGCTTGTATGAACCCTTTTCGGCACTGGGTCCTATACCGCCTTAGGCAATTTCTTATAAGAAATTGGCAATCCCAAATATTTAATGGGAAATTGTTCCATTTTGCATCCCAAGTGAAAAGCTAGCTCTAATGTTTCTCCCTCACAACCAACACCCACAATAGAAGTTCTTTGGATACTGGATGTAGGTCCTGATAGGTTAGGCTCAAGAGTGGTCCTGACTGTGGCATTTGAATTCCCTTTGACAAACAAGGCACTTGAAAAACGCTGGGCTGCTGGGCCATGATGATTGGAGTTCTGCTATATTCGCCTGATTGGTTCCTTAGATGGTTGACTTGCAATTGCTCATTGCACCTGGACCTTGGGGCTATCAGTGAGGAAGTCATTCCCTCCTGTGCGATACCCGAAGCGAGTTGAGGATCAACAAGTACAATCCTTTTATTCGCACAAAGCACCTTTGATACGAGAGTTATCGTTGCTCGGACCTTGTTGCCATCAATCGACGTACTCATGCCAGGGCTTCCAACTTTGCTACTGAGCCCTGAATTTGTAGTAAACATGAAACCCTATCATTGGTGTTCATGGCAATAATACATGGCACATGAATGTCTCCAGTGATACGTTGAATGGTGGCCTCTAACCGTCGTTTGGATTGGCAATTGCAGCCAATGATTCATTGCCTATAGAGAAAGAGAGAGCGTGCCTTGTTCTCCAATTCCCTTACGCATCCTCACCTCACTCACCAAACTGATGATCTAAAAAAAACGCAGATAAAGAGAAAGATTTAGAGGGCGAGATTTTAGAGAGAGAAAGAACCAAAAAAAGAACGCAAATGGAAGGATTTGGAGAGAGTAAGATTAAAAATGCAGATAGAGTGAAATATTTAGATAGAGAAAGATTTTAGAGAGAGAAAGAACCAAGAAAGGAACGTGAGATTTGGAGAGAAAAAGATTTTAAAGAGAGAGAACCAAGAAAGGAGAGTAACAATGAAAAAAATAGGAGAGAGGTTTAGAGATAGAGAGAGGGAAAAGCTTCTTAGTTCCCCCTGCAACATAGAAGATCTACGTTCCCCTTATCTAACCGTCCATTTTTTAGTGGAGGGCTAAGATTGTTTCAATCACAATGTCACGTCTTTATACTGTTTTATTTTTAATTTTTTTTCTATAAACTGTTTTGACACCAAACTTTGAACATCCATTCCTATATTAAACTCGCACTAACTAAAAATATAAAAACAAATATTTTCAATAAAATAAAATGATCAAAATACCCTTGAAATTTTAAGGGGTATTTTGGTCATTATTTGTTGTAAAAAAATTATTGTTAACATTTTTTATAGGTGTACCTCAATGAGAAGACGGCACGTAGCAAATTTTATATTAAAAATAATTGTATTAAAAAAACTAAATATAAAATACTCTGAGACGTCAAATCTAAGATCAAACGGTGAATGGCTCTCTTGATAAAAAAATAGACGGCGGGATGGTAGGGGGAACATAGAACTTCTATGTAATAGGGGGAACATAGAAAGCTTTTTCGAGAGGGAAAAAATAGAGATAGCTCGTATAAGTTTAGAGAGAGCGTTTTGGAAAGAGAGGGTGATGCCACATCTATATTATTTTCGTGAAAAACAAAATATTTATGTATTAATTATGGAGTATTTTTTGGGATAAAATCGTGATTCCTTGGTTTATCTAGAATGGGTGTGTTTCTAGAAGGTTGCACCTTTAAACAATTCAATTAAGGCGCACCTCCAAATTTTATCATAACATGTAATTTTGGTGTAAGAAATTCTTAAGATCATCTGAAAATCTATTTTTATATCTAATTATAAAACATTAAACTCCAATAATGGTTAAAATCAAGTAGATCTATAAATATATGAAAATCTTGAAAATGGACTGGCTAGATAATGTGTTGCAAGATGTATGATTTTTAGGACTCAAATTTTTTTTTTTTTTTTTTTTTTTGATAATCACACATGCCGATGTGGAGATTACCAATTAGAAGGTTTTTCAATATTAAAAAACAAAAATTCCATTCGATATCTTACTAACTTTGCGATTCTCATGTGCATATTCCAGCAACCTAATTGAACAAGCAAATTAACGACCCAAACTTCCTCTGTTTCAATAGATTCAGATTTTTACCACAAAACGATGGAAAAAAAAATGCTTCTAAAATCAAAAAATTATCGAATTAAGTGAGTCTCACTTCTACCAAAAAAAATAAAAAATAAAAAGACAAGGGAAAAAAAAAAACCTAAAACATCACAAGGTTTTGATGGAAAATTCAACGAAAAATTCAAGAAATATGGACCATAGAGTGGAAACAAATGGATGTGAAAAAAAAAATTCTAAAAGAACCGACCATGGACTTCATCAAAACTTTTAGGGCTTTCAACTGAATAAAAATGCGAAAAATAAAAAGAAAGAAAAAGATGTGAAGTTTCAAAACAAAGAATTGACGAAGATGATAGTGGGGTACATTCAAGAAATTCAAATGTATTCTTTCCGATTTACCGCAACGATTCAACCAAGAACTTCAAAGAAATATATTACAATTATTCTTTTTGAATTTCAAGAAAACAGTAGAACCACAAGAAACCCACAAGAGTGATTATGATGAAAGTTAATAAATAGAAACCCACAAGATTGATTAGAAGGTGATGAACTCAATTAAGAAAAACAAAATTAAGATGAAAAAGAACCAAAGAGAACTCACCTTTGAAGCAAAGAACTTTTCCTATGTCTCTCTCTCTAAATTCCGGTGTGACTTTTTTATAAGAAAAAGAAGGAAAAATACGTCTCCTTAGATATAATAATAATAATAATAATAATAATAATAATAATAATAATTTATCTAAAAGATGAATCTAAAAGAATATATTCTAAAAGATCCAAAAGATCATAAGATTAAGAGAAAAAAGATCCTAAATTTTTTATAAAGGGAGAAAAAATAAGATTTAGAAAGAAAAGATCGAATCTAATAAAAAATAAATCTTTTCAAATCTACTTTGTTTTTCTTCTTTTTATATTTTTATTTTTATTTTTATTTTTGCTAGAAAAATAAATATGAGAAAAAAAGCAGAAGTTTTTTAAGTCTAAAATATAGATCCGAAGCTCAAGGTGCCCCACGGTGGGCGCTAAACTGTTTACACTCTGATCTGCGACGATCTCTATGATGAGATCTGCTCAAATCTTAAAAAAAACTGAGTTACTTTTTGAAAAGTTAGAGAAAGTGGGATCGCTTGAATTATAGGCTCAGAAAAATCCCAGATCTATACAGATCCGGTATTTTCCTGAGTCCACTAGCAGCGCCAGCCCCAAATCTGTATTTTGATAAAAAAAAAAGGGCTTATAAATTTAATTAAATCTAATGATGAATTACTTTTGAGAAAAAATATATAATAAAACAGATAATTAAATGAAGAAAAACAAACTAAATTAAGCAAATGAAAATATACTTACCTCTAGGGACCCGAAACCCAAAGTTTCGGGCTTGGATCAGGCCGCTCTCTGATTTACGCTACCCTCTTTTTTTTTTGATGCATTTGCTTGTTGGAATTGGTAGATCTAAGCTTCTTTTGACCTAGATCTAGGGTTTCTAAGGCAGGGGGGAAAGCTGAGAATTTTAAGTAGGGTCTACCTAGGCATTGTTTGGGATTGGAGGAGAATTTCTTTAGTTTTCTAAAGATTTTGGGATCTCCAGATATTGAATATAGCTTCTGAGATTTTTTTCCAATTGTTTACGATTTTTGGGGATTTTTTCTTAATTTTTAGGAATTTTCTAAGGATTTTTCGTATTTTTTGCCTATTTTCCTAATTTCGAGAATTTCTAAGGGATTTCTTTGTGGTTTCTGGTCTTTTTCTTTTGGGTTATGAAGAGGATATTTGTAGAACTCTATTAATGATTTTTCCTAATTTTTTGGAGTTTTTTCGGATTTTTTTGGATTTATCTTGAAGTTTTATCCATATCTAATTAAAAAAAATGCGTTTACTGCATCATCAGATGCCTTGACTGCATCATCAGTCCACAGGGACGTTGGGATAGGATTTGGTTAGTTTTGGGTTAATTAAATTGGGTCTAGGTTGCCTATGGTCTACTATGGTTTGTGTGATCCTTTAGGACCAGAATGGAGGTTTTGAGGAGCACCCTTAGCCAGAATTTCGAGGGGGTGTCTACATGTTACTAAACTACTTTTTAAAAAAAATTCATAAAATATTTTGACACCAAATTCAGGGCGTCCAATCCTCTATTAAACTCGCACTTGTAAAAAATATTCTCAATAAAATAAAATAAGCAAAATACCCCTAAAAGATTCAAGGGGAATTTTGGTAATTCTATTTTATCAAAAATTATTTTTAATATTTTTTGTAGGTGCGTCCCAATGAGAAAATGACACATACCAAATTTCATATTCATAAATTTGTATACAAAAATTAAACTAAAATCCTACGAGGTGTCAGCACCAACATCAAACAGTGAGTGGCATACTTCATCAAAAGTAGACGGCTGGATGGTAGGAGAAACATAAATCTTCTATGTTGTAAGGGAAGTATAGAAACCTTTACCTTTTTATATTATATTATGTACTATAGTATGTAGTATGTATAGAACTGTTGTCACGGAGCAAACTATACACCAATGTTAGAAAAATCGAACCAGCCTCAAAAATTGGCCAAAAGCCTGTTCCGAGTAACCGGTAAACTGGCTGGTTCAACCGGCCTTACTAGGATAGTCCTGGATCAGTCAAAAAAATGTTAAAAAATAAAAAAATTATAAAAATTATGAAATGTATATTTAAAGTAAGATCAAACAAAGCACATTCCAATGAAATTTAAAATTAGTGAAAATAATGAATTTTAAAAAATCAATTTGTGCCCAGAGGTAATTTTGAAAATTTTTAAAAAAGATTGAAAATTGTAAAAATAAGTATTCATGGCCCAAAATGATAATATATATATATATATATATATATATATATATATATATATATATATATATATATATATATATATATACATCCCATGAGATATGATGGCCAACAGAATTAGAGTGAGTATCCCACTCCTGTTGTGAAGTCATATGGGATACAGCTGGAAGATCGAGATACTGATTAAAGTAATGGAGTATGTGATGATTTTTTAGGGTTATAATTTTGTCATGGGAGTGAGTTTGGATTTGTCATGACTTCAGCCCCATTGCTACTGGCTATGTCGTAGATGATAATATCCGGAAATGTAGTTTTTCATGATACTCAATTGCAATGTAAACGACCCTCTGAATCTTTTTATATTTTTTAATGAAAATTGCTCTGAGTTGAACCCATTGATCTTGCAAACACTGCTATACACCCTTGGGGAAATGAGCTACTTGAAGGTTTTGCTTGATATGAAATTTTCTTTCTAAGAATCATTTGTTGATTGTTTTTTTTAAAAAAAAATCAATATTGGATTTTGATTTTTTCACACTTAGATCTACCCTTCAAGAATTGGATGATTTTTGTTCAATCCTGTAAGATTATAGAGTATGCAATTGTTGGAATTTTGTGGTCATTAAAGATCTCATGAGAGCATAAGATTAAATTTTATAATAGCGGAATAACAACTCGAGTAGGAGTATGCTTCAGAGGGTCGAAAATGACAATACTGATCTCATTACTCAAACTAGGCTAGACAAGATAGGTTAAACTGAGGACTAAAACCCTATGATACCTGACATATAGCACAATTAAGAAGGGTTTGCAGGGTTAGCTTTTGATGAGGTCAGAGAGATGCCCAAGTTAGTTGGCGAAAGGACTTAGTGACCCTTACATGCGATTGGTAGGCCTAAAGGGATAAGAGCCAAGTCCTCATTATGACCAGCACAATATGTACATATGATAGCCATATTAGGAAGTTGACACCATTGAGGATGTTGTATATACATGTACGAGAGATAGCCTCCATGCACCAAGTACGATAAGTGTGCACATGTCTGTGTGACCTAGACTTGTCCCTTGGGGAATTTGTGGTTCATAGATTAGGATTGTGTTATCATTACCTATTACTTAACTTTGGTAGTCTAATCATGAACCCAAGTGATAGACTGTGGGTCATAAGAGCTATTTGGTTAGTAGGAGAAAGTAAGTGTGGTATACAATCACTAATAGAGATGGAGTTTCTCAGTAAATTCACATTTTTCTTAATGAAGTTGGACTTGATTCCCATCAAAATAATTTTTTAAATAATTAATTTTGTGTTAAATAAATTTTTAGAATATTAACATGAATCTTTACCAAGGTTTTGGATATTTTATTTTATCAAAATTGATTATTGAATTAGTTCAAAATATATAAGTATTCAAAGTGAAAAATAAAATATTTATGATATTTTAAAAATCAATTTATTAATTTTAAAATTTAATGAAGATGGTGGGGGCTTTAGATATTAGATGGCTTGTTGAGGAACATATCTAGAAGGTATGTAGAGATTTGGTTGATTGTTTTTAAGAGGGGAAAGTCGGGCTCTTGATTGACAATCATATGACACTAATTTAAATCATAAGAATCCTGAACTTACAAGGCGTTCCCCATAAGGGATGCATTATATCGGAACATGAATACAGTGAAAAATGAGCAAGGTTAGCTAGGGCATTCCTCAGAAGCGACGCATTGCAGTGTCACCCAAGTGCGATGAAAAATAGGCAAGGGTTCCCACGACAGACTAGATTGGGTAAAGAAGCTAGTCTAAGAGAATAGGATTTGTCTTGCAGACCCTAATTAGTTGGGAAAGGGCTTTGATGATGATAATGATGCTAGGTTCAAGAGGTTACATTTCCCA
Source organism: Amborella trichopoda (assembly GCF_054954075.1). Lineage (NCBI taxonomy): Eukaryota > Viridiplantae > Streptophyta > Magnoliopsida > Amborellales > Amborellaceae > Amborella > Amborella trichopoda. The sequence goes on along the minus strand of NC_142338.1, from coordinate 24,837,445 downwards.
AATTTAAAGAATTAAAATACCTCTAACTCGGCTTTTACCGAGGGCATAGATGGTTGCCTTCCAAAAATAACATTGGATATAGAATTCTTCAATACTATGATCTTGCCCTTCAAAAAATGGATCGTTCCTATTTCATCTTGAAATGGTATAAAGTGTGTGACTTAAATCTTTTCTTTTTCTCAGTGTTTACAAAATCACTAATTCAAATCGAAATCGGTTTATATCAAAATTCAGCCTAGGCGATCCAATTCCCATAATATATCAAGAACCGTCCGAACCTCCCCTAAAACCAGACAGTTTGAACTAGTTAGTTTTGGTTCTCTAAGAGAACTAATACAGACTATCTATGAACCGGTTTAAAAAATTTGAAATTTTTTATTAAACACAGTTGGGGATGGGATCCACCGTATTTTGTAATTTCAAATTTTTTAATTATAGAGAAGTGGTTATGTGGGCAACGACCACAGCCCATTAATACAAGATGGCCCACAACCTGTAAATGTTCCTTTGCATCTATGAGCCTCCTCATCTTCACTTGGATAGCTCATCTATGACATGCTCTCTCCTTGTCCTACCCCACATTTTATAATCCCTTCACCCTATGAAGCTTCGGCGAGGCTTTCATGTGGGACTAAAAGGGCGGTGAAAAGATAATAAGAGAGAGAGAGAAAAGAGAAGGGTAACGCGCGCGAGAGAGGGGTGAAAATTTTATTATGTAATAAGAGAGAGAACGTGAACATGATAAACAGAGGAGAAATGGGGAGCGTGAGAGAGGGATGTTGGTTAATTTATATTGTCTCTAAAAATTCAATTGTTGGATAAAAAGAAAAAGATGATGTAATGTTCAGATATGTGATGTTTGTTATCTAGTTCTATGGTTCAGTTCGTATTATTTTTTTAAATTTTTTTTAATTTATTTTTTTAATTTTTATTTTTTATAATTGTCCTAATAACACCAAATCAATACTATTATTTGTGATATGATATACTATTATTTTAATAAAACAAACACTCGTCTTAAAAGAAAAAGTACAAATAACCTCAAGATTAGACTCTCTATGAAAGTTACCCCCAACAAAACTTATTTTTTCACATTTTCCCCATAAGACGCTTTTCTAGCAAATACTCCCCAAGTAGAAAAAGATAAATTTTTTTGACGAAAATACCTTTTTTCGTAAACAAAAAAATAATATTGACGGGCATTCAAGTGGGCTTATATGGGCTGCCAGACCCCTCTTTGACATTGTTGAACTTCGTTAAACTAAAAAAACTGCAAGACCACTATTTGACATTGCCAGACCGTACTTTAGGCCTGTTGCCGGACCGCATGGGAATGTTGCCGGACTGTATGGGCCTATTGTCGGACAGCTCTTTGGTAGTGCCAGACTGCATGGGCTTATTACCAGACTGTTCTTTGTCAGTGCTGGACGACCACTTATATTGTCGGACCGCCACTGTTATTTATTGAACTGACATTACACTGCCGGACTGCCCTAAGAATACACCAGACCGCCTTTTCATGGGAAAGAGGAGAGAGAGGTGTGGGTAAAAATAAGGGAGGGTAGTTTAGAATTTTTTTTTTCATTTTTTGAGTTGGGGGGTATTTGCTAAGAAAGTCGTTAGAATTTTTTTTTTCATTTTTTGAGTTGGGGGGTATTTGCTAAGAAAATCTATTTTGTGGTAAAAGGTGAGAAAAAAGTTTGGTTGTGGGTAACTTGAGTAGAAAGTCTAGTCTTGGGGGATATTTGTAATTTTTCTCTTAATATTTTTATATTTTTGTAAAAATAAAAAACCACAATGCAATACCATTATTTTTTGAAAACTTAAAAAGATTTGATTTAAAAGAAATTTTAGTGATTTTTTAAAAAATATTTGATGCCAAACGAGCTGATGTGAAAAAGTTTTCACCTGGATCTCCAATCCGACCCAATTTTTGAGGTGGCCGATCAAGAACTTATCTGTTTTTTGAAACCTTGCTTTTTCTTTTTCTTGTTAAGTTGCTTATTTAGTTCAAGATGCTAAATCTCCAAAATTTAAAGCCTTAAAAATGCCATCGCATTGGGTTTTACCTAGGGAGTAAATTAATAGACGCTCCCGAGGGAGCAGAAAATCATTTTAGTCATATTGAACTTAAGTAAGCACCTATTTTACCCAAGGTTTAGAAAAGGATATTGGTGATGGAAATCATTCACACCCATATCCATGTTAGATCGGTAGATCGGATCGGAAAACTGGTCGAATCGGCAAATTTTGTCACAAATATTTTTCAAAAAATCATTGTAAATCTCTAAAAACAGTTCTCTTTTAATTTTTAAAATAAATTAGGAGTGATGCATTATTTAATTTCATTACTTTGTAAAAATAGGTGAATAATAAGACGATTTTCGGTCTAGATGTCCGTATAATATTAATTTTTATATAATATTATATTATTGTATCAAAATAATTTACAAATATTATAAAACACTTCCACATTATAAGATTAAAAAAATAATTTCCCACACAAAGTGAAATTATTATCACCTCAGACATCTGTTAATTCTCTTTACTCGTCTATAATTATCACAACCAAAGTAACTATAATATTATACATTGAAATTGAAATTATTAATTTATATTTTATAATCATTTTATTATATAAATAAGAATAAATTTGAAAATTTTCTTATAATATCATCTAATATAAAAATCTAACTTACAACTATAACAAAAATAATACATTATATAATTTACAATATAAATATACTAATAAATAATATATAAGATTTAGTTATCAATGTAATTAATATAATTATTAATTATAGCATTATACTAAACATGATTCAAAAAACAAGATGGTTCTTGTATGTATATTTTGTATTGCTTGTATAATTTTCATAATGAACGCAATTAGTTTAAAACATACTTTAAATTGCACGTCATTTAATTAATTTGCACGTGCTCAAAGTTTTTAATTGTGTATCATTTAAATAGTTTGCGCGCATTCAAAGTTTAATTGCTTCATGCCTTAAGTGGAAAAATTGTCCCACATCGCCCAAATTTAGTAACGGTCAAGCTCTTTAAAAGGCAACAGGCCCCTACCTTTACTTGCTTGTCTTTAAAGTTTGCTTGTCCTAAGGTAGTGCGCATGGGGCCCTTACAATCGGGACCATTGTGGTTTATGGGACCCATTAAAGAAATCAAGAAAAATTTGCATTTCTTATAAAAAAAAAAAAAGAAGCCCCGTTTTAAAATAAAGAAAGAAAAAAAAAAAATACGACAGTTTATGGAATGTCAAATTCGATTCGTAGCTGGAATTCTTTTTATGTGAATCCGAGACTATCTCGTATTCTAATCTGAGACGGTCCAACCGATTCGTAGCTCGATCCCATTTTATGCTAATCTGGGACGGTCCAGCCGATTTGAATTCTTTTTATGTGAATTCGAGACTATCTCGGATTTCCGAGACAGTCCAGCGGATTCGTAGCTCGATCCCATTTTATGCGAATCCGGGACGGTCCAGCCGATTTGAATTCTTTTTATGTGAATTCGAGACTGTCTCGGATTTCCGAGACAGTCCAACAGATTCGTAGCTCGATCCCATTTTATGCAAATCCGGGACGGTTCAGCCGATTCGAGACAGCGATTTTTTAAACCTTGATTTTAGCTGAATATTTAAATTTAAAGTTACTTCCATGCTACTCAAGGTGCTCTTGCTATATAGAACATGTCTACCAAAGGAGTACTCATGCGATGTTGCCCAAAGCAAGGAGTATTCATGCAGTGTTGCCCAAAGCAATTACCGTTTTGAATGGAGAAGGTAATTATAAATTGGGAAAATATCGTCATATTATGCAGTGTTTTATAAATTTAATCTTGTAATTAAAAATATGCAGTGTTTGATATTCTTAATGGAACAGTTATGGTCTAATTTTCTCAGGTGGATCTGATTAAATACTTTTTCAGTTGTGTAATGTTGTCTTTTGCAATTTGGTTTAATAACATGTTCCATGGAATAGAAAGTGACTGCACCTTTCCTATATTGCAATTTTTTCTTGTTCTTATGGAACATACATCGGAAGTCTATGTTCCTACAAAGCATCTAGCTATCAGAGCATTGTTGATGAACAGTGGTTGGTACCCCACCTCCCTATCTTTGCATGCATGTGTGCATGTGTTGTATGGGTAGAATCTATAATAAAAAAATCTGTCATAGAGTTGACTTTCTATTTCATTTTTTTATTTTTTTTGAATCATTTCAGTGATAAAAAATGTGTGTAACGTAAGGTTTCCCGATACAAAATCAAGCCGATACTCATAAGATGCATCTGAGTTAACACTCATCATGATCATGTCGTTGTTTGCATAAGAATGTTTAATTAAACTTGTCCAAATGATTACCAAGTTCTCACTCTATAATGCCCACTGATTAATGACTTTGTTTTGCTTCTCTCCATTCTTTTTTGTTGCTTTCCATTCTACAAACATGTTGTGCAGTTAAGCTTTGTGAGTTTTATTTGGAAACCTCCCTTTTTGGCTTTTCTTGTATTAACAGATGCTCATGATTTTCAGAGGATATTAAAGTGTTTCCTCTGCCTTAGATGTCAATTTTGTTATTCTGTGTGGACTAAATCGCATGTACTCTTTTGCAGAGGATGCATTTTTCCATCAGGTACCTAATGATATTACTTTGTGATTATAAGAGAAAGGAATTGTCATAGTAACTTGCATTTAAAATATAGATCACATAAATATTGTATTTTTGCTTCATCAAAAAGAGCAGAGTTGTGAAGATCAGGCTATTTTGTTGAGTTTTGATGAAAATGGTCCAACAAGTTGTCCAACCTTTTCATGGAAAAATAAATAACATTTCCAGACTTCTAAAAATTAGGTCCCAAAAATGCCCCCTTTTGGTATCATCAAGATTATTTATTCATGAAAATTAGTATCTAATATCAATCTCTACAGATGACATCCCATTCCAACTGATACATATGAAAAGTTAAAGTATGTATTGCAGCACTCCGCCTTGGGTTTCAAATATTGACGTCGGATTTTGAAAAGACGATTACTGCTGGCATGGGAGGAGTGAGGAACAAAAGAAATTCTTCAATTTCTAGATTTGAACATGAAGCAGTGTTGCTGAGAAGTCTGAACTGGTCTCTGTCCAGGTAAATGCTTTTTAATTAGTGTACCATGATCCAATCGAGTCGCATGCCATAGTGGAATCCACTATCTATTTCAATAATGAACAGATGGATCTAACTTTGCTTATGGCTTTAGCCTACCTATTTCCTTTAGGTACCATGATTCTCAATTTCATGTGTATCTTCAGGTAGTCCCTTTCTTTTGCACAATATGAGTTTCTGCTCATGAGGTATTGGAGTGCCCTTACCCACTGATAGACAAAGCTATGTCCACTTTTAGGCTGACTAAGGTCGGTTAAGGCAAGTGTAAGGAACCAGAAGCATGACTGAAAAGTGTCTGGCAGTAGCTGGTGCTTTAGTCTCCAATATTTCCTAGTTAATGTTACTTAAGATGCTAAAACTTCAAAAAGGTTTTTGGTATCAACGAGTTTTTCTAAGTGTTGAACTTGCTATAGTGATACCATGCCTTTTTGTGCTGTTAATGTGAGCTTCTGGTATTAGATTATGACTAAAGAGGCCTTGTCATGAATTTATGATCGTATAAAATATAACATCATTTAGAATGAAGTTTGAACCGAAACTGATTAAGTGTAGATTGTCCAAAACCCATAATCTCAATTAATAATGACTTTGAAAAATAGAGAATTTTATAAAACACTTTAAAAAATATGCAAGCACGGTAAGAACTCAATTTCATTATGTTTTCTATAGAGAAACTTGACATTACGTAATGATATTTAATTGTATACATTTATCTGCATATAAGTAAGGGATGATTTAAATGAGCGAAAAAAAAAAAACCAATTTAATTCGACAGGCAATGCTTGCACACCGGGCATGAATCTCTTTCATCAAGAGATTTGAATATACATTCGAATCTCTTCCCTCAAGCCATTTGAATATACATTCTTCGCTCGCCACAGGGCCTTACTCGTAAGTCGTCATCATCTGCACTAAGCTCCGACATACATTGCGTGCAACAGTAGCCCTCTTTATCTCCTATCTTCACCCGCATCAAAGAGTTAATTTCGTATCTCGCAGGTGGTGTTATAGGATATCATCAGCGGCTGTTGTAAGGATATCATCTGCCTCCCAAATATCATAATCCCCTCCAGGGATATCATCTGCCTCCCAAACGTCGTAATCCTCATCTTCCTCCCACGTTGGGACACTTAAGTGATCAGTTGAAATCCCGAAATCCTCAACATTCTCACCTGCCCCCCGTGAATCACTGTAGCCTCGTCATCCTCTTCAGGGATATCATCTGCCTCGCAAACATCGTAATCCTCATCTCCATCCCATTTCAGCGCACCCTCATTATCGTTTGAAATCTCGAAATCCTCAACATCCTTACCTGCCCCGTGAATCACTACATCCTCCTCATCTGCTTCTTCCCAAATCTCCACATCCCCACTATTCTCACCTGCCTTATGAATCTCTATATCCTCATCATCCCTCATGAATCTCTGTATCCTTATCATTATACTCTGCCTCGTAAATCTCTATCTACTCAATCGAGGCTATGTTGATTTCATCAAAATCTTTACAAATTGAGTTAGCAAGCCTCTCAACTTTGGTTCGAGGTCTCCTACAAAACTAATATCACCCAACCACATGCGCTTTTGGTAGACTCTACCACCCCTAACACAAAGGGCTTTAGCCGTCCCAAAAGTATGAGCCGCTACTAGGGCGGTGATGCTACAAATGTTTGGTGGGTAGGCCACATGACTCTAGTTTTTCGAAAACATGGGAAATCGTATGGTCCAGGGTCGAGAATGTCTGTACGGTAGAGATGATATCACCTTCAGTTCGCCTTTCGTACTCTGAATACGAGTTCTCATGTTCCAGCGTCTCAGTGATGCCCATTCTCATCTTGAAGTGTTGAAGTTCGTTTTGGGGAGGAAGAGAAGTGAAGTAGAATCGAAACATCACGTTCATGTAGGTTGATAAATGACATAGTCATAACTGCAAGAATGGACAACAACTATAAGTCCTCATAGCAACATACATTTCATGAAGAATATACAAAAAAAAAAAGAAAAATACCTTTCATGAACAATTATAAGTCTTGCTTCTTTCTTTTTTTATTTTCTTTTTTCAACAAGTAGAATACTGCAATATTTATTTGTTAATGATATTGAGAGATTCCTCAACACCATATCTTATGTAGGGGTGAAATATCTTTGCAACTTTTATTATTAATGCACTTTCTTGGAAACTTTGAAATTTCGAATGATATATTTTCTTTGTTCCTGAATTTTTGTTTAATATCTCATCAAAAGAGAGTATTCTTTACTAATTAGTTATTTTTTATTTAAAATTCTTTAAGCCCTTAGTATATTTTTAAAGCACCTGAGAGGGCATTTTTAATAACCAGTACAGAAGGTTTCAACTTGGATATTAAAAATTCAACAAGGAAATAAGAAAACACACATGGTATTAAAAAATTTGACTTTTATTATTAGAACACATTCTTGGAAACTTTGAAAATTCTGAATGATATATTTTCTTTGTTTCTGATTTTCTGTTTAATATCTCGTCAAACTTGAGCACTTTTAATAATTAGTTTTTTATTTAATGGTGAATATATTCTTAAATTACCTAAGAGAGCATTTTTAAATCAATATAGAAAGCTACAACAAGGATATAAAAAAATTCAACAGGGAAATAAAAAAAATTCATGGTTTTAAAAAATTTGCAGATAACTAACTCAAGTCTTCAACAGGGATATAAGAAACTTCAACAAGGAAATAAAAAACTTCATGGTCTTCAAAAATTTGTAGATAACTAACTCTTCCTTATAGAGAGAGAGCAATTCAACTTGGTTAATTTTATTCAAAATCTTAAAGAGAGAAAGAGAGAGCGTACCTCGTTCTCCAATTCCCTTGCGCATCCTCCTCTCAATCACCAAACTGATGATCTATGAAACAACGCAGATAGAGAGAAAGATTTAGAGAGAGAGATAGATTTTAGAGAGAAAAAGAACCAAAAAAGGAACACAGATAGAAAGATTTAGAGAGAGTAAGATAAAAAACGCAGATAGAGTGAAAGATTTAAGTAGAAAAATTTTAGAGAGAGAAAGAAGCAAGAAAGGAACGCGAGATTTGGAGAGAGAAATATTTTAGAGAGAGAACCAAGAAAGGAGAGTAACAACAAAAAAAATAGGAGAGAGGTTTAGAGATAGAGAGAGAAGATAGAGATAGCTCGTGTAAGTTTAGTGAGAGAGTTTTGGAGAGAGAAGGTGATGCCACATCAGAATTATATTCGTGAAAAACAAAATATTTATGTATTAAGTACAGAGTATTTTTTCGTGAAAAACAAAATATTTATGTATTAATTACGGGGTATGTTTTGGGATAAAATCGTGGTTCCTTGGTTTATCTAGAATGGGTGTGTTTATGTTAGGTTGCACCTTTAAACAATCCAATTAAAGCGCACCTCCAAATTTTATCATAACATATAATTTTGGTGTAAAAAATTTGTAAGATTATCTGAAAATCTATTTTCACATTTAATTATAAAACTTTAAACTTCAGTAATGGTTAAAATCAAATAGACCTATAAGCATATAAAAATCTTGAAAATGGACAGGTTAGATAATATGTTGCAAGATGTACGATTTTTAAGACTCGAAATCTTTTTCTTTTTTCATAATCACACATGTTGATGTTGAGATTATCATTTAGAGGGTTTTTAACGTTAAAACAAACTTTTTCCATTGGATATCTTACTATCTTAATGATTCTCGTGAGCGTATTCAAGCAACCCAATTGATCAAGCAAATTTATACAACAAGCAAATTACAGATCTAAACTTCCTCTGTTTCAACAGATTCAGATTTTTACCACAAAACGATGAAAAAAAAAAAAAAAGCTTCAAAATTAGAAAAATGATCGAAGGTGATGTACTCAATTATAGAGAGAGAAAGTTTAGAGAGAAAAAGAAAGAGTTAATTGAAAATATGAGTTGTAGAGAGTGAAAGAGTTAATTGAAAACTTGCGTTGCTTGGTTTGAGAGAGAGATCATTGTCATAACGCACGCAATGAGATAAGAGATTCGAAGATCCATACACTAAGAGAGACTTCTCATCGCAAGATCCTCGCTTCGATAATCAACTTAAGGGTCATATCGTATTTTCCCTTGAAACAATCTACACTTTGCTCTGACAGGTGCATACTGCACGCGTATTCCGTAGGGCAGAAGACCTACTTTGGACGATTTATTTTGGAATCTGAAATTCTCGGATACACCAAAGGCAAAGAGTCTTTAGATGATTATATTCTCTTTTGAAATATGTCAAATAATAATAATAATAATAATAATAATAATAATAATAATAATAATAATAATAATAATAATAATAATAATAACATATATAAATATTATAATTATCCAAGCTGTCCAAGGTTGAAATCCTTGGACCGTTTCTTCTCTTTTTTACAAAAAACAATAGAGGGCTCAGGATGGCAATCTTCGACCACCTCTTAGATTTAGTAGATCTCAGTTTTAGGGTGGTCTGATGCCCCTATCCTTGAACCACATGTTATTTTTGAAGAAAACGACCGTATGAGAATTATAACCTCATACAACTTGTTGTTTTTTGAAAAGAACCTCGGTCTGAGAATTGGAACCTTGGACCACACTTTGGAATAAGCATTACTTAAATCTAGCTTCATGCAAGCTCTCCATCCTCAGACCGCCCTGCCATCCCATATAAACCAGTTAGCCCTTTTTTTCTTTTCAACCCTCTATCTCTCTCAACCTGCTCTCTCTCGCTCTCACTCTTTCTCTATCTTTCAACCGTCATCCGACCGAACCATCGGCGGGAGGATTTCGGCCACTATTGTCCCAATAGGTTAGGTCTATGACTCTTTAACATGCACGAGCTACCTCATTACTAGAGTGCTATTATAGTGATTTTTGATGATCGCTAGACCACCAGAGATAGATTCAAAAGTCCCAAAAACCCCCTATTACAAAATTTCAGCTCAAACAGACCTTTCTAGGTCTGACTTTCCTAAAATAGGTGTGGCCATTCACTATTCATGTTCAACCATCAATGACCAGTTACCATAAATACTAAAATTCTACTGTATTTTAAAAAAATGGGGCAATCTTGCACGGCTTGTATCTCAACAACCTTAAGACTGATTATGCTCAAATTTTAATGTGTCGTTCCTCTTGTCGAAAGGAAGATTTCGACATATGGTATGCTCTTGAGCCAATTATCAAGCTGGGAGAAATCTTAGAGAAAAGGTTGCTCGAAAAATATATTTTGCAGAATTTTGTGTGCATGACCTCCCCTCGCACCAACGGATGAATATCAAAGCCTCGAAGTCGGATGGACAAATACCGAAGCCTTGATTTGAGGTAAGACATGCATGAGATAGAGACTGGGAAGGCACTGGATCGAAGCTCTCTCCATTGGCGTATATTTCGGGTTTCCGAACAACCATTTCCAGCGACTTCAAAAAATCATAAAAAAATCAATCAGAGTCAAAATCGCGTGTTTTTTATTGCAAAACGATCACAACAACTTCATCTTAGATTGACCATTAAAAGAAGACCAAATAAGACGTGATTCAAGCTAGATCTAATGTTCAAGAAAGTGAAGTTTGCATATTTGTCAAGCATTTTAAAACTTTGAAGAACACAATCAATACTTTGTGACATCATGCAAAATACGTCTCAAATCATTCATCTCAAGATGATCTACGTTTTCATGATGATAGATTGTCCGAAACATTGCCGGATAGGCCAAAACAAAGCCCCGAACTTTGCAGTGTTCTATAAATTTATACCAAACTTTATAAATTTATGAAACATATAAAATTTATAATTTTATAAATGAACTTTGCAGTGTCTGACCCATAAGGCGCAAAATTATATCAAAATGTAGCTCTTCGAAGACGGTCGTAATAAATCTATACTGGCAACGATCTGACATCAGGATCTTGAGCTATGACCTTTCAAAGAATTTGATGTTCTTCTTTATTAAATTTGAATTTTCATGTTTCGAGCCCATCTTCTCTCTAGAAATTCTCTCGTTTCAGACCACACCAGGACATGGGCCTTATGTCAACACGATCGGGTCGGCGAGATCTAGCTCATGTCCAAATTTGAGTATAATTAGACTCAAAACGAGTGACTTATGAGCATTTGAAAATCATCTCGAAATGAGAAAGCACAGTTTCTATAAATAGAAACTTTGCACCGTAATAGTATAAAACCCAACTTTTTATGGTAAGTTAGGCGTAGAATGGTCCTGTAGGGTCTAATTGAACCGATACGTAGTACCTAAGGGTTTTCGATGTTCCGGATCCAATGGCGGTGGTTTGGAACTGTTTTTAGACCCAGAAAATTGGGTTATAGTTATAGGAACCATTTTCAATATCATAGGAACTAGATTTGAAAATCAAGTTTAGTCCTGATCATATTAAAACTTGTCAGAATGCGAAGAAACTTTGTAGGTGTCTTTAGGGTATCCAAATATTTGTAGGTGTCCTTAGGGTAACCAATATATTTAGATGGGCAAGCTTTTTTTGCTTCCCCTGAAACATAAAACTTATATACTTCCCCTTATCCAGCCGTCCATTCTTAATGTAGGGCTAAGATTGCCTCAATGACACAATCACAATGTATTGTTAGTACACTATTTTTTTTTAAAAAAGAACAAGTATAAAATATTTTGACACCAAATTTTGGGCGTTCAATCCTTTATTAAACTCGCACTTGTAAAAAATATTCCCAATAAAATAAAATAACCAAAATACCCCTGAAAGATTCAAGGGGTATTTTGGTAATTATATTATATCAAAAATTATTTTTAATATTTTTTGTAGGTACACATCAAGGAGAAGATGACACATACCAAATTTTATATTCGTAAATTTGTATACAAAAATAAAAATAAAATACTCTTAGGTGTCAGGATCTAAGATCAAATGGTGAGTAGCTCACTCGATCAAAATTAAACGGTTGGATGGTAGGAGAAGCATAGATCTTCTTTGTTGTAGGGGAAGTTTAGAAACCTTTTCCTTTATATGTTCTATAATGTACTATAGTATGTAGTGTGTATAGCATTGTTGTCACGAAACAAACTATACACTGGTATTAGAAAAATCGAACCGGCCTCAAAAACCGACCAAAGGCTGGTTTCATGTAATCGGTAAATTGGCCGGTTCAACAGGCCTTACTAGGATAGTCCTGTATCAGTCAAAAAAATGTTAAAAAAAGAAAAAAATTATGAAATATATATTTAAAGTATGATCAAACAAAGCACATTCCAATGAAATTGAAAATTAGTGAAAAGAATAATTTTTAAAAAATCTATTTGTGCCTAGAGGTATTTTTGAATTTTTTTAAAAAAGATGGAAAGTTGTAAAAATAAGTATTCATGGCTCAAAAAGGATATTCTAAACTTCACAACCCTTCAAATTACAAATGTTCAAGATAGAGAGCGTTGTGAAGGGTGGATTTATTAATTTTGTTGTCTATGTTTTAAAAAAGTTACTTTTGTGGGGCAAATTGTAAATATTACTAAGGACAAAGGGTATTTTTGTCATTTTTGTAAGGGGTAAAATTGAAATTTTAACTAAAAGACAAGGGCACTCTACAAATAAAGTTCAAGGACACTAACTTCCAAAATGCCATAAGTACTTTTGTGAAATTTTCAAATTTTCCATTGCTTAATGGTAAAGTTGCCTATTTAAATAATTTTTTAATAAAACAGTAATGATTGTTTTGATAAATACACCCATCACAGTTTCTTCTAACTTGAACTTTTGTAATTTGAGGGGTTGTTAACTCTAGACAAACCGATATATATGGAAAAAGCTAGGGTTAGCCCACTAGTTTATATGAACATATGAGCCCAACAGCCCAGATTGAATCTGGGCTGATTTGATGATCACAGATATCAAGTAGTATTTAAATTTTATTTATTTTTCTACAAATTCAAATTATTTAAAATTTAATATGTGTGTTCTTTTCATCAAGGTGCACCTAATAAAAATATAAAAAAAATTATTCGTAAAAATAAAATGACCAAAATATATTTTGGTCAATTTATTTCATGTAAAATATTTTTTTGATATTTTCGAAAGATTCACCTATTTTTTATAAATACACACCTAAAATTTCAAGTGATATGGATTTGTATAAAATAAAATAAAATTCAAATACTATTAGACATCGTAATCATCAAATCGGCTCAGATTCAATCTGGGCCGTTGGAAAAAAAAAATTATCCCCAAAAAAACAATATTATCTGCAAAAAACAAATTGACCAAAATACTCTTCAAATATTTTAGGGGTATTTTAGGCAATTTATTTCATGTAAAATATTTTTTTTTTTTTTTGAAGATTCCCCTATTTTTGATAAACATATGCTCTAAATTTTAGGTCATTCCTATTTGTAGAAAAAAAATTTAAAAATGAAATACTACCAGACAATCGTGACCGTGCGATGAACTTTGGAAGGTGATGAAAGTAGGCGAAATCACTGCTCATTTTCGCCTATAGGCATTGCATTCTGTTTTTCATATATATATATATATATATATATATATATATATATGGAAAAAGCTAGGATTAGCCCATTAGCTCATATGAACATATGAGCCCAACGGCCCAGATTGAATCTGGACCGATCTGACGATTACGATGTTTGGTAGTGTTTGAATTTTAGTTTTTTTTTTTTATATAAATCCGAATCACTTGAAATTTTAAGCATTGGTTCATAAAAAATAGGTGAATGTTCGAAAAATATCAAAAAAATATTTTACATTGAATAAATTGACCAAAACACCCTCGAAATTTGGAGGGTATTTTGGTCATTTTATTTTCACGAATGATTTTTTTTATATTTTTATTTGGTGGCCTTGATGTGAAGAACACACACCTAAAATTTCAAGTGATTTGAATTTGTAGAAAAAACAATAAAATTCAAGTACTACTAGACATCCGTGATCGTCAGATCGGCCCAGATTCAATTTGGACCGTTAGGCTCATATGTTCATATGAGTTAGTGTCCTAAACCCATCTTTTTCCATATATATATATATATATATATATATATATATATATATATATATATATATATATATATATAACACATTGCAAACAAATTCCTTAGTTTTTGGGATTTTATATAATTTGTTTAAACTTGTTTTTTAAAAACTTTCTGCCAAATCACAAAAACCGGCCAAATTCGGAACCGGTCAGTGCCCTATTCTGATTTACCTGGCCATTTCTGAGTTGAACCGGCCTATCTTGCAAACACAACTATACACCCTTGGAGGTTTTGCTTGATATGAAGTTTTCATTCTAAGAATCATTAGATGATTATTTAAAAACAGAAAACCAATTTTGAATTTTGATTTCTTCACACTTAGATCTTGCCCTTCAAGACTTGGATGATTTTTGTTCAATCCTATAAGATTATAGAGTATGTAATTATTGGAATTTTGTGTTCATTTAAAGGTCTTACGAGAGCATGTGATGAAATTTTATAATAGCGGAATAACAACTTGAGTAGGAGTATGCTTTGGAGGGGTGAAAGTTGGCAGTATTGATGTCATTACTCAAACTAATATCAACATAGGCTAAACTAAAGACTAAAATCCTATGAGACCTGATATATAGCACAATTGAGAAGGGTTTGTAGGACTAGCTCTTGATGAGGTCGGAGACATGCCCAAGGTAGTTGGCGAAGGAACTTGGTGACTCTTGTGTGCGATTGGTAGGCTTGAAGGGACAATAGCCAAATCCTCATTATGACCAGCACAACATGTACATATGATAGCCATATTAGGAAGTAGACACCATTAAGGATGTTGCATGTACATGTACAAGAGATAGCCTCTATGCACCAATTACGATAAGTGTGCCATGTCTGTGTGACCTAGACTTGTCCCTTGGAGGAATCTCTAGTTCATAGACTACGATTGTGTTCTCATTACTTATTACCTGACTTTGGTAGTCCAGTCATGAACCCTAGTGATGGACTGTGGGTCAAAGGAACTATTAAGTCAGTTTGAGAAAATAAGTGTAGTATATGATCAATAATAGAGATGGAGTGCCTCAATATATTCACATTTTTCTTAATGAAGTTGGACCTGATTCCCATCAAAATAATTTTTAAATAATTAATTTTGTAAGAAATAAATTTTTAGAATATTAACATGAATCTTTACAAAGGTTTTGGATATTTTATTTTATCAAAATTGATTTTTGAATTAGTTCAAGATTGATTTTTCAGGTATACAAACATTTAGAGAGAACAATAAAATATTTATGAAATTTTAAAAATCAATTTATTAATTTTAAAATTTAATTAAGATAGTGGGGGCCTAAGAATTAATAGGGTCCACCATAGGTCCACTTATGTGGGGCGTGGGGCTCACTTGTATCATCAATAGAGGAAGGTATGTAGAGATTTGGTTGATTGTTTTCAATAGAGGAAAGTATGACTCTTGATTGACCATCATATGACACTAATTTAAACCATATGAATCCTGAACTTACAAGGCGTTTCGCAGAAGCGGCACATTGTATCAGAACTCGAGTACAGTGAGAAATGAGTAAGGTTAGTTAGGGCATTCTCCAGAAGTGACGCATCGCAGCATCGCCCAGTTTCGATGAAAAATAGGCAAGGGTTCCTACGACATATGAGTTTGGAAAAAGAAGCTAGTCTAAGATAATAGGATTCATCTTGCATACCCCAATTAGTTGGGAAAAGGTTTTGATAATAATGATGATGATGCTAGGTTCAAAAGGTTACATTTCCCAAATTTAAAGAAATAAAGTACCTCTAACTCGGCTTTTACCGAGGGCGTAGATGGTTGCCTTTAAAAAATAACATCGGATATAGAATTCTTAAATACTACGATCGTTCCCGTTAGAAAATGGATGGTTCCTATTTAATCTTGAAATTTTATAAAGTGTGTGACTTGAATCTTTTATTTTTCTCAATGTTTACAAAATCTCTAATTCAAATTGAAATCAATCTTTCCATATCAGAAATCATCCTAAGCGATTCAATTCCCATAATATATCGAGAACGGGCCGAGCCTCCCCTAAAACTAGACGGTTCGAACCAGTCTGTTCTGGTTCTTTGTCAGAACTAATACAGACGGTCTACGAACCAGTTTAAAAATTTTGAATTTTTTTATTAAATACGGTTGGGGATGGACCCACCATATTTTGTAATTTCAAATTTGTTTATCATACAGAAGTGGTTATGTGGGCAACGACCATAGCCCATTAATGCAAGATGGCCCACAACCTGTAAGTGCCCCTTTGCATATATGAGCCACCTCATCTTTACTTGGGTAGCTCATCTATGACATGCTCTCTCCTAGTCCTACTCCACATTTTATAATCCCTTGACCCCGTGAAGCTTTGGCCAGGCTTTCATGCGGGACTAAAAGGGTGGTGAAAAGATAATAAGAGAGAGAGGAAGAGAGAAGGGTAGCGCGAGGGAGGGGTGAAAGATTTATAATGTATATAAAAAATTAATTGTTGGATAACAAGAAAAGATGATGTAATGTTAAGTTATGTGATGTTTGTTCTCTGGTTGAGTTCGTTTTTTTTTTTTTGATTCTCCTAATAACACCAAATCATTATTTTAATACAACAAATACACATCTTAATAGAAAATTACAAATAATCCCCAAGACTAGACTTTTTATGCAGGTTACCCCAAGAAAACTTGTTTTCTCACATTTGTCCCCCAAAGACACTTTTTTAGGAAATACCCTCAAGTAAGAAAAAATACATTTTCATGACGAAAATACCTTTTTTCGTACACAAAAAAATAATTTTGGCCCGGCATTCATGTGGGCTTACATGGGCTGCCAGAACGCTCTTTGCCATTGCTGGACCCCGTTAAACTAAAAAACGTGTCGGACCACTCTTTGACATTGCCTGGCCGTACTTTGGGCCTATTGCCGGACTGCATGGGACTGTTGTTGGACCGCATAGGATTATTGCCGGACCGTATGGGCCTATTGTTGGACCGCTCTTTGGCAGTGTCGGACTACATGGGCCTATTACAAGACCATTTTTTGTCGGTGCTCGATGACCACTTGTATTGTGAGACCGTCACTAGTATTTATTGAACCGATTTTATACTGCCGGACTAGCCTAGAATACGCCGGACCACCCTAAGAATACGCCGGACCACCTTTTCATGGGAAAGAGGATAGAGAGGCGTGGGTAAATGCAAGGGAGGGTAATTTAGGTTTTTTTTTTTAATTTTTTTTTGAGTTGGGGGGTATTTGGTAAGAAAGCCTATTTTGGGGTAAAAGGTGAGGAAAAAAGTTTGGTTGTGGGTAATTTGCATAGAAAGTCTAGTCTTGGGGGTTATTTATAATTTTTCCTTCTTAATATTTTTTTTTTTTTTTTGTAAAAATAAAAAACCACAATGCAATACCATTAGTTTTAGAAAAATTAAAAAGATTTGATTTAAAAAAAAAATTAGTTATTTCTTTAAACAAATTTGTTGCCAAAACCCATTGAATCATTCACACCCATATCCATATTGGATCGATGGATCGGATTGGAAATTTGGCTGAATCGGCAAATTTTATCCCAAAAGTTTTTCATAAACTCACTGTCAATCTCTAAAAATAGTACGCTTTCAATTTTTAAAAGAAATTAGGAGTGATGCGTTATGTACTTTCATTACTTTGTAAAAATAGGTGAATAATGAGACGATGTTTTTTTGCCTAGATGTCTGTATAATTATTAATTATAATATAATAGTATACTATTACATTAAAATAATTTACAAATATTATAAAACACTTCCACATTATAAGATTTAAAAAATAATTTCCCATACAAAGTGAAATTAATATCACATAAGTCATTTGTTAATTCTCTTCACTCGTCGAAAATTATCACAACCTAAGTAACTATAATATTATACATTGGAATTGAAATTATTGGTTTATATTTTATAATCATTTTACTATACAAATAAGAATAAATTTGAAAATTTTCTGATAATTTCATCTATTATAAAAATCTAATTTTCAACTATAACAAAAATAATACATTATATAATTTATAATATAAATATACTAATAAATAATATATAATATTTGGTTATCAATATACTTAGTATAATTAGTAATTATAATATTGTACTAAACATGATTCAAAAAACAAAATGCCTCTTGCATGTACGTTTTGAATTGCTTGTATAATTTTTATAATGAACGAAATTAGTTTAAGAAATATGTTAAATTACATGTCATTTAATTAATTTGCACGTGCTCAAAGTTTTTAATTGTGTATCATTTAATAGTTTGCGTGCGCTCAAAGTTTAATTGCTTCATGCCTTAAGTAGGAAAATTGTCCCACATCGCCCAAGTTTAATAAGGGTGAAGCTCTTTAGAAGGCATAAGGCCCCTAACATTAATTTCGGGGCCATTGTGGTTTGCGGGGCCCATTAATTTAACAAAAAAAAAAGAATTATAACATCTCAAAACAGACAAAAACTTGTTTTAAAATAAAAAAAGAAAAAGAAAAAGAAAAATATGACGGGTTATGTTAGATTCGGATATCAGATCCGGTTCGTAGCTGGATCCCATTTTATATTCGGAACCGAGACGGTCCAGCCGATTTGAGACAATGAGTTTTTAAACCTTGGCTTTAGCTGAATATTTAAATTTAAAGTTACTCCCATGGTACTCAAGGCGCTCTTGCTACATAGAAATGTCTACCAAAGGAGTACTCATGCGATGTTGCTCAAAGCAAGGAGTGCTCATGCGATGTTGGCCAAAGCAATTACCGTAAAGTTAATCTTGTAATTAAAAATATGCAGTGTTTGGTATTCTTACTGGAACAGTTAATGTCAAATTTTCTCAGATAGATCTGATTAAATACTTTGGTTTAATAACATGTTCCATGGAATAGAAAGTGACTGCACCTTTCCTATATTGCAGTTTTTTCTTGTTCTTATGGAACATACATTTGAAGTCTATGTTCCAACAAAGCTTCCAGCTATCAGAGCATTGTTGATGAAGTGAGGTTGGTAGGCCCCCTCCCCCCCCTCTATATCTGCATGCATGTGTGCATGTGTTGAATGGGTATAATCTATAATAAAAAAATCTATCATAGAGTTGACCTTCTATTTCATTTTTTTATTTTATTGAATGTTAACTGCATTGCAGTGATAAAAAATGTGTACCGTAATGTTTTCCGATACAAAATCAAGCCGATACTCATAAGATGCATATGAGTTAGCACTCACCATGATCATGTCGTTGTTTGCACAAGATTGTTAATTTAAACTTATCCAAATGATTACCAAATTATCACTCTATAATGGCCACTGATTAGTGACCATGTTTTGCTTCTCTCCATTCTTTCATGTTGCTTTCTATTGTACAAACCTCCTGTGTTGTTAAGCTTTGTGAGTTTTATCTGCAAACCTTGTATTAGAAGCTGCTCATGATTTTCAGAGGATATTAAAGTCTTTCCTCAGCTCTAGATGTCAATTTTGTTATTCCGTGTGGACTAAAGACGCATGTACTCTTTTGCAGGTGATGCATTTTTCCTTCAGGTACCTAATGATATTACTTTGTGAATATCAGAGAAAGGAATTGTCATATCAACTTGCATTTAAAATATAGATCACATAACTCTTGTATTTTTGCTTCATCAAAAACAGCAGAGTTGTGAAGATCAGGCTACTTTGTTGAGTTTTGATGAAAACCTTTTCATGTAAAAATAACTAACATTTCCAGACATGTAATTAATAGGTTCCAAAAAAGCCCCCTTTTAGCATCATCAAGATTATTTATTCATGAAAATTAGCATCTGATAGCCATCTCTATAGATGACATCCCATTCCAAATGATTCATATGAAAAGCTAAAGTTTGTATTGCAGCACTCTGCCATGTGTTTCAAATATTGAATGGGATTTTGAAAAGATGATTACTGCTGGCATGGGAGGTGTGAGAAACAAAAGAAATTCTTCAATTTCTGGCTTTGAACATGAAGCTGTGTTGCTGAGAAGTCTGAACTGGTATCTGTCCTGGTAAATGCTCTTCAATTGGTGTACCATGATCCAATCGATTAGTATGCCACAGTAGAATACACTATCTATTTCAATAATGAACAGATGGTTCTAACTTTGCTGATGGCTTTAGTGTATCTGTTTCCTTCAGGTACCATGTTTCTCAATTTCATGTGCGTCTTCAGATAGTCCGTTTCTTTTTGCACAATATGAGTTTTTGTCAGGTATTGGAGTGCCATTACCCACTATAGACAAAACTATCTCCACCTTTAGTCTGACTATGGTCGGTTAAGGCAAGTGTAAGGAACCAGGAGCATGACAGAAAATTGTCTGACAGTAGCTGGTGCTTTAGTCTTTGATATGTCCTAGTTAATGATACTTAAGATGCTAAAACTTCAAAAGGGTTTTTGGTATCAACGAGTTTTTCTGAAGTGTTAACCTTGCTATAGTGATACCATGCCTTTTTGTGTTGTTAATGTGAGCTTCGGGTTTAAGATTATGACTAAATAGGCATTGTCATGAATTTATGATCATATAGGCAAAACATCATTTATAATGAAGTTTGAACTGCAAATGATTAACTGTAGACTGTCCAAAACCCACAACCTCAAATAATAATGACTTTGAAAAACAAAAAAAAATTATAAAACACTTAAAAAATATGCAACCACAGTAAGAACTCAATTTCATTCTGTTTTTTATAGAGAAAATTGACATTATGTATTGATATTTAGATGTACATTCTAATAAAAGAAATGAAGTCTCTGTAAAGGGACATAAATAGAGTTGTATACATTTATCTCCATATAAATAATAGATGATTTATGTGAGAGGAAAAAAAAAAAAAAAGCAATTTAAGTCTTCGTGGTAGAAATGGGCATGAATCACTTCCCTCAAGCCATTTGAATATATATTCTTCGTGGTAGAAATGGCCACAGGGCATCGCCATTAAGTCGTCATCATCTGCACTAAGTTCTGACATACATATAGTGCAGCAGTAGCCCTCTTCATTCCTATCTTCACCCGCGTCAAGGAGTTAACTTCGTATCTCACCGGTGGTGGTGCAGCAGTAGCCCTCTTCATTTCCTATCTTCACCTGCGTCAAAAAGTTAACTTCGTATCTCACCGCTGGTATTGCAGCAGTAGCCCTCTTCATTTTCTATCTTCACCCGCGTCAAGGAGTGAACTTCGTATCTCACCGCTGGTGTTGTAGGATATCATCAATGAGTGTTGTTCAGATATCATCTACCTCCCAAATATAGTAATCCTCTCCAGGATATCATCTGCCTCCCAAACGTCCTAATCCTCATCTCATCTGCTTACCAAACGTCCTAATCCTCATCTCACAGTTGGTGTTGTAGGGATATCATCAGTGGGTGTTGTTGAGATATCATCTGGCTCCCAAATATCGTAATCCTCTTCAGATATCATCTGCATCCCAAATGTCGTAATCCTCATCTCCCTCCCAGATCGGCACACTTCTATGATCGTTTGAAATATCGAAATCCTCAACATCCCCCATGAATCACTGCAACCTCATTATCCTCTGGATCTCATCAGCCTCCCAAACATCGTAATCCTCATCTCCGTCCCAATTCAGTCCACCCCCATTATCGTTTGAATCTCGAAATCCTCAACATCCTCATCTGCTCTGTGAATCACTATATGTCCTCTTTATCCTCTTCTTCCCAAATCTCCACATCCCTACCATTCTCACCTGCCTCATGAATATCTGTATCCTCATCATGCACATCCCCACTATTCTCACCTGCCTCATGAATCTCTGTATCCTTATCATTGTACTCTGCCTCGTAAATCTCTAAATCCTCAATCTGTTCATTTCCTCAAAATCTTTACAAATTGAGTCAACAAGCCTCTCAACTTTGGCTTCTTTGGGTTTGAGGTCTCATTCAAAACCAATATCGCCAAACCACATGCACTTTTTGTAGACTCCATCACCCCTAGCACTAAGGGCTTTAGCAGCCCCAAAAGTATGAGCAGCTACTAGGGCGGTGATGCTACAAATGTTTCATGGGGTAGGCCACATGACTCTAGTTTTTCGAAAACATGAGAAATCGCATGGTTCAGGGTCAAGAATGTCTGTACTATAGAGATGATATCACCTTCAGTCCGCCTTTCGTATTCTGAATCTGAGTTCTCATATTCCAGGGTCTCAGTGATGACCACTCTCATCTTGAAGGGTTGAAGGTCATTTTGGGGAGGAAGAGAGGTGAAGTAGAATGCTATATTTTTTTTCGAAAAATCAAGTACATGTAGGTTGCAAAATGACATAGTCATAGCTGCAAGAATGGACAACAATTATAAGTCCCCATAGCACCCTACATTTCATGAAGAATATTTAAAAAAAAAAATACATTTCATGAACAATTATAAGTCTCCTTTCTTTTTTTTTCCCTTTCTTTTTTTTTTCTTTTTCAACAAGTAAAATACTGGAATATTTATTTGTTAATTGAATTGAAAGATTCCTCAGCACCATATCGTATGTAGGAGTGAAATATCTTTGCAACTTTTATTATTAATGCAGTTTCTTGGAAACTTTGAAAATTCTGAATGATATATTTTCTTTGTTCCTGACTTTCTGTTAAATATCTCATCAAAAGAGAGTATTCTCTAATAATTATTTATTTTTTAATTAAAATTCTTTAAGAGCTTAATATATTTTTAAATCACCTGAGAGAGCATTTTTAATAGTCAGCATAGAAGCTTTCAACATGGATATTAAAAATTCAACCGGGAAATAAAAAAACTTACATGGTTTTCAAAAATTTAACTTTTATTATTAGAACACATTCTTGGGCACTTTGAAAATTCTGAATGATATATTTTCTTTGTTCCTGACTTTTTGTTTAATATCTCATCAAAACAGAGTATTTGTAATAATTAGTTTTTTGTATAACAGTGAATATATTCTTAAATTACCCGAGAGCATTTTTAAATCAGTACAGAAGGCGTCAACAGGGATATAAAAAGATTCAATAGGGAAATAAAAAAACTTCATGGTTTTCAAAAATTTGCAGATAACTAACTCAAGTCCTCAACAGGGATACAAAAAAATTCAATAGGGAAATTAAAAACTTCATGATTTTCAAAAATTTGTAGATAACTAACTCTTCCTTATCGAGAGAGAGCAATTCAACTTGGTTAATATTATTCAAAATCTTAGAGAGAGAAAGAGAGCGTACCTCGTTCTCCAATTCCCCTGCGCATCCTCACCTCACTCACCAAATTGATGATCTAAGAAAAAACGCAGATAGAGAGAAAGATTTAGAGAGAGAGAGAGATTTTAGAGAGAGAAATAACCAAGAAAAGAACGCAGATAAAAGGATTTAGGGAAAGAAAGATTAAAAAAGCAGATAGAGCGAAAGATTTAGATTGACAAAGATTTTAGAGAGAGAAGTGATGCCACGTCAGCATTATTTTTGTCAAAAATAAA
Organism: Amborella trichopoda; assembly: GCF_054954075.1. Classification (NCBI taxonomy): domain Eukaryota; kingdom Viridiplantae; phylum Streptophyta; class Magnoliopsida; order Amborellales; family Amborellaceae; genus Amborella; species Amborella trichopoda. The sequence continues at coordinate 24,813,833 of NC_142338.1, read as the reverse complement.
ATAGTTATGTATTAATTACAAAGTATTTTTTAGGATAAAATTGTGATTCCTTAGAATGGGTATGTTTCTATAAGGTTGCACTCTTAACCAATCCAATTAAGGCGTACCTCTAAAATTTATCATAATATGTAATTTTGGTGTAAAATTTGTTTAAGATTATCTGAAAATCTATTTTTACATCTAATTATAAAACTTTAAAATCCAAAAATGATTAAAATCATGTAGATCTATAAACATATGAAAATCTTAAAATGGACAGGCTAGATAATGTGTTGCAAGGTGCAAGTTTTTTAGGACTCAATTTTTTTTTTTTTTTTGTATAATTACACATGTTAATGTGGAGATTATCAATTAGAGGGATTTTCAACATTAAAACAAAATTTTTCCATTGGATATCTTACTATCTTAACGATTCTCATGAGCGTATTCAAGCAACCTAATTGAACAAGCAAATTCTTACAACAAGCAAATTAAAGACCCAAACTTCCTTTGTTTCAACAGATTCAGATTTTTCCCACAGAACGATGGAAAGAAAAAAAAAAAAAAACACTTCTAAATTAAAAACATGATTGAATTACGTGACTCTCACTTCTAAAAAAAAAAATAAAAAATAAAAAGATAAGGATAAAAAAAAAGAAAAGAAATTAAAACGTCACAAGGTTCTGATGAAAAAATCAACGAAAAATTCTAGAAATATGGACCATGGAGTAGAAACAAATGGATGTCAAAAAAAAATCTAAAAGAACCAAGCATGGACTTCAACAAAACTTTTGGGGCTTTCAACTGAATAAAAATGCCAAAAATAAAAAGAAAGGAATAGATGTGAAGTTTCGAAAGAAAAAATTGACAAAGATGATAGTGGGGTACATACAAGAAATTCAAATGTATTCTTTCAGATTTACCACAACGATTCAACCAAGAACTACAAAGAAATAGATTATAATTATTCTTTTTCAATTTCAAAAAAACAATAGAACCACAGGAAATCCACAAGAGTGATTATGATGAAAAAGTTAATAAATAGAGACCCACAAGACTGATTAGGAGGTGATGAACTCAATTAAGAAAAACAAAATTAAGATGAAAAAGAACCAAAGAGAACTCACCTTTGAAGCAAGGAACTATTCTTATGTCTGCACTCTGGTATGACGTCTCTATGAGAAAAAGAAGGAAAAAGACATCTCCTTAGATATAAGTTTTGGTTTATCGTATCTGATATGGGTTGGACTTTTATTTACCTGGGGTTTAGAGAGAGAAAGAGTTAATTGAAAATATGAATTGTAGAGAGTGAAAGAGTTAATTGAAAACTTGTGTTACTTGATCTGAGAGAGAGATCACTACCCTAACGCACACAATGAGATAGTGATCTGAAGATCCAGACACAAAGAGAGACTTCTAATCGCAAGATTCTCACTTCGATAATCAACTTAATGGTCATATCATATTTTCCCTTTGAGCAAACAACACTTTACTCGGACAGGTGCATACTGCATGTGTACCCCGTAGGGCAAACGGCCTACTTTGGACGATTTATTTAGGAATCTGAAATTCTGGGATACACCAAAGGCAAATAGTCATTAGACGATTTTATTCTCTTTTGAAATATTTCAAATAATAATTATAATTATAACAATAACAACAACAACAACAACAACAACAACAACAACAACAACAACAACAACAATAATAATAACAATAATAATAATAATAATAATAATAATAATAATAATAATAATAATAATAATAATAATAATAATAACAACAATACTAACAATAATAACAATAATAATAATAATAATACACATAAATATTATAATTACCCAGGCTGTCCAAGGTTGAAGTCTGAAATACTAACAATAATAACAATAATAATAATAATAATACACATAAATATTATAATTACCCAGGCTGTCCAAGGTTGAAATCCTCAGACTGTTTCTTCTCTTTTTTATAAAAAACAATAGAGGGCAGAGGATGGCAATCTCCGACCGCCTCTTGGAGTGAGTAGAGGTCAGTTTTAGGGTGGTCCGATGTCCCTATCGTCGAACCACATTTTTGAAAAAAAACGACCGTCTGAGAATTGGAACCTCACACAACTTTTTTATTTTTTGGAAGGAACCTCAGTCCGAGAATTGGAACCTTGGACTGCACTTTAGAATAAGAATTACTTAAATCTAGCGTCATCCAAGCCCTCCCTCCTTCGACCGCCCTGCCATCCCATATAAGCCAGTTAGCCCTTTTTTTCTTTTCAATCCTCCATCTCTCTCAACCCGCTCTCTCTCGCTCTCACTCTTTCTCTATCTTTCAACCGTCGTCCAACCCAACCATCTGCAAGAGGATTTTGGCCACTATTGTCCCAATCAAACAAAGATACAAGGGAATAGGTGGAAGGTTATGTTTGGACTACGACTCTATAACATGCACTAGCTACCTCGTTATTAGAGCCCTATTATAGTGATCTCTGATGATCACGAGACCACCACATATAGATTCAAAAGTCCCAAAAACCCTATAGTACCAAATTTCAGCTCAAACGGACCTTTTTAGGTTTGATTTTCCTAAAGTAGTTGTGGCCATTCACTATTCATGTGCAACCATCAATGACCGGTTACCATAAATACTAAAAATTACTGTATTTTCAAAAAATGGGGCATTCTTGCACTACTGATATCTCAACAAACTCAATACTGATTACACTCAAATTTTAGTATGTCGTTCCTCTTGTCGAGAGGAAGATATCAACATATGCTACGCCTTGAGCCAATTACCGAGCTAGGAGAAATCTTAGAGAAAAGGTTGCTCGAAAAATATGTTTTGCAGAATTTTGTGTGCGTGACCTCCCCTCACACCAACCGATGAATCTCGAAGCCTCGAAGTCGGATGGACGAATATCGAAGCCTTGATTTGAGGTAAGATATGCATGAGATAGTGACTGGGAAGGCACTGGATCGAAGCTTGCTCCAACAGCGTAATTTTCTGGGATGCCGAAAAACCATTTTCCAACGACTTTAAAAAATCATAAACCAATCAATCAGAGTCCAAATCACATGATTTTTGTTGCAAAACGACCACAACAACTTCATCTTAGATTGACCATTAAAGGAAGACCAAATAAGCAGTGATTCGAGCTAGATCTAATGTTCAAGAAAGTGAAGTTTTTATATTTGTCTAGAATTTCAAAACTTTGAAGAATACGATCAATACTTCATGACATCATGCAAAATATGTCTCAAATCATTCCTCTTGGGATGATGTACGTTTTCATGATGATAGATTGTCCAAAACATAGCCGGATAGGCCAAAACAAGGCTCCGAACTTTGCAATGTTTAATAAATTTATACCAAACTTTATAAATTTATAAAACATATATACTTTATAGGGTCTGACCCATAAGGTGTAAAAATTATATTAAACTGTTGCTCTTCGAAGCACGGTCGCAACGGATATGTACTTGTAACGATCTGACATTGGGATCTTGAACTATGACCTTTCAAAGAATTTGATGTTCTTCTTTATAAAATCTGAATTTTCATGTTCGAGTTAATCTTCTATCTAGAAATTCTCTCATTTCAGACTACGATATAACACGTGCCTTATGTCAAAACGATTGGGTCGTCGAGATCTCACTCGTGTCCAAATTTGAGCATAATTGGACTCAAACGAGTGACTTATGAGCATTTGAAAATCATCCCGAAATGAGAAAACACAGTTTCCATAAATGAAAACTATTTCACCGAGGTTGCACCGCAATAGTGTAAAACTCACCCTTGTATAGTAAGTTAGGTGTAGAATGGTCTCGTAGGGTTTGATTGAGCCGATATTTGGTACCTAGGGGTTTTCCATGTTTCGGATCCAATGGCGGTCGTCTGGTGCTGTTTTGAGACCTAGAAAATAGGGCTATAGTTATAGGGTCCATTTTCAACATGATAGGAACTAGATTTGAAAACCACGTTTCGTCCTGATAATATTAAAACTTGTCAGAATGTGATGAAACTTTGTAGGTGTCTTTAGGGTATCCAAAACTTTGTAGGTGTCCTTAGGGTATCCAATGCATTTAGATGGGCAAGCTTTATTTTCTTTCCCTACAACATAAAACTTATATACTTCCCCTTATGCAGCCGTCCATTCTAAATGGAGGGCTAAGATTGCCTCAATGACTCAATCACAATGTAATGTTACTACACTATTTTTTTTCAAAAAAAATTATAAGATATTTTTACACCAAATTTTGGGCATCCAATCCTCTATTAAACTCGTACTTGTAAAAAATATTCCCAATAAAATACCCCTGAAAGATTCAAGGGGTATTTTGGTAATTATATTTTATCAAAAATTATTTTTAATATTTCTTGTAGGTGCGCCCCAATGAGAAGATGACACATACCAGATTTCATATTCATAAGTTTGCATACAAAAATAAAACTAAAATACTCTGAGGAGTCAGATCTAAGATCAAATGGTGAGTGGCTCACTTGATCAAAATTAGACGGCTGGATGGCAAGGGAAGCATAGATCTTCTATGTTGTAGGGGAAGTTTAGAAACCTCTTCCTTTTTATGTTAAATAATGTACCATAGTATGTAGTGGGTGTAGCATTGTTGTCACAGAACAAACTATACACCAGTGTTGGAAAAATCGAACCATCCAAAGGCCGGTTTCGTGTAATCGGTAAACCGGCTGGTTCAACCGGCCTTACTAAGATAGTCCTGTATCAGTAAAAAAAATGTTAAAAAAATAAAACAATTACAAAAATTATGAAATGTATATTTAAACTATGATCAAACAAAGCACATTCCAATGAAATTGAAAATTAATGAAAAGAATGAATTTAAAAAAATCTATTTGTTCCTAGGGGTATTTTTGAAAAATTTTCAAAAAGATGGAAAATTGTAAAAAGAAGTGTTCATGGCCCAAAAAATTTCCAATATTTGCCAAAATGGTAATATATATATATATATATATATATATATATATATATATATATATATAGGAAAAGTCTTCCCAACACCTGTAGGAAAAAATGAATAGTGATTTCGCCTACCCTCTTCACCGTCCAACGTTCATCGCATGGTCACGATTGTTTGGTAGTAATTTACTTTTCATTATTTTTTTTTGAAAAATCAGAATAACTTAAAATTTTGAGCATGTGTAAATATTAGTGAAGCTCACCTAATAAAAATATATAAAAAATAATTAACGAAAAACAATTGACCAAAATACCCCCAAAACATTTCGGGGGTATTTTAGACAATATGTTTCATGTAAACTATGTTTTTGATATTTTTTGTAGCTTTATATATTTTTGATGAACACATGCTCCAAATTTTAAATCATTTTGATTTGTAGAAAATAAATTAAAAATGAAATACTACCAAACAGTCATGACCGTAGGATAAACTTTGGATGGTGATGAGGGTAGGCGAAATCACTGTTCATTTTCGCCTATAGGCATTTTGTAGTATATATATATATATATATGTAACACATTTCAAACAAATTCCTTAGCTATTGGGATTTTATATAATTTTTTTTAATTTTCTTTTTAGAACATTCTGCCAAATCACAAAAACCGGCCAAAATCAGAACTGGCCAGTGCCCAATTCTGATCTACCTGGCCATTTCTGAGTTGAACCGGCAGATATTGCAAACACTGCTATACACCCTTGGGGAAATGAGCTACTTGGACGTTTTGCTTGATATGAATTTTCTTTCTATGAATCATTAGTTGATTATTTTAAAAAAAACAACCAATATTGGATTTTGATTTCTTCACACTTAGATCTTGCCCTTCAAGAATTAGATGATTTTTGTTTAATCCTGTAAGCTTATAGAGTATGTAATTGTTGGAATTTTATGGTCATTTGGTCTTATAAGAGCATGTGATGAAATTTTATAATAGCGGAATAAAAACTGGAGTAGGATTGTGCTTCAGAGGAGTGAAAGTTGGCAGTATTGATGTCATTACTCAAACTAAGCTAGACAAGATAGGCTAAACTAAGGACTAAAACCCTATGAGACCTGAAATATAATACAATTGAGAAGGGTTTGCAAGGTTCTGGATATTTTATTTTATCAAAATTGATGTCTGAATTAGTTCAAAATTCAATTTTCAAGTATATAAACATTCCAAGAGAAAAATAAAATATTTATGATATTTGAAAAATCAATTTATTAATTTTAAAATTTAATTAAGATGGTGGGGGCCTAAGATTTAATAGGCCTACCACATTAGGTCCACTTATGTGGGGCATGGGGCTCACTTGTATCATCAATGAGTGGAATGCCCCACTCTATCCAATTTCTCTCTTATGTTATTAGATGACTTGTTGAGAGTCTGTACTTGTGGGAATTTTGTAGCCATTTAAAGGTCTTATGAGAGCATGTGATGAAATTTTATAATAGCAGAATAACAACTCGAATACGATTATGTTTCAGAGGAGCGAAAGTTGGCAGTATCGATGTCATTACTCAAACTAAGCTAGACAAGATAGGCTAAATTAAGGACTAAAACCATATAAGACCTGAAATATAACATAATCGAGAAGGGTTTGCAAGGTTCGGGATATTTTATTTTATCAAAATTTATTTATGAATTAGTTCAAAAATTGAATTTTCAGATATATAAACATTTCGAGAGAAAAATAAAATATTTATGATATTTTAAAAATCAATTTATTAATTTTAAATTTTAATTAAGATGGTAGGGGCCTAAGATTTAATAAAGCCACCACATTAGGTCCACTTATATAGGGCGTGGGGCTCACTTGTATCATCAATGAGTGGAATGCTCCACTCTATCCAATTTCTCTCTTGTGATATTAGATGGCTTGTTGAGAGTTTGGAATTGTTGGAATTTTGTGGTCATTTAAAGGTCTTACGAGAGCATGTGATAAAATTTTATAATAGCGGAATAACAACTCGAGTAGGATTATACTTCAGAGGAGCGAAAGTTGGCAGTATTAATGTCATTACTCAAACTAAGCTAGACAAGATAAGCTAAACTAAGGACTAAAACCCTATGAGACTTGACATATATCACAATTGATTATTCAATGCTCATCAATAAAATTTGAGAGTTTTCACATTCAAATTGTAGGTATGTCTTGGAGAGAGAGAGGAGAGAGAAGAAAAGGGCTGGTACCCTTTGATAAGGTAATTTTCTCTCTCCTCTTTTCTCTCTTTCTTCCTCTCCTCTTTTCTCTCTCTTTCTCTCTTCTCCTCTCATCTCTCTCTTTCTCTCTCCTCCTCTCATCTCTCTCTTTCTCTCTCCTCCTCTCATCTCTCTCTTTCTCTCTCCTCACGTCCATCTTTCTTTCCTATTTCCTCTCTGATCTCTTTTATCCACTTTCTTTCTTTTTTTTTACCTTTCCTTTCTCTCTCTTCTCTTTCCTACTCTCTCTATTCTCTCTCCTTCTTCTCCGTTCATGCATGACAAAGTCTATCGCCTAGTATGATATCTTCTTGCCTCAGAGACACGAACAGCGAGCCAAGCCTTAACCTGAGTGGCCGGCTGGGCCTCTGTCAAAGTCTCATTGTCTTCCCTTCTGTCATAGACGGCAGAAGCACATCGCTGTCCATATTCTCTCTCTTCTTAATCATCTGCCAGGGATGACAGAAGCACACCATCACCCATCTTTTCTCTTTCCTCATAATCTCTGTTAAGGATGGCAGAAGCACACCGTCTCTCATGTTTTCTCTCTACTCCTAGTCTCTATCATGGAAGACGGAAGCACATTGCCGCCCATGTTTTTTCTTTCCTCTTAATCTTATGACATGGACAACGGAAGCACATCATCGCCCATTTTTTATCTTTCTTCTTAATCGTCTATCATGGACGAGGGAAGCACATCGCCGCCCATGCTTTTTCTCTCTCGTCCTATTCTCTATCATGGACTGTGGAAGCACATCGTTGCTCAGGGTTTCCCTTTCCTCTTAATCTTTTGTCATGGACGGTGGAAGCACATCGCTGCGCATTATTCTCTCTCTTCTCTCATTCTTCTATCATGGACTGCAGAAGCACATAGCTGCCCATGTTTTCTCTCTCTTCTCTCATTCTTTTGTCAGAGGCTCATTGTAGCCCATGTTTTCTCTCTCTTCTCTCTTCTTTCCTATCTTTTCTCTTATCGCCACCTATGTTCCCTTACACTCTTCTCTCTCCTTCTTCTTCGATCTTTTCCTTCTCTTTCCTCTTTCCATTTTTCCTTTCTCCCTCATTTCTTATCACGACATCAGTAGTATTGTGCATGTTTCTCTTTCTCTCTCTTCTTTCTTCTCTCTCTCATTGACTAAGAGAGGCTGAGACAAACATTGCCATGGTAGTCTTATCGTCTAGCAGTATTGTCGCTAAGCCGGTCTTAGTTATCGAGTCGGCCTTACTACCACAATAGGCTAGCCATCATGCCCAGCTGGCGAAGATCGTTCTAACATTTAGTAGCATTGCTAATGTGTCGGTCTAGTTACTGTGTTCATCTTACTACCACACTGGGTCAATCACTTGCTGATCTAGCTGCCTTGTTAGTCTCGCCACCTAGTCAAAATTCCTCTGATTTATCCCTTTCTTCTTCTTTCACTTATTCTCCTACCCTCTCTTCTTTTGGATGTGCACCTCCGTGTACATTCGCTCAAAGACAAGGTGGGGTCTCTTTCGGCCCACTTGTCTTGTAAAATTAACCATGTGTGTGTGATTACAGGAAGAGGAGAATACAAGCCAAGGGAGGCAATTCCGAACCAATTCTACGACTAGGGGGCTTGTTTCATGGTCTAATAGGGCGCCCAAGTGAGCCAACCCAAGTAAGTCTCGAACCCACCGTAAATTCCTCTCTCGTCGGTTGGTCTACCTGCCCTCACTCTTAAGCGAGATTCTCAAGAGAGCGATCTCAAAGTACCGGGTTCCCCGAAACCTGAGACACGCACCGCCCGATCATCCTGATCTGAAGGGCGAGATCGAGGTACCTAACCAGCTTGGTGACTACAATGGGGACTTACTACCCCTTCATCAGGTCTTTCTTGTTTTGCTAGTTTTTCCTTTTTTTTTTTTGTTTTCACACTCGACATGGACGCTGAGGTTTTTAACCCATTTATCCAAATCGGGGATTTTCTAATCCTCGCATTCGCGAGTGTTCCTCGGGAGCAAGTTCCTCCAACTTCATTTCCAACCTTCCTTTTGAGCAAAGACCCAGTGTCTAACTCCCAAGTCTTAACTTGGATAGGCATGAGGAGGGACTTCAAGGTCCCTAACTCCCCATCTTCTAGCTCTGGTGGAACCTCCACCCAAGCACCTTGCATCAGTAGCACATTTGCTGCCACTCACAGCATGCACCCTATCACTGGTAAGTCACTTGTCGATTGTATTGCCGAGGTATGCCGAAAGGCTATCCAGTCCCTTGCTGCAAAAGGCAAAGATGTTGCTATTGGCTCAGTGGGTCGCCCCAAGGCTACCCGCCACACACCAGCACCACCATGAGTCTTTACCCTTAGAGGCTCGACACATCAAGGAGGAGACCCTGGAGCCTCCACCTCTTGCACACACCATAAGGCTCGTGGGTCATCCACTAGAGCCACATCTCGGGGCAAATTTTATGTTACCTCAGGTCCACGTCCAAGATCAGGCCTCCTAAAGACAGGTCTTGCACACGTTGTGCATTTACATCCCACCACTCGAGGCAATACCATCACTGTGTCAACTCAAGTACACAGAAGACGACCCCTGGATCCTCCTCCTTAACACACACTTACTCACTCTGTAAGGGGCAGGCTTCCACCTGTTCTCTTACAAACACCTGCTTGCAGTTCTCGGCCTCCTAAGGCCAGACTACTGGCTCTAGCCTGGGTTGACCCCCAAGTCACCCATGATCCTTCTTTAAGGGATGCACATGCGTCACCGTCACAGACAACCCCTCACCCCCTAATCAGGCGTCCTCATGAGTCAACACTACTTTTGCCTGCTCCTCCTTCTTTGGGCAAGCACCTTCAACCTTGGTCCTCGAAGACCTTCCCCAAGAGTACCATCTTCAACCAGCCTTGTTATCTCGATCATGTCTTTGGAGCTCATAAGAGAGCTCGAGGCAAAGACATCATGGGAGATCAAATCCTTTATCATCCCCGGCCCAGGATGACCCCAGTTCTTGGCCCACACTCGTTGCTTCACCTAATGAAAACAACTCTTTCATACTATGACCAGCCACAGTCTCGATCATAGTTCTGAGGTAAGGTCCATCAAAACCTCAAAGCCAAACATGATAGGGGTCTGCAAATTCGAACTAGGTAAGCAACCGAGAGGGTCGGGGCAAACAGCTTCGATGACCCGCTTCACCTAAACCCCTTCTACCCTCTTCAGATGATAAAGCCTGAAGAAGAAATCCATGAACCCTGCACTATGGTTAGTGTTGAAGAAGATGACCCAGCCACTCAACAGCCACGGTCCCAAGACCATCGAGAACTGGTCCTCACATGATCAGCGTACAAGATTTGAGTCTAGTTGAGGCATGCTGATCCCTTACTGACCAATCTGCCACGTGCAAACCGTCAAGCCCAGAAACCCTCAACTACAGCTAACATGACCTCCTTGGAGAAACAGTTGGCGTAATGATTGTAAATGAGCCTAACAACTCTCAAGAAGAGCGCATGAGTAAATTTGAAGACATGGTGCGCACAATGATGGAGAAGATTGATCGCATAGATGTCGCACGACAATCAGCTAATCATGAGGTCGATTCCCATTACTCAGATGATGTAGCTCCAAGGTAGCCCCTTCCCTCTGCCTCACAGGACAATTCTGTCCCTCACCCCGTCTCACAGGCATACATCGACTTGACCCATAGCATAAAGAACATACAAAGCTCGGGAATACAAGGTGCAACGCCTTATCAAAAGCCGTACCCTTCATACATTGGCCAGGTGTCGTTTCCCTCAGATTATAAGAAAGGAAAGTTTCCCTTGTTCAATGGAACCAGCATATTGCAAACTTCCAAGCAGCATGTCGAGAGACAACGGCTGATGGTAGACTCCTTCTCCGTCAGTTTGTTTAAACCCTTGATGGCCCAGCTTTCCAGTGGTATGCTCGGCTTCCCCCAAACTCAGTACATACTTGGGTGGAAATGGAGAAACTGTTCCACCAGCATTTCTATGAGGTCAAGAGAGTGGTTCAATCCATCGATCTTCTCACCGTGACCCAATATCCCGATGAGCCTGTGGATCAATTTATATCAAGGTGGAGAAATTTTGCCGCTCGTCATCCCAATCCCATGCTCTGAGAAGGAAGCTGTTCAAACTTGTGTGCGGAACATGCGACCTGAGATTTCTCTACATGTTGAGGCCTCCAATTCGACTTCCATGTCAGAGCTGATCTTCAAGTCGGTCCGCATAGAAAGTCTGTCACTCCACCATGGCGGGTCACGACAACAGTCTGTAAGCTCAGGAAACAATCGAGGCAAGCTCTCGGATTAATACCTGGGGAAACCAACAAAAAGGAGTGATCAGCATGGCTGTCACTGTAAGTGATCCAAAGAAAGCTCCCTCCCAAACTTTGGACCTCTCCAAAGGGGTAAACACAGCGAAAGCGACTCAAACAGGCAAGCAACAACAGTCGTACAACTGGGTACCCACACTTGCGAACATTAATCAGGATGATTATTGGACCATGCATAGGAACAAGGTCTACTCCTTTGAAAAGGAATGGGTCCTTGCACTACTTCGATTGTTACTGGAACAGAACATGATCGAGCTCCCAGAGACAAAGTTCCATAATCAAGCTGGACTCGATACCCAGGCGAACTACTGTGCTTACCATCGAAGGATTAACCACCCTACAAATGATTACTACAAGTTGGAAGACATAATCGAGGCCTTGATTCAAAAGGGCCAGATAAAGCTTAAAGAGCTAAAGAAGGCATTTGGGATGGCAGAAGCCTCTCATGTAGTAACAGTCAAAGTGGAAGACGAACCGCCTGATCTCCTTCGCACCTTGTTTGTTATGATGCTTCAAGAAGGCCTCATCACACCAAAGCTGGCAAAGCAGCCTCGATGCCTTGCTCAGGGAACTGAGAACCATTGGTGCCCGTACCATTAGATATAGGGACACGACTTGGGCAAATGCTTTAGTTTTCATGATATAATTGCAAAGAAAATATAGGGATGCCAAGAGTCTTGTAACATTCCACAAAGTGATTGCTAAGTCACTGCTCCACCGGCGCGAGAGGACCCTCCAACACAAGACCTGAGTAATGATGATTTAGATCTTACTAAACCCTCAACTTCCCAACCATGGAAAGTCTACAACGAGCGAAGCAGACTTAAGTCCTTAAGGTGAAAAGTAGTTCGTCAAGCTAGGGCAGTTTATAAACATAGTGAGACGGATCAACCACTGCCAATGAAAACCAAGAGAAGACGAGCACCCAGGGCTGCTCGCGGGAGAAAAAAAGACTGCTCAACTACTAATTGAGCATGAATTTCTCAGGACTCTTCCTCCATTGCCGACTTTGTAAGACTTCATCCCCCGGCATGATCTTCTTCACTTCCTTACCCCATCAAGAGGATGTACTCTAGCCATCCTCTTTTGTGAGTACGTCCAATGAGGGTGACGACATTAAAAGCACTCACAAATGGTCTAAGCAGGGGAAATATCTAAAAGACTTTCTGCATACGTCCAATGAGGGTGACGACATTAAAAGCACTCCCCAACGGTCTAAGCAGGGGAAAGACCTGAACGACAATTCTAGTGATGACGCAAAAAGCCGCCCCAGATCGATCTAATGAGGGGAAAGACCTTAAAAGTTCCTCACATACTGACCCTTCTCCTGCTTCTTCTTCTACTTCTCATCCTTCCTCTTTTATGCTTCCTGAAAGTACAAACTTGAAGTGTCTAGACTTCGAGGCCCTTGACAAAGTACTTGAAGGAACCAATATAAGCAAGACGCACAAGAGGCGGTTGAAAAAGATGCTGGCCCATGCAGCTGGATTTTTAACAGTTACTGATGCCCTAGCGGCTTAAGCTAAATCAGAGCCATCTTCTTCAGAGAAGCACATGAAGTCAAAACCAAAGATATCCCAATGGTCCCCTGAGCCTGACTTTGAACAGAGACTGAGAGAATCAAGGGGGCAAAGCTTTTATACTCAGGAAGCTTGCCACACGATACATGCCTATGAAGTATCAGCCAACGCGGGGCAAACACTGCAGGAACCCATGCAAAGACCGAGCAATTCATTTGAGGATGCTCCTGGCCCCACTATCACTGAATCTCAATTTCCATGTAACTATCAAGTCAAACTCCTACAACCTGATATGCTATCAATGTTTGAGGTTGACCCTTCTTTCCCTCAGTTCGAGAAAGGTGCAAAAATCATGACCTACCTCGGAACTTTATTGGAAGCAGATCAATCATGGGCATATACAAAATAAGGCATGGCACCCAAAATGTGAAACGAAACTTAATTTGCTAACTGAAAAATACTTGATCAATTGAGGGTTCAATATATCGTTTTGAACCTTGCTGAATTCAGCCAATAGTGACATACGTTCACAATTCGAAACATAACTTACAATCCAGCTGGAATTTCAAAACAATTTAAACATGCAACTTTTAGTAGGCATTAAGAAATTTCAAATGACTGTAATTTCAGAGCATATGGATCCCGTTTGACCAGCCAAAATTCATGGCCACAGAGACCAAAATTTCGAGTTTCTATAAGGTCTGTCAACAGTGACATACTGGAGCATTCTTGAGTATAGCTCTTCATCTACACAGACTTTGGGCAAGATTAAAACATTAAAATCATATAAGACTCATGCATCTATCAAATGGATGTGTCTTTGTGTCCTTTTGACTTGAATGGGTTAGGTAGAGTCTTAGTACAACAGGACCAATATTTCTGGAAATTATCACAGTCTGCTAACAACGACATACATGCATAAAATAAAACATATCTTCCAAACTATAAAGAATATCAACTGGGCACAAACATCAACCTCAAAGTAGACTCATAGATATTTCAAATAGTGGTGATTTCAGGCCAAATGGATATCATTTTCTTAGTCAAAATTTCATTACAATAACATGTAAAATCCCTGGAAAATCCCAATCCAGCCATGACATCCCTTCCAAAATATTCTCCTAACTTTACTCTATGAGGGATAACGACGTGAAACAAATTTTAGCTAGAAATAGACTCGCAAGAGTATCATCCCATAGAAATTTAGGGCCATCAAAAGGGATTTCAGTGTTCATTTTTATCATGCAAAAGAAGGCAAGCTTTCTAGAAAATGCAGTCACCATTTTTGCACATGCTTATACTCAACTAGGCTCGAACCATACTTTATTCATTTTCCTTGCTTATGGGTCTGCAAGGTAATGCTCTACTTGCCTTTTGTGTCCCCAAAGGTATTCCCAATCTCCTTCCACAGTCCCCTCCACCAAGCTTTCTCAAACTCTCTAACAATGGCACAAAGGGCTAAGCTTGAGCTTCAAAAAGTGAGGTGTATAGAGAGAAAGAGTGCTTTTGTACTCCAAAGGTGGGGAGGTGGCTTTCTATGTTCTCCAAGTGGTCTTTGCATGGAAGGAAGGTTGACATTTGGCTCACAAGGCAACATGCAGCCAACAGGTGGCCGGCTTGCTTCGTGCACGGCCTTGTCTTCTTGTCCCTTTGCCACGTGCACGCTTTCCCTTTTATCTTCCTCTTTCCTTCTGTCGCCACGTTTGCTCGCCACGTGGCACTCCGCTCTTCTTCCTCTATTGCCTCGTGCCTTCTTCTTTCTCTCTTTATCGTCGTGCGCCTAGTTCTTCTATCGTCGCGTGCCTTTTTCCTCTATCATCGCACACCTTCTTCGTTCTCTCCTTATCGCCACGCTTGCACACGCCCCTCTCTTCTTCTTCTTCTTCTTCTATCACCGCACGCACACTCGTGCAACACCCTCTCTCTCTTATTCCTTTGCTATGCGCTCTTCTTCCCCTATCTCCCCGCGGCAACGACTTCATCATGCTCCAGAATTTTGGGTCATTACATCATCCCCTCCTTAAAAATATTTTGTCCTCAAAATCGTGTCTCGATTAATTAAACAACTGGGGGTACTTATTCCGGATCTCATCTTCTTGTTCCCATGTTGATTCTTCCTTTGAGTGGTACTGCCATAGAACACGAACCAGGGTGATTTCTTTATTGCGCAAAACCTGCACCATCTGTCTAGAATCTCAATTGACTACTCGATATAAGTCAAGTCTTCCTTGACTGTTAATGGCTCATACTTCAAAACATGAGACGGATCAGGCTCATATTTCCTCAATAAAGACACATGAAACACATCATGGATATTTGTTAACTCATGTGGTAGGGCAAGCCGATAAGCCATACTTCCTACTCTTTCCTGAATCTCAAATGGTCCAATAAAACGTGGGCTCAACTTTCCTTTCTTGTTGAACCTCACAATACCCTTGGTCGGCGATACCTCTAGGAAAATCTGATCACCTACCTCACATTCAAGTCTTCTTCTTCAGTTACTGACACAACTCTTATGCCGACTCTGAATAGTTTTGAGCCTTTTCTGAATTAAAGCAATCTTTTCGAGATCACTTGCACAATTTTGGGACCTTACAGCCTTCTTTCACCGACCTCATCCTAGCAGATAGATGATTGACACTTCCTTCCATGCACAGCTTCAAAAGGTGCCATCTGGATACTAGCTTGGAAACAGTTGTTATAAAAACATTCTATCAAAGGCAAATGATTCTACCAGCTTCCCTTGAAATCAATAACACAAGCTTGTAACATTTCTTCTAGGGTCTGAATAGTTCTTTCTGATTGCCCATACGTCTGGGGCTGAAAGCAGTACTAAAAGTGAGTCTTGTTCCCAATGTGGACTGCAAACTGTCTCAAAATCTTGAAGTAAATCTAGAGTCCCTGTCGGACATGATACTGACAGATGTTCCATGTAATCTTATAATTTCTTTAATGTATAGTTGGGCCAATTTGTTCAAAGTATAAGTTGTGCGGACTGGTAAGAAATGAGCTGTTTTCTTCAGTCGGTCCACAATGACCTAAATACTATCATGTCCAGTACCTGTCCTGGGTAATCCGAAGAGAAAATCCATGGTAATGTGCTCCCACTTCCACTCTAGCACGGGTAGAGGTTGCAACAGTCCGACAGATTTTTGATGTTCAGCCTTCACTTGCTGACATGTTAAGTACTTGGAAACAACTGTGCTACTTCCTTTTTCATATCATTCCACAACAATTTTTTCTTCAAGTCCTGATACATCTTAATAATCCCTAGGTGCACAGTATGACGGGAGTGATGTGCTTTCCCTAAAATAACCCATTTCACGCCCTAAACATTCGGGACACAAACCTAATATTTAAATCTTAACAGACCATCCCCACTAACAGAGAAATTTCTTTTTTTCCTAGCTTTATTTCTTTGAGAATCTTCAAAAGTTGGGGATCCTCTTTCTGCGCTTTACAAATCTGTCGAAAGAGCTAGGGCTCCACCCTCATACTAGCAGTTATTCCTTCCCCAACACTAAGGGGCAGAGTTGGGTGCCACTCCACTGCATCTTCTATCAGTTTCATCTCTTGAGTCATCAGGTATGCTACTGACGCTAAGGGCTTCTGACTTAAGGCATCGGCCACCACATTAGTCTTGCCCGATTGGTAATTGATGGTACATAGTCATTCAACAGATCCATCCATCTTCTTTGTCTCATATTTAACTCTTTCTGAGAGAACATATACTTTAGGCTTTTATGATATGTAAATATCTTAAACTGGGCCCCATATAAGTAATGTCTCCAGATCTTCAAGGCCAATACTATGGCCACAAGTTCTAAGTCATGGGTTGGGTAATTTTTCTTGTATGGCTTCAACTTTCTGGAGGCATAAGTTATATCCTTCCCTTGCTGTATCAATATACATACAAGCCCTTTATGAGACCGTCAGTATAGACCACAAGGTCTTCGTTCCCTTCGAGTAAGGTCAATATTGGGGTCGTGGTCAGTCTCTTCTTTAGCTCTTGAAAGCTTACATCACAATTATCTGACCATTCAAATTTTACTTGTTTCTGAGTTAAGCGATTCGGGGGAAGCGCTATCTTTGAGAACCCTTCAAAAAAGCGTCGATAATAACCTGCCAGTCCCAGAAAACTACGTACCCCGGACACTTTTGTCGGCCTTTCCCACTTCAGAAAGAAGGGTCAACTGCGACCCCGTCCTTAGAAATAACATGTCCAAGGAAGGCCATACTAGAAAGCCAAAACTCGCTTTTCCCCAACTTAGCATATAACTTTTCCTTCTTTAGGGTCTGTAGGACCATCCCTGAGTGTTGTTCATGCTTTTCCAGATTCTTTGAATATATTGGAATGTCATCTATAAAACCACCACAAAATCATCCAAAAAGGCCAAAACACCCTATTCATCAAATCCATAAAAGCGGTCGGGGCATTAGTTAACCCGAACAGTATTACTAAGAACTCATAATGTCCATATCGGGTTCTGAATACGGTCTTAAGCACATCTTCTTCTTTGACCCGCAGTTGATGATAACCCAACCAAATGTCAATTTTAGAAAACACTTGAGCCCCTTGATGCTGGTAAAAAAGGTCATCAATTCTTGACAAGGGGTACTTATTCTTTACCATGACCTAGTTCAGCTGTCTATAATCTATACAAAGCCTTAAGGACACATCCTTTTATTTCACAAATAAAACCGGTGCACTCCCTAGTGACACACTAGGTCGAACGTATCCCTTCTCTAATAACTCTTCCAATTGCTCCTTCATTTTTTTTCAATTCAGCTGGGGCCATTCAATAAGGGGCTTTAGAAATGGGTGCAGTGCCAGGAACCACCTCTATTTCAAATTCTATCTCCCTGACTAGAGGCAGAGTGGTTAACTCTTGAAGAAAACTTCTGGATACTCCCTTACTATATCTCATCTAACTTTGACTGGGCATCTCGATCTCTACTACGTAAGCCAGATACTCAACACATTCTTTGACCAACAGATAGGAAGCCTGAAGAGCTGAGATAAGGTGCTTAGGGGAAACATCTTTAATGCCGACAAAATTCAATTCAGGCTGATTAAACCTTCTAAAATTTAAAGTTTTGTCATAACAATTCACTGTCTCATAATGAGCATACAACCAATCCATACGTAGAATCACATCAAAGTCTCGGATGTCTAATAGTAACAAGTCTATAAGTAGAACGCACCCTTCAAGCAAAACCTCACAGTGTTTATAAACAAGATCAGTCTCTATAGATTCCCCCATAGGTGTGCCTACAGTCAATGTTTAGCCAATAAGTGCACGTCTAACATTGATGTGGCATGCAAAGTGAGGTGGAAAAAAAGAGAGTGTGGATTCAGGGTCAATCAACACTTTAGCTTCCACATTACAAATAGAAAGCGTACCTTGAATCATAGAGGTGGACGCCTTGGCTTCTCGTTTCATAAGGGAAAACACCCGACCTTGAGTCTTTGGTCGGTCTCCTGGTCTCCTCACCGGACAATCCTTGATCATGTGGTCAGGCTTGCCACACCTGAAACATTTTCCTATCTTCCTTCGGCGCTTGGCCGCCAAGTGATTGTCCTTTCCACAATATGGACATATCGGGTGCTGCTGGTTCACTCTTACTTCTGCTTTCTTGATTATTATTTCCCCTAAAACTTGTCTTTGGGGGTGGTCAAGTCCTTCTTCCAAAACATCTAAACTGAGTCGGTCCCATCCTTCTCTTTCATGAACCGGGACCCCTTCATCTTCCCTTTTTATCTTCATGGCCAGATCCACGAGAGGGGAGAAGGTCTTTAAATTGGTCGATACTACCCCCCTCCTTATTTCTATCATGAGGCCTCTTTCCAACTTACTAGCCTTCCGCGCCTCAGTGTTAATGATGTGTTGCGCATATCTTGACAATTCAGCGAACTTGGCTGCATGTTGTTCTACAGATAGTCCCCCTTGTTGCAGCTCAATAAATTCCACTTCCTTTCTTTCTCGCACTAAGTCAGTGAAGTACTTCCCATTAAAGGCTTCTAAAAACTTTTCAAGTCACTTTTGTCCCTGACCTTTCCTAAGATTGCTTTACTGAGCCCCACTAGTGCTCAGCATCTCCGTCTAACCTGAAGGCCCCTAACTTAACCTACTGCTCGTCACTGCAAGGCAACACTTCAAGTATCTTCTCCTCCTTTCTTATCCATTGTTTTGCTTTTTCTACTCCCCCATCCCCTAGGAACGTTGGTGGCGCTAGTCTCCTCAACCCTTCCACTGTCAGTTTGATCCGAAGCAGGGGTAATCGGGGCCGGCATACTGTCTTTCATCATTTGAGTCATAGCCCCCAATGTTTTGAAGAATTCTCCAAGGGCTTTTGTATTCTTGTTACTAGAGCTCGCATTATTAGCACGCGTCCATGGCATCTTTGTCCTACAAAAGGAGCACTTCAGTCACTAGTCTACTCAAAACTATTCTAGAGGCACCTCTACAACATTCTAAGCCAAGAATCCAAACCTGGCTGTTCTTATACCATAATTGTCATGACCTCATCCCCTGATCCCTCCCATTCCCAACCGGAGGGTGACAAAGTGTGGGACCGCGACTGGAGGACGCGTACGTCACTCAGGTGAGAGTGCCATCAACACGTGTTATAATTATGGAATCAAAGCACACTATGAATAAAAAAAAAAAAACATAATCACATAGCCACAGACAGAGAAAAATTAAAACCATTATACAGATCCAGCCCTCAAAATTATTTTACAAAGGTTTAAGGCGCTAATGGCTCAATCAACAAAATACAATTCATCAAAATACATTGTGGCATAGCTACCAGACACCTACAGTCAAAAGATTCCTTGACAGAACTTGAGCTTCAAAGATATGCTACAACCGTCCAACAGTCGTCACGCGAGCTATCAACACTCACTATACAAAGAAGGGGAAAAAGAGGGGTATGAGCTAAATCCCAATAAGTAGGTCATTATTCATGTATTCTTGACTATTAGCATATATTTCATAATAAAGCCGATGGATTGTCAAAGACTGTACTAGCATAAAAAAGTAGACTCATGCATCAGAATATGTACACTAACAGTTTAAAGTGAGTATTGTTCAGAAGTCAAAGTATCTAATATTTCCTAGAATGACAGTTACAATGATAATTATCTCAGTCACAGTCAGTTAGTCATACAGAGTACTTAATTCAAATAGACAGAAACAGAATCAGAATAAGAAATAGAATCAGAAAAAGAATCAGGAACATAATCATTTACTCCTGAAGTAGATGTCACATTGATCAGGCTAAGCCAATCCTACAACTTGAAACTTCTACCCTCATTCGGGAGGGAGGACAATGACAAATGGAAGTCCCATTTGGTAGTATCCTCACTCACACACTAAATCCCCAGTGCGCTTTGGGGTTTTGATAGGCTGAGGCCTTGTAATACACGGCCCTCTCCTTGCGCCTTTAGGCGAGAGGGCGTTACACTATCAATGGAGGACCCAATGCATAGTGACTATAACAATTTAAGGGGCGTAACCCACCCTGTTATTTACAGTTATCTCCTGACTCCACTCCTATCATTAGAGTCGGGCAGAATCTAAACTTGTCGTCAAGACAGAATATCCACTACCAATGGAGGACCCATTGCGTAGTGGCCAGAACTCATATATAACAGAGTTCATATAACAGAAACAGAATATCCACTACCAATGGAGGATCCATTGCGTAGTGTCTAATAGTCACATATAACATAGTTCCATGTATATGCATGAATAACGTTCAACTTTTTTTGAATCACAAGCATGCTATTTAAATCACCTTGCAAAAGGGATTATGCTATGTTCAGAAAGAGGCATTGATGCATGACATGTGCACAATTCATGTGCAACTTAAAATTTATTGTTGTCCTTATCAATCATGAGCATATAAAAAATAAGGATTGCAACCCAAAATATAAAGGGAAATTCAATTTGCTAACTGAACAATACTTGATCAATTGAGGGTTCAGTATATCGTTCTGAACCTTGTTGAATTCAGCCAATAGTGACATACATTCACAATTCGAAACATAACTTGCAATCCAGCTGGACTTTCAAAACAATTTAAACATGCAACTTTTAGTAAGCATTCGGCGCTTTCAAATGGTTGTAGTTTTGGAGCTTAAGGACCCTGTTTGGCCAGCCAAATATCATGGCCATAGAGACTAAAATTCTGAGTTTCTATAGGGTTTGTCAACAGTGACATACTAGAGCATTCTTGAGCATAGCTCTTCATCTACACAGAAAATGGGCAATGTGAAAACGTGAAAATCATAGAAGACTCATGTATCTATTAAATGGTTGTGTTTTCGTGGCACTTAGGCAAAGTATTAGTACAACAGGAGCAATATTCTAGAAATTATCACAGTCTGCTAAAAATTACGTACATGCATAAAATAATACATATCTTCAGCAAGAATATCAACTGGACATAAACATCAACTTTAACCTTAAAGTAGACTCAGAGATCTTTCAAATGGTGGTGATTTGAGGCCAAATGGATACCATTTCTTAGTAAAAATCTCATTACATTAACATTTAAAATCCCTAGAAAATCACAGTCCAACCATGGCATCCCTTCCAAAATCATCTCCTAACTCTTAATATACGGGGGGTAACAACATGAAACAAATTTTAGCTTGAATTAGACTCACAAGAGTATCAACCCATATAAATTTAGGGCCATTAAAAGGGATTTCAGTGTTCATTTTTTATCATGCAAAAGAAGGCAAGCTTTCTGGAAAATGCAGTCACCATTTTTGCACATGCTTATACTTAACTACGCTCAAACCATACTTTATTCATGTTCGATGCTTATGGGTCTGCAAGGTAATGATCTACTTACCTTTTGTGTCCCCAAAGGTGATTCCAATCTCCTTCCACATTCCCCTCCACCAAGCTTTCTTAAACTCTCGGACAATGGCACATAGAGCTAAGCTTGAGCTTCAAAAC
This sequence comes from Amborella trichopoda, assembly GCF_054954075.1. Taxonomy (NCBI): domain Eukaryota; kingdom Viridiplantae; phylum Streptophyta; class Magnoliopsida; order Amborellales; family Amborellaceae; genus Amborella; species Amborella trichopoda. Next base: position 24,791,871 of record NC_142338.1, on the reverse strand, counting down.
GTGAGGTGTAGAGAGAGAAAGAGTGGTTTTGTACTCCAAAGGTGGGGAGGTGCCTTTCTATTTTTTCAAAGTGGCCTTTGCAAGAAAAGAAGGTTGACATTTGGGGCACAAGACAGCATGCAGCCAATAGATGGCTGGCTTGCTTCTTGCATGGCCTTCTCTTCTTCTCCCTTTTCCCCACGCGCGATTTCCCTTTTCTCTTCGTCTTTCCTCCTATCGTCGCTCGACACTCCTCTCTTCTTCCTCTATCACTGTACGCCTTCTTCCTTCTCTTCTTATCGCCACGCACGTTCTTCCCCTATCGTCGCATGCCTCTTTCTCTATCGCTGCGAGCGCACCCCCCTCTCTTGTTCTTTTTCTTCTATCGTCGCACGCACACTCACACGACACCTCTCTCTCTTCTTCCTTCGTCGCACACTCTTCTTCCCCTATCTCCTCACGGCAATGACTTCATCATGCTCAAAAAGTTTGGGTCGTTACAGAGACACTGGCAGTGTCGCCCAGCCTAGACTAGTGTCGCTCAAACCTTTTGGCCCCAAAATGGAATTTTCTATTTTGAGTGGATTTCTTACCTTTTTATGCGATTTTTGCCATGTTTAGTTGGGCAACACTAGGCGTGTCGCCCTGATCTGAGTCCCCAAAATTGGCATCTTTGATTGACGATCTGTTGGTTATGGAAACTTATCTTTTTTAACACATCTTTGACCCTCTATAAGATATCTTTTTGTGGCCATTTGGAGAGAGGAATTCTGAAAAAGATTGAAACCCTAGGAGAGATTCTTGAGAGACTTCCTCAGAGAAAGTTAAGCTTGAGAAAACCCTAACTCTAACCCTAAGCCTGAGCCTGAGAAAACCTAGACCTAGGGCACAAGAACTCTAGATCTAAACTATCCTTTGGGCACAACAACCCTTCTACACTAGAGATTTGATGGTAGACATCCGAATCAGAGAGGCAAAGAGGAGGCTGGTGCTGATACGGGCGAGCCTCCAAAGGCTCGGGAGTCCAGGGCCATCTGGGCTGGTCTGGTATTGTTTTCCTTATCCTTTCCTTCTTCTTCTTATTGTTTATTTTATTTTGATTAACTTGTATTAAAATGATATTTTGATGGTTGGGATCATGCTGGCTCTACGACAGATCTGAGAGCAGATATGCTCGTTTTGGGGCACATCTGGCCTCAAATCTTAATTCGATTTGTCCCACTTTCTCTACTACATATTTTTCATCAATTTAAGGTGTCAAGATCCGAGAGATCTTTGTCGGAAGATCTATCAGATTTTGCATTATAAACAAAACTAAATATACTTATCTACTCCAATCAAAACTCCCTAGATAGAATGTTCAACAAGTTCCACTTCGATTTGCCTAGCATCAAGTGGATTGGGTACAAGCTTCAGAGGTTAAGGCCTTAGGAGGGGGTTTATGGGCTTCGAGGGGTTTAATGGCTAAGGGGAAAAAAGGGGCAAGTGAAGATATGGAGACATGAGGAGGGAGAGAGAAAACCAAATTTATGAGTGGATGAGGGGTATATATAAGCTTGGGGGTGGAAGCAGGCATGTGCCACATGGCACTCAAGTAATCATGCACGAGGAGAGAGAAGGCATGCTTGAGGAAGACAATGATGGTGGTGGAAGCATGCATGTGCCACATGGCACTCAAGTGATCATGCATGACGAAGAGAAGGCATGCTTGAGGAGCACAATGATGGGGGTGGAATCATACATGTGCCACATGGCACTCAAGTGATCATGCATGAGGAGAGAGAAGGCATGCATGTGAGAGAAAGAGCATGAGAGGGGAGAAATACCCTAAGCCCACCAAATGCCACTCACGCCCAACTGCGCACTTATCCACCCGTGCTCCATGCACGCCAGCCTACTTACGCTCCACGCACACTAGCCTACCTGCATTCCACGTGTTCTCATCTACCTGTGCTCCATGTTCACTTGTTTACCCATGATCCATGCGCAGTCTCCAACCCGTGCTCCATGCACACTCGTCTACCCGAGTTCCACACGCACTCATCTACCTACGCCAAGCAGTGCACGCATCCACCTTCATTTCTTAGGAAAAGTCCCGGACCTTATAGTAAGATTGCTAAAAATAAAAAAATTAAGCATGGTGAAAGCCCGAAAAGGCACCATGAGTAAAAATGAAAGACGGGCATGGTCATGAAGCCATGAGTAAAAGTGTTCTAAAAATAGAAAATTGGGATGATAAAATTTCGAAAGGGTGCCATGAGTAAAAATGGAAATAAAAGATGGACGTGACATCGAAATCACTAGTAAAAGAGCCTCAATAAAAGAAGAAGTTGGTGAAAATCATCATGTGGCACCACTTTTATCCAGTTCAGGTGCAAATGCGAAAGGGCGCTTGGACGAATAAACTAGTTGATGTAATAGTCGATCAAAGGCGGCTTCAACCAATTACAGCAAAATTTTGGTGGTTTTAGGAATCAATAACCCTCATGGGTACCTTACCATCACGACAAAAAAGAGCGTAAGAAAGTCCAATAACTCGGGTCATCCTTGGTGAAGGTTCCCTGAAGATCCGAAGAACTATCAAGATGGAAAGTCAGGATAGCCATTTGTTGAAGAGATTCTCCAATCCAAGACATCAACCAAAAACAGGAAGAGCACGTCAACAATTCGAGATAGAAGTTCTTATAAGGACATTGCTTGCCTAATCCGGATCGATGCCCTAGTTTCAAGGGTAACTGTCTTACTAAGGCTCCCATTCCTGAGAGGTTTAGGCTTTCGGGATAGCCACCAAAGAGCCCCTAACTAAGCCCAGTATATTGGGTGTAAGCTCTGAAAGAGACCGCCTTATTAAGGCTCCCATTGCTGATAGGTTTAGACTTTCAGGATGACCACCAACGAGCCCCTGACTAAGCTCGGTGTATTAGGTGCATGCCCCCAAAGAGACATCCCCCTTGCCATCAGCCCAAATCCTAGTGAAGCAGTTCATATGCCCCATTAAGTGCTTTCCTTGGTTTTCTATCAAAAGCAAAATAGACAGACCAAAGGTTCTATGAAAAAGGGGAAAGAAGCCCTTAAAAGGCCACCGCCACTAGCCTCTCAAGAAAATATCAAACGTTCAGTGTAAAAGGGGAAGGAAACCCTTAAGAACGGTCCCCTACCACTATCCTTTCAAAGAAAAATTTGATGGATTGAGAAGGAAGTCTCCAAGCAAGGCCCCCGACTTCCAGACACATCTGGATTATGATAATATTGGGAATGAAGCCCTTAAGCAAAGATCCCAGTTATTGGAACCAAAAATACCATAGGATTGGGATCAAGCCCCAAAGCCACCCACCAGTTGGCTCATTAGGAAGTATTGTTGAGATGGAAAAGTAAGCTTTTCCACAAGGCACCCGATCAGCATGCTCCCCCAGAAAACAGATTCTAGCAGTATTGGGTTATTAAGCCCCTAAAAGGCCCCCGGTCTTTAAAATCCTCTTAGGTCATCCCTCAGGGAAGAAGCTTAGCATGGTCTTCCCCTAAATAATTGTGTTGATACCGATGATCGAGAATAAAAAGATTGTTGAAAGATAATAAAAGCGCCTTAGTAAGGATTTGAGAGAAGAGCTTTAGCGAGGTTTTGTTCTGAATGTTACACTTCTCGCTTCTCTTGAATAGTAGCATTCGGCAGGGAAAATTGTTATACGTAATTTTTGATGTACTTGTATCCTCGGTGCAAAAAAGGAGAGGACCGGTAGTAACCTGGTCTCGCCGGTGCCCAAGACACCACTAGACCACAGGAATACTATAATAATAAGCCTAAAATTGGGTGACCTCTAAAGAAGTATCAGAATGGCCTCAAAGAGGGTAGTTTTTTACACCCTAAGGACATCCACAAATTTTTGTCACGTTCAAATATGTTTTGATATGATCAGGATGAAACTTGGTTTTCAAATCTAGTTCATCTCATGCTAAAAATGGACCCTATAACTATAGCTTTATTTTCTGGGTCTCAAAACAATATCAAACCACCTCCATTGGATTCATAACGTCAAAAAATCTCCACATACCAAATTTTAGCTCAATTGGACCTCCGGGACCACTCTAAGCCTAACTTACCATAAAAAAGTGGGTTTTACACTGTTGCTGTGCAAGCACGGTAAACCAGTTTCCATTTATGGAAACTATGTTTTCTCATTTAAAGATGAATTTTAAATGCTCATAACTTTCTCATTTTGAGTCCAATTTGGTTAGATGCCTCAATCTCGCCCATGGGTAAAGGTGAACTGATGACTTGGCTCTGGGTTTGATATAGACCCGGGACCAGAGGTCGCTCTCTCATGATCTGTGTCAAGAGGACATGGGTAGGAATACCAACCTGTGAGAGAGGAATTAAGGTATGAGGTGGGACTTACCTCACTTGTGTCTATGACGCACTCGGGCTAACTCACATGGGCGCCCTCTTAGATCACGTTGGAATGCCCCTCGGACTTATGACAGGTTTGAAATCACCTCCTTTGGGTTATTTCTTCTTTTCCTACAATCACACACTCACACATTAAAATACAAGACAAATGGGTCTGAAGACTATCATACATCATTTTTGATGCACCTCAACCCTTCAATCAAATAAAGGAAGAGAGTCGGCTACAACCCAGTCACCGCAATGCACAAGACATAGCCGAGCAAAAAATAGTAGCCGTGGAAGAAATAAGCCTCGAATAAAGATGACCAAAGAAACGATGCCTACACGAACAAGAGTCGAAGCCTTATCCCCTCCACCGTGTGTATAGGAGCCAGATAGGCATGCTAAGCGACCATCATCACCTTAAGAAAAAGCCCGGACCATCACGAAGTAGGGCAGAGGCACGCCTTCTGTCGCACGGCCTCACCGAACCAATCAATGGCCATGGCGATCTCTAGCCACTCCTCGACGAGCCCGGAACTCCTTCCCTACAGCAGAAGAGTAGCCAAAGCCTCTAACACCCACGAAAAACTTCGACGCAATCCATCCCTCTGACGAATAAGCATGAAAGACAAGTCTCCTTCACGAAAAAGAAGAAAAGATCGCTTGAATCTATGGACGCCAAAATCTTCAGAAAGACATCTTAGCCCCTTGCATAGAGAACTCGGCCACGCGAAAGCTGGTACTAGGAAAGGAACTCTTCCAAGAAGAGAACACACGTCAAAAACAGCAAGCAACATGCATAGCAAGATAGAGAAAAGGCATGAGACCCAAGTGGTTAGGTGCCTCGATCTTGCCCTCCGGATCTGGATGATCGGGTCGCACGTGTCTCGAGTTTTAGGGGAGACTCGGGACGTTTTAAGATCAGTCTCTCGGGAAATTCGTTCGAAAACAAGGGCATGTATTACCAACCGATAAGAGAGGAATTTAAGGTCGTAAGGCAGAACTTACCACACGTGGGACCATGACACACTCGGGCTGGCTCGCATGGGCGCCCTCTTAAATCACGTTGGAAAGCCCTCCTGGCCTATGGCCGGTTTGGATTTGCCTCCCTTGACTTGTTTCTCCTTTCCTGCAAACACACACACATACACATATTAGAAGTACCGACAAGTGGGGCAAGGTCCCCACCTTGTTATAGGGCGAGCGCACACAATGAAACAACACATGACAGAAATGGGATGACAATAAAATATATGAATTAAAATAAAATTGGAAAATGAAACTAAATAGATGAGACTAAGATGAAGTGAAGTAAAATAAAATGAAAGGGATAAAATAAAGTAAGATGCGATGATTAAAATGAAGTAGCTAAATAAAATGAGTAACTAAAATAGGAGTCAAATAAAATAAAATCAACAATGGAATGAACAAAATAAAATATGGGAAAATAGAATGGAATGGTTGAGGTAAGGGGATTGAGCACAAGCTAAAGATGGATGGATGAGGTTAATTTGACTGACAAAAATAATAAAATAAATAAAGAGGGGTGGGTGGGATAAATATTAGATGGTTTAATAAAATAAACATTAGCTACGAGAGGAGGAGTCAAAAAAGTATCATAAGATAAAACAAAAAAAATGCGTGAGTTGAGAGAGAAGGAACGTTTTTTTTTTTTTTTTTTTTTTGTGGGACCCTACGTGCATGGAAGAAGAGGTAATGTATTTGAGCAAAAAAAAAAAAAAGTGTATTGATGATGGAAGAGAACGTTATTTGGGTGCTTTAAGGTGCATAACAAAAAAGATAGGACATTAAAATAATATAAAAAAAAAAGAGTTGAACTTTTGGTGAAAAGTGAGAGAAAACCTCTCGTGTGGGTTAGTGATTGGGTTCTTTTTTTAAGTCTTAGAGAGAGATGGAGTTTTTGTTGGGTTAATTGGTTTTTAAAGGAGAGCACGAATGGTTTTGGATGGATCGAAACGCGACGAACTTTACGCAACGAAAGGCAACGAAAGGTAACGAAAGGCAAAGAAGAAGTTTTCGTTTTGGAAGGCTTAGAGAGAGAAAACATAAAGTGCTCAATTGGGTCTTTTCCTTGGGCGACTGGAGAGTAGAAGACACGAAAGAGAGTTGGAGCAAACTACCACAGAGGGAGATGGTTGAGAACAGGTGGTGAAAGAGTGGACAGCAGACGTCGCAGAAGTTGCTGCGATTTGAGAGTGGTGGAGATTGCAGAAGGAATCACAAGAGAGCAGGAAGCAAAGGAGGCTAGCGAGCGAGAGAAGATGCTGAAAACAGGGCGCAGTGGATGGGTTGTGGTAGGTACTGAGCGAAGGGCGTAGCGGCCAGGTTAGGGCTAAGCGTGGCCGAGATAGCTGAGCGTGGACAGTAGAGTGGCGGCAATTGGCTGCTGCAGGGCGTACGAAATAGAGGTGGAGAAGGGCGGAGACAGGAATCTCGGTCACAGGGGCAAAGAAGGTGACGAGGTATGAGCTGCTGGTGGTTGCAGCAGGTTGGAGGTCGATTGCAGGAAGGATGGTTGCAGCAGGTTGGAGGTCGAGTGAGGAGGAAAGAGGCGGTGGCTGCAACTGATGGCCGAAGTTACAGAGGATGGGAAAGAGTGAGGTAAGGATGGGCAGAGGCAATGACCACTGGTATGACTTGGCAAGCTGTGGCCTCATGTACAGCTAGAGTGAGGAATTCAGGGTCGAAGTCTGGGCATTGTGGCATGCTTTGAGCTTGAGAGATTGCTTGGGCTTGGTCTTGTTTTTGCAGGTAGATTTTGAATTGAGAAATCCAGAGACAATGTTTGATTCGAGCTTCTGGGCTTCAGGAATGTATTCATCAGCTTGATCATAGATAGAGAAACGGTTGGCTGCTGAGGAGCAGAGAGGAAGATGGGGGATGGGTGGTGAAGCCACGAGATGGATGCACAGTAGTGAAGAAGATGGGAGCTGAAGAGTGGCGGAGAGAGATGGTGGTTGCGAGAGTAGGTAGTAGAGAGATAGAAACTCAGCCGGCGCTGAGATGCGGAGAAAGAGAGACTCAGCCGGCAATGAGATGGAGAGAGACACTCAACCGGAGAGAGAAACTCCACTGGCGATGACAAGGAAATTGCTCAACAGGCGCTAGGTAAGAAAGTTCTCAACTGGCTCTAAGTAGGAAATTGCTCAACCAGCGCTAAGCTATGAAGATTTGGGTAATGGTGGTCGTGCCGGACCATGGAACGTGAGAGGTAAAAAGAGACTCGAACGTGCACCACTATGAGACGGATAATAGAAAGGGAGATGGTCATGAGGGACTACCAAACAAAGATAGATGAGGTAGACTTGATGGTAAACATGGAGCGGGTAGACATGCAAGAGATAAAACGATAAAAAAAGAAGAGAATTGTGATACTGCCAGACCATAAGAAAGGAGAGGAGAAAGTTGTGGTCATGAGAGACCACAGGGACCAGAGAAGAGGAGGGTCATGATCATGCGAGACCTCAAGGATAAAAAAAAAGAGGGGAGGGGAAAAATAAGTGAAAACCCAGCCAGCATCTAGAATGAGAGGAGAGGAGAGAGAAAACCCAACTGACGTTGAGAATGAGAGGAGGGGAAAGATAAAACTCCACCCCATGTTGGGTATGAAAAAATAAAAGAGAGAACACCACTTGGTGCTGCGAATGAGAGAGAAAAGAGAGATAGAGATGAGACGAGAGAGAAAAGAGAGATAGAGATGAGAAGAGAGAGAAAGAAAGAGACGAGAGAGAAAAAGAAGGGAGAGAAAGAGAAGAGAGAGAAAAGAAAAAAAAGGAGAGAGAAAAGAGAAAGATGAGAGAGAAAATTACTTTACCTAAGGGTACTCGCCTTTTCCTTCTCTCCTCTCTCTCTCTCTCCAAGATGTACCCAAGAACTTAAGCAAAAATTGAAATTTTATTGAATCAATGAAAAATGAATCGAAGGTCTTTTACAATTTAGCTTTGCATAGAATTGCGATAAAACATGGGTATATGCCCAAAAACTACCTCAATTGAAGATGATTACAGTTATTATAAATTAAAAAAAATTAATAAAATAGGGTGCAAAATGATTGCTTTGCCCTTGCCTAACAATTTATGGAATTTCGAAACAACCCCTATTGTTGCCCTAGAACTTGTGTGATCTTCCATGACTGATCTAAGGTTTCTCTAATGCCCGTTTGATCGAAGATGATCGTTTTCTTGTAGCGCTTGGCATGTCAATCATTTTGATGCCAACTTTGAGCCATAGATCGCGTTTTTGAGCCACGATCACGAGACTTGAAATTTGCTTGAATCTTGAAAACTTCGGATCGATAGTGCGCTTGTTCCTTAATGTTTTTCTGTTATTTCTTTATCGTAGTGCACTAAGAATGCCGGCACGATCACGTGGCAACAAACAGAACGCGATTTGGAGCCCAAACGAAGATTTCACCACTTTTGAGTTTTTGCCAAAATTTCAGTTACTTTGTCGGCTTCGTACATAAAATCTGACCGTCCATTATGTACGGGTTTCGGTCCAATGATAGCCCTGAACCTTACACACACAATGGAATTGGTTTTGCGTCGATCCGTTGCACAAACGTCATGATTTGGTCCATCGAACGATACGTGTCGCTGCTGAATTTTCTGCAACTTCTTCACGAATCGACAACTTCTCTCTAGCTTTTCTCCGTGCTCGAACATCGTCTCGGGGCATACCACATATCGAAATGCTAGTCTCAACGAGACGAACACGCTCACGAAACTTGAGCATGACCCGACTGGGAACGAGTTAGATATGGGCCCCAAAATTCACTACCCATGACTGTGAAAACAACTACCTTTAATGGTGTTTTAGTGCAGTAAGGCCACGCGAGAATAGTATTTGGCCTACCCCTTTTTAGTCTTTTGCCCATAACTTTGTCCTGGAGTACTCGATTAAGCCGAAACTTGACCCTTAGTGGTTTTTGATCGTGCCGGATCAAATGACGGTGGTCTCATAGTTGTTTGATGCCCCGAAAATGTAGTTTCATATATTGGGTTCCTTTTAGGGTACGAGAGGCCAATTTTTTGAAAATTGTTTCTTTGTGTTCCTTGCCTTAGACACGTCATAATGCAACGAAACATGGCAAGTGGCCTTTTGGAGTGATTATAAAGATCTTTACCAGTTCTGGGGCCATTTTGAGACTGTTGGGAATTTCTACTGTTTTGTAAACTTTATTGACTTGCTTCCTATCAGGGACCAAGGCGCTGAAAAATATGTTCAAACAGCTTGCCCTGCCAAATGTTGTGCTTCAAGAGAAACAAGAAGGACAACATTTGGAAAATGTCCTTCGGCTTTTATGTTTTTCCTTCCTAGATACAAGACCACGTGAACGTTGAGGAGATTCACGTAATGGTGTAACTAGAATGCTCAAACGTAGGGATGCATTGTTCGCGGGTCCGTCCATGGAGACTTTAGGGGGATAAGAGACCTTTTTAAGGGATCTTGTTCTAGTTCTCACCCTCTTGCGGACTGTTTGTGATTCTGAAGCAGAGAATTTTGTACGGACCTCGTCAGTCAGAATCAGGCCCGTCTGGCAATTGAGTGCCATGTCGAAAGGGCATTGTTCCCATTTGGTTTGGGTTTTGTGTATGTCCTTTGGGGTTGAGCCACGTTCTGGGGATTTACGTGAATGGTATGCTGAAAGGCCATGCATCGGTGCCGTCTACTTTGTGCACTAGGGTAGGGTACCTCAGTTTATCGAGATATCCACTTTGGGTACAACCACCCCTACCCACTGCTTTGTAGCTACAACAATCATCTGATTGCAAAGTTATTTCTAACCAGTTATTCCTTGGCGAGTAGGGTACCTCAGTTTATTGAGATAACCATTTTGGGTATATCCACCTCAACCCACTGGCTATGATAATCATCTAATTTGCCACTCCAAAGTCATGGTTGACTTAGCTCCCTTGGGGCATCTCTGGAATCTTGGAAGTGTGTTTATAACCTCGTGAGAATGATGCTCTTTTTCATGAGACTTGTCTTGCCGTCTTGGTGAATATTCTGTCTTTCGAGTCCTTTTGCAACTTGACTCAAGCTTTCAAAATCTTTTCTTTAGAGCTCTTATTTTTCGAGTCTTGGTATTGTGACACCAGAGATTTTCTTCTTTTGAGTGAGCGCTGAAGTTGCTTATTGAGGCGAGTGCTGCATCAACCTATTTATTAGTCCAAGCGTCATGCGTAGATTTTCAGTCGAATTTGGGAAATAGCGCCATGGAGACAATTTTCACCAACCTCTTTTTATTTTGGGGGCTCTTTTACCCATGACTTTTCGGCCATGTCCACCCTTTCATCCATTTTTACTCATGATGCCTTTTCAGGTTTTCATCATGCCCGGTTTTGTTTTATTCATGTAACTCTTTTACTCATGGCTTCGTGACCATGCCCATCCGTCATTTTTACTCATAACGTTCCCTTGTTAAGGTATACATCATGCCCGTTATTTCGTCATTTTTTTTTTTTTTTTTTGTGAATGAGTGTTTAAGGTCATGCCTCTGGGACCTGTGCGAAACAGTTTAATGTCATGCCGCCAAGACATGCACTATAGTTTAAGGTCATACAACTGGACCGTGGTGGTGTAGTTTAAAGTCATGCAACTATGACCATCCAGTTTAAGGTCGTGCAACTAGAGCTCCACTATAGTTTAAGGTCATATAGTTGGGACCGTGGTTATGCAGTTTCGAGTAATGCAACTAGGACCATGCAGTTTAAGGTCGTGCAACTAGACCTCCGCTACAGTTTAAGGTCATATAGTTTGGACTGTGGTTATGCAGTTTTGAGTCATGCAATTAGGACCATGCAGTTTAAGGTCGTGCAACTAGACCTGGGCTATGCAGTTTAAGGTCATGCGGCACAGACCAAGGCTGTGCAGTTTAAGGTCATATAGTTTGGACCGCGTAATTTAGGGTCATGCAGCTAGACCAGGGCTATGCAGTATAGGGTCATGCAACATAGACCGGGGCTGTGCAGGTTAGGGTCATGCAGCAAGGACCGGGGCTGTGCAGTTTAGGGTCATGCAGCATGGACCAACTCTTGGGTCGCCATGTTGGTGAGACTTCATGGGGAATAGGTTTGTGGGTAGCAATCTGACTCCCTGGGGATAAGATAGATAGGACCAATGAGGGGTCTAGATAGGAAAGCTGACCTTATTGAGGAAGATGGGACAAATGTGGGTCCTTATATCCTTGAAGACAGAATAAATAGATGTGAGGCCAACCCACTAGGTGTTGCAGTGTTAAAAATTACTCTAACTCCATTAGGGATAATAAGTTGTAGTACGAGTGTGACTCTCCTACAGGGGATGAGAAGTCATGGCCTGAGTTGAACGACCTGGGTACCACTTCGCTAGGGATGGTGATAGAATATGCTCAGCGGTAACGGGGCCTAGCATAAAGGCACACATGACAAGAAGTGGAGTCATGGGTAGTTAGGGTGCACGATGGAGGCTTAAAGAGCCACAAATAGTGTATTTCAGTTGGGGAAATGGGAGCCCGATGGTGAAAGGCCTTATCAGGCGAATGATATGAAGTCACATGGTCGGAACTGCGGTACGCCTCTTTGATGATAAGACGGTTGCATGCTTTGCTTCGAACCTCACAGTCAGAACTATGGTACGCCTCTTGGAGAGACGAGTGTATGACTTGATGATTACATGCTCTGCTTCAAAGCCTCACAGTCGAAACTGTGGTACACCTCTTTGAGATATGGCTTTGCAGAGGCGGTCGCATGCCTTGATGGTTACATGCTCTACTTCGAACCTCACAGCTGGAACTGTGGTATGCCTCTTAGAGAGACGAGTGCATGCCTTGATGATTACATGCTCGGCTTCGAAGCCTCACAGCCGGAACTGTGGATATGGCTTTGTAGAGGCGGGTCGCATGATTCAGAGTCTCACAAAACTGTGGTACACCTCTTTTGGATATAGCATTGTAGTGGTGGGTCGCATCCTTCGGAGTCTCGCAATTAGAACTGTGGTACACCTCTTTTAAATATAGCATTGTAGAGGTGGTCGCATGCCTTGACGGTTACATGCTTGCTTTCGAAACGTCACAACTGGAACTATGGTACACCTCTTTGTGATATGGCTTTGTAGAGGTGGTCGCATACCTTGATGGTTGCATGCTCTGCTTTCGAAGCCTCACAACTGAAACTGTGGTATGCCTCTTTGAGATATGGCCTTATAGAGGCGGGCGCATGCTTTGATGGTTTCATGCTATGCTTCGAAGCCTCACAGTCTGAACTGTGGTATATCTCTTTAATATATGGCTTAGTAGAAGTGGTTGCATGCTTTGAAGTGCATGCTCTGCTTCGAAGCCTCACAGTCGCAACCGAGGCACACCTTGATTAGGGAGGACAGGTCGGAGGGGTGGTGTCCTTTCACTGGGAGCTTGTGAAGAAGGATGTAGTAGGGGATGTGTAGGAGATATGTCATGCGGTAACCCCATGGAGACATGTAGGAACAGGAAGCAATTTATAGTCATGCGAATGGACTATATGTTGCGCAGTTTTAACGTCATGTCGTAGGGACGTTTGACATTGTTACTCATGATGTCTCGTAGGGGAGGATCAACATGCTCATCATTTGAGAGTGAGTGCCCCGAAGGATTTTCACCACAACTCATTTATTTTGACAATCTTGCCCATAGTGCCCATGCGAGTTTTCAATAAGCCCGTCTTTTTCTTTCTCTTCTTCTTCTTTTTTCTATTTTTTTGCGAAAGCGTGTTAAGGTCATGCCACCGTGACCATCAATTTGGTGTGTTTTAAGGTCATTCGTCGAGACCTGAGGGCATGTTAAAGGTCTAACCTCCGAGACCGTATGTTGTGTACTTTTACATCCTGCCATAAGGACGTGTACTATAGTTTAGGGCCATATAGCGTGAACCATGGCTATGCAGTTTTAAAGTCATGCAACTAGGACCATGCAGTTTAATGTCGTGCAACTAGACCTCCGTTACAATTTAAGGTCGTATAGTTTTTACCATGGTTATGTAGTTTAAGGTCCTGCAATTAGGACCGTGCAGTCTAGGGTCATGTATCAAGACCTCCACTATAGCTTAAGGTCATATAGTTTGGACCATGCAGTTTAAGGTCGTGCATCTAGACGATCACTATAATTTAAGGTCATATAGTTTGGACCATGGTTATGCAGTTTAAAGTCATACAACTAGGACCATGCAATTTAAGCTTGTGCAACGAGATCTTCTCTATAGTTTAAAGTCATATAGTTTGGACCATGCAATTTAGGGTCATGCATTTAGACCACCGCTACAGTTTAAGGTCATATAGTTTGGACTATGCCGTTTAGGGTCGTGCATCTAGACCATTGTGTGGGTTGTCATATAGGTGGATCTCCATGGGGAATATGTTTGTGGATGGCAATCCGACTCCTTAGGGATAAAATGGTTAAGACCATTCACAAACTAAGGGCTCAGATGGAAATGGTGACTCAACGAAGGATGGCAAACAGAAGCATACTTCACTGGGGATTAGGGGTGAGTATGATTTCTGAGGGTGAAAAATGAGACTCCATGGATAATAGGTAACCTGACTCTCTAGGGATAAGATAACAAAGGAATAGTGACTTGGTGTGAAACAGACCCACTGGGGATTGAAGAGGTTAGAATGACCCTAACTCAATTGGGGATAATGGGCTGCAGTATGGGTGTGACTCCTACTGGGGATTAGGGACAGTGGCCTGCTCTTGACTCCAATGAGCGTGATAGGTCACGGCTTGTGTGCAACGGCCTAGGTGTAACTCCACTAGGGATGACAGTCACGGCTTGGGTGCAATGTCCTGAGTGCAACTCCACTAGGGATAGTGGTAGGACACACACAACGGTGACCAGGTTAGAGTCATGCATGCATGAGACATGCTCGAGCGGCGATTTGTGAAGGTCATCTGGCTCGGGCTTGGCATTTGCTACCCTAATCAACCCGGCTTCGAGGGGAAAGGTTGTCGGTGGCTGCTAAGGCATGCTTGCGAGGTACGGGCGCAAGAACATGCGAGCGGTAGCTCGGATCACACGTGCAAGGGATTCGTAGGAGCAGCAGCTTGTGAGGGACCTCATGGAGACATGTGAGCAATTTATATTCGTGCAAATAGACTGCATGTCGCATAGTTTAATGTCTTGCAACAGGTACGTGAGACATTTTTACTCGTGCTGTCCCATAAAGCAAGGTCAGCACATCCGGGTACAATGGCAATTTCATTCAAAGGAAGAATAGACATGGGAAGGCGAGCATGAGTTAGGGAGACCGTCGAAAGAATCTAACATGTCCGACGTCCAAGTCTTGTATCCAGCCAGGTACTGATGCTCCCCTTCAAAACAAAGAGTTCCTGCAGCCCACAGAAGACCGGGCTTTGCCAACATCCTCTTCCCTGGTGTAAGCATATTCTCATCAGAAGGAGAGTGCCTATGCAGAGCATGATAAAGGGGAACGCTGTCCCTCTGGACGAGAGGCTCCTCATCAACATCCCCATGCAGACAAAGCTGCACGCTCTCGCTTGCAAAGGTGATATGAGAAGGCCAGGTGCTCTCCTGACTAAGCTCGAGCTCTCCCAGGGAAGTTGCCCTCATCAAAGCCACCCAAGCTTAGAGATTCGACCCTAACTCGTTAACACGAGGATGTTGGCTCACATCGAGGACTTGCACTGACAAAACAAAACAATGAGGGGAGGGATAAAATAAAACGCACCCACCAGACCACAAGAAGCAAAAACACAAGAAAGACAGACGCATCTAAAAACCCTACCAGGAGGAGGGGCAGAACTCGTACCAACCATTGTCGCCACAAAAAACTCAAGACACCAAAAGGCGTCCTCCCCAAAAGACCAGGCAAACAGAAGAAAGAAGGACACACAGAGAGAAAGAAAACGACTAAGGCTGCTACCCTTCTTCTTTCTCTCCAAGACAAGTGAGCCCTTCCTGAAACTAAGAGAAGTCTCCCTTGTCCCTCTTATAAATAAGCAAACGAATAAGAGGAATCGTGCGAAGAAATTGGCGACCGAACACGTGTCCTAATTGTAGACAAGGAAGGAAAAACACCCTACGAAAAGGAGCCCACAAAGCGACACATGTGCGAAAAGTTTCACGATTTAGGAGTATGACAGTACCGAAACGCATGCGCAATAATGACATCGCATGAACGAGGATGATGGTGCTCATCCCAAGGAAGAGCAACCATGCAGCAATCAAAGCAAGCTGCCAACCCAAGTCGTGGTCCTCCTTCGCCTGCAACACACCTGAAAGATGGAATATATACACTGGGAAAACTGCATAAGCACACCAGGGCCGAACACCACCCAGGTACGTAACACCCTTTGCTTGCTCTCCCGTGAAAACTCTAGGCTACCTTAAAGGGACATATCGCTCCTCTGCGGAGCCTGGCACACACTCACACATCCACAAAAGCAAAAGGGACTTCATTCCTCGCTTTCCTCACACATTCAAAAGGAGGCATCTAAGCCGTCCAAACGAGGCATGACATCCCCTACTAAGGAAAAAGAAGCGACGAAGAAAAACGCTGAAGAAAAAAAAAAAAAAAAAGGGCGAAAAAACACCTGAACAGAAAAGAAAAAGAAGATTCTCATTCATGAAACAAAGGGAAATACAAGTCTTTGTTACAAGGAGGTCATCCTCCATAAAACAAGAAGAGAATACAAGTCTCTATTACAAGGGAGAAACGACAGCTTCTACGGAACTGCTATGAAAAGCTACTTCGATTTTCCTCAAGGCACAAATTATCGATCAACCCTATCGTGAAGGAATTGAAGACCAAAAAGTCAAAGACATCACTCAAAAAGGGAAGCTGGCGAAAACCACCATTGTGTCACCACTCCTGATCCTAGTGAAAATCCAAAAAAGGGCACTTGGAGCAAACAAAACAAAATTTCGGCCTCAACACCACCCATTAAAAACAAAATTTCAGCCTCAGTGCCACCCTTTAAAACAAAATTTTGGCCTCATCTCCACCTTGCAAAACAAAATTCAGGCCTCAACACCTCCCTCTGAAAAAAATGCCGGCCTCAGCGCCACCCCTCAAAACAAAAATTTCGGCCATAGCGCCACCCCTCAAAATAAAATTTCAGCCACAACGCCAACCCTCAAACAAAATTTCGATCTCAGCGTCAACCTCCAAACAAAATTCCAGCCACATCGCCACTCCTCAAAACAAAATTTTGCCCTCAGCCCCACCCAGCAAAACAAAATTCTGGCCTCAGTGCCACCACTCCAAATAAAATTCCAACTTCAATGTCACCCCTCAAAATGAAAATTCCGGCCACAGCGCCAGCCCTCAAAACAAAATTTCAGCCTCAGTGCCACCACTCCAAACAAAATTCTAGCCTCAGCACCACCCCTCAAAACAAAAATTCCGACCACAACACAACCCCTCAAAACAAAATTCCAGCCTCAGTGCCGTCCCACAAAAACAAAATATCGGCCATAGTGCCACCCTACAAAAAAACAATTTCCAGCCTCAGTGCCACCCTCCAAACATTTCCTGCCCCGGTGCCACAACAAGACCTCTCGTCCTAGTGCCATCCTAAAAAAGGGTCAAATAAGAAAGAAGAAGCGGAAAAAGGAAAATCACTCAGACGAATTGAAGATGCCCCCCAAGGGCACACGACTGCCAAGTCAAAGGAACAACAACCCCGCCAAAAAATCAGGGTGAAGTCTCGCCAAAGAGACCTCCTCGGAAACCCTCCTTATCGGCTGGTACAGACTATTTGGGACAGGCCACACAAAGGCCCCTGACTGGACCAGATAGGATGAGAACCGGAAGAGGTACCTTGACCTACTAAAAAAAAAAAGAAACCCTCCCCAAGCTTCGGTGAAGCAGCTCATGCATTTGCCGAGGGCTCTTCTACCTTCTTTCTACGGCACAGGCCTGCAAAAAACATCTTGGCAAAGATTCTAAAAATGACAAGCTTCGACGTCAAAAATCACTTCTTTCCTAATGTTGCGCTTCTTACCTCTCTCAAACCGTAGCATCCATCGGGGCAAGTTGTTATACGTCATTTTTGACGCACCTCAGCCCTTCAATCAAATAAAGGAAGAGAGTCGGCTAAAATCCAGTCAAAGCGGCGCACAAGACATAGTCGCGCAGAAAATAGTAGTGGTGTAAGAAATAAGCCTCGAATAAAGATGACCAAAGAAAAGATGCCTACACGGACAAGAGTCGAAGCCTTATCCCCGCCACCGTATGTAGAGGAGCCGGATAGGCATGCCAAGCTATCATCGTCATCTTCTAAGAGAAAAGGAAGTGGGCCTGGGCTCAAACAGACTTACCCAATGGCCTTAAGCTCGAACTATAGTGAAGTAGGGCAGAGGCATGCCTTCCGCCGTACGGCCTCACTGAAACAGTTGATGGCCATGGCCATCTCCGGCCACTCCTCTAGGAGCTTGCAATGCCTTCCCTGTAGCAGAAGAGTAGCCAAAGCCTCTAACACCCATGAAAAACTTCAATGAAATCTTCTCTCTGACAAACAAGCCCGAAAGACAAGCCTCCTCCATGAAAAAGAAGAAAAGACGGCTTGAATCCATGGATACCAAAATCTTCAAAAAGACATCTTAGCCTCTCGCAGAGAGAACTCG
This sequence comes from Amborella trichopoda, assembly GCF_054954075.1. Taxonomy (NCBI): domain Eukaryota; kingdom Viridiplantae; phylum Streptophyta; class Magnoliopsida; order Amborellales; family Amborellaceae; genus Amborella; species Amborella trichopoda. The sequence goes on along the minus strand of NC_142338.1, from coordinate 24,773,883 downwards.
ACGACACGAAAGCTGGTACCCAGAAAGGAACACTTCCAGGAAGAGAACCCAATTAGAAAATGACAAGCAGCATCCAAAGCAAGGCAGAGAAAAGGAACGAGACCTAAGGTCATAAACAATAAAAACAAGAAGATCCCCATCACCGAAAATCCCTTTTTCAACGATCCACTGAAAGTCCAAGAAACGATGCAGAAGCAAATCGAAACCTCCTGCAAAAGCACTCAAAGAAAAACCTTCTCCAGGCTAATAACTAACCCTGAAAGGGCACGGAGATCATCAAAGAGTTCATCGACACCAACCGAGTGCCTCCAACTCACGAAGGAGGTTGCCACAAAACAATAAAAACAGGATCAAAATGATCACAAGGAAACAAACAACAAGAATATAACAATGGATCAACCCATCTCATACTACAAGTACCCGAGAAGAACTCTCGAAGTTTTGACAATGGTGGTGGGCTCCTCAGAGAAGGATGAGTTTGTCATATGTGTAAAAGAGTTTAAGGGCATTTGGACATTGTACCCAATTTGGAGAATTATTTTAATTACTTTTAATTCTATTTAGGCTTAGTTTTTTAGCATCCACCCCTGTTTGTGGAAAACTCTATATAAGCAGGCTTAAGTCAATTGTAAAAAGGGGGATTACATTGTAGTAAAAAAGAGGCATTACATTTGATTCTACTTATCTTTTCTCTTAACCCTAATGTCCCAAGGAGAGGAGAGAGAAATACCTCTGACTGCGTGGGTATGCACTTCCCTCCTCTTGAAGGTTCTTATTGCTTCCGAAACTTGCTCTCTTCTTCTCCCACATGCATAATCCCACGTACGCGTAAAACTACGGGGGCTCGAGCAGACTGGAAAGTTCGAGCTGACGTGCATCCACGTCTAACCCCTCTTTCTTGCTTGGATAGCTCGATAAAAACAACAAAGTTCCCCACACGCTCATTCGATCAACAAAAAGAAAGCCACTCCGGGATGAAGAATCGAGACATCCATCGAAACTCAGACTTAAGAGGAGAGAAGAGGGTCATATTATTTGAAAAGAGTCCCTGACCAAACCACGTTGGTGAACTGCCAAAGGGCTTTCGTAACTGATCTAAGAGGGTGATCTACCCGAACGTGTTCCACGAACTCGTAATGACGAGGTAAGCGAATCAACCCTTCCCCATTGTAAAATCTCTCTCTTTCTTGGTCGCCTATCTGCACTTTAGAAAGCTAGCATGTCCGCGTTGCCCGACACGCCACGCATGTGAGCCTTCAGTGGTTGTTTGAGAGAGGATCTTCTCCCTGCACCTCCACGTGAGGAAACCAGAGAAAATCAAGACCCGCTTAAAGAACCCACCTTGTCATAGGGTGAGCGCACACGTTCGTGTGTACTTAAAGGAAAAAAGAAAATAACATGATCAAGCTCGTATTAATTTGACAGCCTTCTTGTGTCTCCTTGACAAAGGATTATCAATACATATTTTTACAATTCAGGGGTGAGAGAATAAAAGGGCTAGATAGAGAAAACTCATTAGAAGAAATAGAAAGGGAAAGAAGGAAATAGAGAGGGAAAGAGGGAGGGAAATACACAGACAGTGGCTTGACTACTGTTTGTGAAGAAGAGAGAGAAAAGAACACAGACAGTGACTTACTACCGTTTCTGAAGAAGGAAGAGAGAGAAGGAACACAAATGACAGCTTGACTGCCGTCTGTGATGAGGGGAGAAAAGAAAGAGAGAAAGAAGAAGAGAGAATACAAGGACGATAACGAAGCTCGCTAAAAGTGTTGGCACACGTCACTGCCCTTGTGAGAGAAGAGAGACAGAGAGGTCAGACAAACCTCGACGAGGCCCACCAAAAAGGGTAGGCCCACATCGATATCCCTGTGCAGAGAGAGAGATAGAGACAGAAAGAGAGGAGAGAGAAAGAGAAGAGACACAGACAGTGGATTGCTACCATTTATGAAGAGAGAGAAAGAGAGAGTTGACATAGGCGGTGGCTAGCGCTGCCATCTGTGTCAAAGAAAGAGAAAGAGAGGGTAAGAAGAGAGAGAGAGAGAAGGGAGAAAGGAGAGAGAAAGAGAAAAGATAGAGTGATTTGTGAAGAGAGAGAAAGAGAAAATTGACATAAGCGACGGTTGGCGCTGTTGTCTGTATCAAAGAAAGAGAAGAAGAGGGAAAGAACAGAGAGAAGAGATACACAAACTGTGGCTTTCTGTCATCTGTGAAGAGAAAGAGAGAGAGAGAGTATTGATATAAGCACCTGTTGACACTGCTATCTGTGTCGGAGAGAGAAAATGAGAGAGAAAGAATAGAGAGAAGGGAGAGAGGAGAGAGAAACAGAAGAGATAGTAACACAGACGGTAGCTTGCTGCCATTTGTGGAGAGAGAAAGTTGAGAGAGAAGAGAGAGAAGAGGAGAGAGAAGAGATAGAATAGAGAGAAGAGAAATTTCAAATCAGTCCCTATAATGGTAATTCAATCATGCAAAATTTTTATGGCCAATTCAGGGCTTTTTTGATCATCATCAGGCCGAAAGATTACTATTTTCTTGATGAGCTCAAGAAGATGATCATTTTTGTACTAATTTTGGGCTATGGATATGAGTTTCGAATCACGATCATGACGTTGCAAAAACATGAGAAAACGTGCAATTTACTTTTAAGATTCAACCCATTTCTCAGTGTTTTTCACTAATTTCTAGATTGTAATATGGATAGAAAATTACCACGATCATTCTACAAAAATTTTGGCTTGATTTGATGCCCGAATGACCACTTTCCAAATTGGGAAACTTTGGCTGGAGTTTCGATTCCGGTGGCTGGAATTATAAGAACTTCAGACTCATCATGCATCAAATCTGACCATCCATCACGTGCAAGGTTTGGGTCATATATAGCCTCTAACCTTGTGCTCATAATGGGTCTGGTTTGAGGTCGATTCGACGCACGTGCACTGTGATATGGGAGTTTGATCGTTGAGATGCGTGGCTGGAATTTTCCTGCAACTCTTGAGTTTTTCCAGAAAACGTCTCTCTTTGATTTCTCCCTGCTCGAGTCATGTCATCGTGCATGCCACATATCAAATTGACCAGGTCGATGAGACGAACGTGCTTCTCAAAATTTGGGCTCGATCTGACAAGAGATGAAGAAGATATGACCTTGTGAAGTTTTCCCCCGAGTTGGTAATGCATAGTTTCCATTAATGGAAGGGCACACCGCAATAGTGTGCATGCTACCCATTTTGGGTAAGTTGGTCATAACTTGCTCTAGAAGAGTCGGAATGCATCGAAAATTAGTACCCAGGGGCTTTCAACCGTTCTGAATCCAATGGCGATGGTCAGGAGACAATTTGATGTTCCGATAATGGTTATGTAGTTCAAAGCCCATTTTTGGTATGAAAGAGGTGCGATTTCTGAAACTGTTTTATTGTTTGCACTGCCCAAAACTCGTCGGATAGCGATGGAGCTTGGCAGGAGTTCTTAGGAGAACCTTACCCATGTTTTTGTATGTTATCGATCCATTTTGAGACTGTTGGAATTTTCACTTCAGATCAGTGCTTATTACCCTACGGCTTCAATAGTCCATAGGCATTTTGACACTTGCGAACCTAGGTTGCGAACTGCTCTCTCCTCATTCGCATCAGGGTTACAAGTGATAGAAAATGACCTCCAACATCTTGCCCCGTCGAATGTTGTGTTTTGAAAGAAGAGAGAAGTAAAACATTCGAAACAAAATCATTCCTCCAACTACAGCTTTCTTCCTGGTCACCGGATCACACAAAAGTCAAAGGGATATTTGTGCAAAGCTACTTTTCGTAGGGGTGATCAAGGCGATTTAAGATGGATGAGGGTTTTGTTGGCTTACCCAAAACATGGAGACTTTTAAGGGATGTGTTTCAAGTCCTCATCCATGTCGGATGTATAAAATGCTTTTAAATTCTTCACCCTCATTAGACTTGTTGGTGTCATTGTTTGCTGCTACACCAGGTTTGCTTTGACAAGCAGGGTACCTCTGTGGGCCATGTCCTGCCGAGCCTAGTGGGGGGTTTTTGTTGGCATACCCTGAACGTCTGGTCTGGCGAATGAGGGATTTTGGTGAGGCATCCTCGATTGGTTTCACCCTAGTTGTTGTGCGAAGGTATTGACCTGATTTGACAGTTGCTTGCCTATGTGGGATCTCGAGGGATGATTTTAACATCTACATGTCATTGGACGTATGGCTGAATGAGTTGTTTTTGGGTCCTGATAACAAGATGTTCTGCTACCAAGGATTTTTTTCTTGAAATGTTGGATGAAGCGGCTTATGGTGGCAGATGCTGCATCAACCTGCTTATTGGTAAGAGCGCCCATTCGAGTTTTTGCTTGGACCGGGGAAGTAGTCCCGTAGAGACGGTTTCACCAACTTTATTTTTATTAGGCTCTTTGTCGATGACCTTACACCCATGTCTACCTTTCTTTCCATTTTTATTCATGGTGCCCTTTCGAGTTTTCACCATGCTCGGTTTTTATTTACGAAACTCTCTTACTCATGGTTTCGTGACCATGTCTGTCTGCTATTTTTACTCATGGGTTTCCCCTTTCTGGTTTACACCATGCCTGTTTTCTTATTATTTTTTGTTGTGGGGCCGTGTTTAAGGTCATGCCGCTGGCACCTATGCAAGGCATTCTAACATTATGCGTTGAAAGGTTACCGGGAGCTGAGGGGTCACCGACAACCGAATGGTCGCAAGCAGATGAAGGGCCTCCGGGCAGTCGAAGTGTTGTGTGAGAACACATGGAGACCGCACACACTTGCTAAGTTTTTGTGCATGACAGTTAATCATGTGCGACATTGAGCATGTTCGATAATGGTCATGCACGGTAGTAGTTGTCCATGGAAGTGGTCATGCACGACATCAGTTGTGCACGGCACAAACATTCATCAATAAGGATGAATGGCAGAAAGTGTGCACGACAATTTTTGTGCTCAGAACACGAACGACAGCTTAACATGCTCAGCAGTGAACATGCATGGCAGCTTAACATGCTCGACAGTGAACACGCGCGGCAGTTTAATGTGCTCGACAGTGAACACGCGCGGCAGCTTAGCGTGCTTGGCAGCATGGACCATCACTCACAAGGAGCAGCATTCATATTCGTTGGTAAGAATTTATGAGAGCATTGCTTTGATGAAGAGCTTTTCAAGGGTTGGGGGTTTTGGATCTAGTTACTTTATTGATGATGACCCAGTCAGAGGGAATCCTGTTTAGTTTGGAAACGAAGTCCGCAAGCACAATTGTGAAATCCATGTCATTCTGTGGAAGGGCACTTACTATGAACATGGCATGCTCTCCATCATAGGTCAGTTCCTTGCCAGACAAGTTTGCTTTGTGGGTTTGATATACTCTATCTAAGACCCTTCTCTGTTCCTCTGATGTTGGAGCGACACAAACGATCAACTGCTATCTTTCCCTCAGATGCGAGAGAAAATTCTTCTTTTTTCCTTAGATGCAAGAGCAACGCTGATAGCTAACTGCTTCTCTTTTCCTCAGATGTAAGAGCAATGTTGATAGCCAACCGCTTCTCTTTCCCTCGGATGCATGAATTGAATTTTGAGATTTTTGTAATAAAAAGTTATATCTGTAACTTGCAACTACTCCTAATGAAAAATTTTGCTTGTTTGCATTGATCATATCTTCCACATATTTTGCTTCGTTTGAATGCAGTAAGTCCACCACACTCCCTCTTCCCTCAAATGGTGAATGTTTAGAGCCATACTCTAAGACTTAAAAGTATGTTTAAGGTCCTACCTTTAAGACCGTGAGAATGGTGCTTTTGGAGTCATACACCAAGACTTGAAGGTATGTGGTTAGGTGCCTCGATCTCGCCCTTCGGACCCCTGGGGGATCCGGCGGCACGTGTCTCAGGTTTCAGGGAAGACCCCAGACGTTTGTGAGATCGCTCTTTCGGGAACCTCGTTAAAAAAAGGGGACAGGTATTACCAACTGGTGAGAGAGGAATTTAAAAGGTGGGTTCGGGATTTATTCGGGTTGACTTACATGGGTGCCCTCTTAGATCACGAAGAAAGCCCCCTAGTAATAAAACTGGTTTGGAATCGCCTCCCTTGGCTTGTATTCTTCTTATTTTTCTTCTTTTCTGCAATCACAAACATATATGACAAAGGTTACGGGACAGGTTGGTCAGACCTCACCCTTTTCCTCTCGGATGAGTGTACACAAGCATGCACATTCAAGAAGAAGAAAAAAAGACGAGGGGAGAGAAGAATTCGACCAAGCGAGATGATCAAAGTATTGACTAAGTTAATGGATATTTGACCTAACGCGATAGCAAAATGAGCTTGGTATCTAAGACTGGCTCACGGGATCACTATTAAACATTATTATCGATATCGACTAGCTAGGCACAATGGTCGGTCTGTCTTAGTAGTAAAGCGGGCCATGTGTTTCCTGACACAACAAGATTACGTCTCGACGACAGGACTACTATGGGAGGCTAACCTCAATCCCTAGTGGAACAAAAGAGTAGCAGAGTAGACGTTAAAAAGAAGAAGGGAACAAACAAAAGGAGAGAGAAGAAGGAAGAAAGGAGGGAGAAGTAGGGAGAGAAGATGCAGTCGGCGCTAGACATTGTCGACTGTATCAGAAGATGGAAGAGAGAGGAAAAGAACCAACTAGTGCCAGGTCTCACCAACTTATAGAAGAAGAGAGAGAAAGCCATCCGACGCTAGGTCTCACCAATTGACAAAAGAAGAGAAAGAAGGCCAACTAGCGCTAGGTCTCGTCGGTGGTCAAAAGAAGAGAGAGAAGGCCAACTGACGCTAGGTATCGCCAATTGGCAAAAGAAGAGAAAGAAGGCCAACTGATGCTAGGTATCACCAGTTGGCAGAAGAAGAGAAGGGAGAAGACCAACCGATGCTAGGTCTCACCGACTGATAGAAGAAGAGAGAGAAAGCCAATCGGCGCTAAGTCTCATCAGTTGAGAGAAGGAAAGAGAGAAAGCCAACCGGTGTTAAGTCTCACCGAATGATAGAAGAAAAGAAGACCAATCGATGCTAGGTCTCGTCGACTGATAGAAAAAGAGAAGACTTACCAGCGTTAGATCTTGCCGACTGATAGAAGAAGGAAAAGAAGATCAACAGGTGCTAGTTCTTGTCAGTTGATAGAAGAAGTTAGAGAAGATAGAGACGAGAAGAGAAGATGAGAGAGATAAAAAAGATAGAGATGCGAAGATGAAGAGAGAGATAAAGAGAGGGAGAAGAGAGAGCAAGAGAGATAAGAGCGAGAAAGAGAGAGAAGAGAGAGACAAAGAGAGAATAGAGAAAGAGAGGAGAGAGAGAAAGAGAGAAGAGAGAGAAGAGAAAGAGAAAAGAGAAAAGAGAGAGAAGAGAGAAAGAGAAAAGAGAGAGAAAGGGAAGAGAGAGAAAGAGAGAGAAAGAGAGAGAAAGAGAGAGAAAGAGAGAGAAAGAGAGAGAAGTGAGAGATAGAAAAAGAGAAGAGAGAGAAAGGGGAGGAGAGAGACAGTTGCCGCTCAAAGGGTCTGACCCTTTTCCTCTCTCTCCTCTCTCTCTCTACAAGATGTACTCACAGGCTCAAGCAAGGGATCGAAATTTTATTGGATCTTCAAAGAATCCACTCAAGACAAAGAGGTGGTGGAGGGTCAAATTTACAATAAGGCAGTGCCTATCTATAGTGAGTTGTACCCAAATATGGGTGGATTGATCAAAATTAGACCTAATTGCTGAAAATGAAGATTTAATTGAATTAAAAGAAATTATAAAATGGGTGCAAAAGGACTGTTTTGTCCCTGCTTAACAAAGTGTAGAATTCCAGAATAGTCCCTGAGGCTGCCCGAAAACGTGTGTGATCTTTCGTGGCTGACCCGAGGTTGTTTTGATGCCCGTTTCATCGAAAGATTATTGTTTTTTTTGTAGAGCTCGGTATGGCAATTGTTTTAATATAAACTTCGAGTCATGAATCCTGTTTTTGAGTCATGATCACGAGACTTGAAATTTGTTTTAATCTTGGAAAATTCAGATCGGTAGTGCAATCTATTCTTAATTTTTTGCTATGATTTCTTCATCGTAACACACTAAGCATGTCATCACGATCGCGTGGCAACAATCGGAACCCGATTTGGAGCCTGAACGAAGATTTCGTAACTTTTGAGTTTTGACAGGAATCTAAACTCCGGTGGCCAGACTTTCAGTAACTTCGTCAGCTTCGTCCATGAAAAATGACCATCCATCAGGTATGTTGTTCGGTCCAATGATAGCCCGAAACCTTACACACACATTGGAATTGGTTTTGCGTTGATCCGTTGCGCGAGCGTTGTGATTTGGTTTATCGAATGAGGCGTGTTGCTGCTAATTTTTCTGCAAATTCTTCACGGATCAGCAACTTATCTCTAGCTTTTCTCCTTACTCGGATATCGTCTTGGGGCATGCCACATATCAAATTGTTCATCTTGATGAGACAAATACGCTCATCAAATTTGAGAGAAATCCAATTTGGAACGATTGAGTTACGGGCCCCGAAAGTGACTGCTCGTGATTGTAAAAACAATCACCTTTAGTGGTTTTCTAGTGTAGTGAGGCCATATGGGAATAAGGTGCGACCTCTCTTGTTTCAATGTTTTGCTCATATCTTTGTTCTGGAGTGTCTAATCAAGCCGAAACTTGTCCCACAAGGGTTTTCGATCGTACCGGATCTAATGTTGCGGGTCCCACAGGGATTTGAGACACTGCAAATGTAGCTCCAATTGTAGGGTCCATTTCAAGACGCGAGAGACCAACTTTTTGAAAACTGTTTCTTTGTGTTCACTGCCTTAGACATGTCTGATCATGATGAAACTTAATAGGTGGTCTTTTGAAGTTCTGATGACGATCTTGAGCAATTATGGGGCCATTCTGAGACTATCTGGAATTTTACACTATTTTGTGGGCTTTATTGACCTGCTTCCTACCAGGGACCAAGGTGATGAAAAATACATTCAAATAGCTTGCCCCACCAAATGTTGTGCTTCAAGAGAAGCAAGAAGGAAAAACATTCAGAATGTTTCCTTCGACTTTTACTTTTTTCCTTCCTAGCCACAGGACCACGTGAACGCCAAGGAGATTCATGTAATGGTGTAACTAAGCTGCTCAGACGTAGGGATGCATTGTTCGCGGGTCCGTCCGTGGAGACTTTAGGGGAAGAAGAGAATTTTTTGGTGGCGTTTGTTTACTGCTGCACCAAGTTTACTTTTGACGATCAAAGTACTACTATTGGTCTCGTCTACCGAGTCTAGTCGAGGGCAGGTTCCATTAGTCGATCCCGATGGTCTGGTCATGCCAGCTAGGTGAGCTGAATGCTCTGGCCGGTTCCGCCCTGGCTTTGTCAGATTCTGCCTTGGAAGGATGATGACTGAGCTACTTTTTCACCTAACCTCATGGATAGAGGGTCTATAATATAAGAAGGAGAGGGCATGCACACTCCATGCATGGGGAGGAGGTCTATAAGAGAAGGAGAAGGCATGCACACTCCATGCATGGGGAGGAGGTCTATAAGAGAAGGAGAAGGAATGCACACTCCATGCATGTGGAGGAGGTCTTTAAGAGAAAGAGAAGGCATGCACACTCCATGCATGGGGGGAGGTCTATAAGAGAAGGAGAAGGCATGCACAGTCCACGCATGAGAAGGAGGTCTATAACAGAAGAAGAAGGTATGCACACTCCATGCATGGGAGAAGGTCCTTGTAGAAGGGATAATGACTAGCCTACGTTGTCACCCAGCCCTGAAGAAGGATGTCGATTGGGCTACCTGTTCACCTAGGATGGAAGAAGGAAGTCGACTGGTCTACCTATTCACCCAGGACTAAAGAAGGATGTCGGTTGGGCTACCTTTTCACCCAGGGCTAAAGAGGGAGGTTGACTGGGCTACCTATTCACCTAAGACTGAAGAAGGAAGTCATATGAGCTACCTATTCATCCAGGATTGAAGAAGGATGTCGGCTGAGCTACTTGTTCACCCAAGACTGAAAAGGGATGTCGATTGGGTTACCTGTTCAGCCAAGATTGAAGAAGGAAGTCGACTAGGCAGCCCATTCACCCAGTACTGAAGAAGGATGTTGGCTGGGCTACCTATTCACCCAAGACTGAAGAGGAACGTCGATTGGGCTACCTATTCACCTTGGACTGAAGAAGGACGTCGGCTGGGCTACCTGTTCACCCAAGACCGAAGAAGGATGTTGACTGGGCTACCCATTTACCCAGAACTAAAGGAGGATGTCGACTGGGCTACCTACTCTCCCAAGATAGATGCAGAACGTCGACTGGGCTACCTATTCACCCAAGACTGAAGGACATCGGCTGGGATACCTGTTTACTGAGGACCGAAAAAGGATGTCGGCTGGGCTACCCGTTTATCCATGATTGAAGAAGGACGTCAATTGGGCTACCTGCTCTCTCAAGACTGAAGAAGGACGTTGACTGGGCTACTTGCTCACCCATGGCTGAAGAAGGAATTTTCAGGGATTATTTTAACGTTTACACTCTGTTGGATGTCATGATGATGAAGGGAGTGCTGGCTGAAGTCACTTGTGGAAGTGAATGTTGCATCAACCTATTATTGGTCCAAGCGTCCTTCATAGATTTTCGCTTGAACTTGGGAAGCGGCACCGTAGAGACAGCTTTCATCAACCTCTTTTTTGTTTTTTGGGGCTCTTTTACCCATGACCTTTTGGTCATGTCCGTCCTTTTTGTCAATTCTTACTCACGATGCCTTTTCGGGTTTTCATCGTGCTCGGTTTTTATTCACGAAACTCTTTTACTCATGGTTTCGTGACCATGCCCATCCATCATTTTTACTCATACTGTTCCCTTGTTCAGGTATACACCATGCTCATTATTTCTTTTCTTTGTTTTTTTTGGGAGGGCGTGTTTAAGGTCATGCCTTCGGGACCCGTGAGAAACAGTTTAACGTCATGCGGCCTAGACGTGCGTTATAGTTTAAGGTCTTACAGCTGGACCGTAATGGTGATGGATGACCGTCTATGAAGGCCATGGAGTGAGTATTGTGGTGGTTATGCTCACTTGGGGAGATGGCTCGAGGCTACCCATGAGAGATGGGTGATGTATGAAAGGTTAGTGGACGATTGTGACCCACTAACTTACAACTAGTATGGATCGTTTTCTGAGCATGTGTGAGACTCACTGGGGAATGATGTAGGGTATTGAACTCATGGGGAGGAAATGAAGGTGATGCGTGCACACTAACAAGTAAGTTAGGAAAGATGTGCGTGAAAGTGCACGTAAAGGCATGTGCACGTATGTGGGGGCGAGTTTATGGTCATGCCTCTTAGACCTAGGCAAAGCAGTTTATCATCATGCGGCCAGGATGTGGATCATGGTTATGCAGTTTTAAAGTCACACAACTAGGACCATGAAGTTTAAGGTCATGCAACTAGACCTTTGCTCCAATTTAAACTCATATTGTTTGGACCATGGTGTTGTGTAGTTTAACGTCGTGCGACTGGGACGTAGACTATGGTTTAAGGTCATACAGTTTGGACCATGTAGTTTAGGGTCGTGCAACTAGACCTCCACTATAGTTTAAGGTCATATGGTTTGGACTGGGGTTATGTAGTTTTAGGTCGCACAACTAGGACCATAGTTATGCAGTTTAAAGTCATACAACTTTGGATCATGCAGTTTAAGGTCATGCAACTGGACCTCCATTACCGTGTAAGGTCGTATAGTTTGGACCGCAGAGTTTAGGGTCGTGCGTTTACACCAGGGCTGTGCAGTTTAGGGTCATGCAGCACAGACTATTGTGTGGATCATCATGTAGGTTGAGCTCCATGGAGAATAGGCCTGTAGACAGTAATCTAACTCCCTGAAGATAGCATGGCTAAGAGCATTCACAAACTGAGGGCTAGGTGGAAATGGTGACCTGATGAAGGATGACCAGCAGAAGTGCACCTTGCAGTGGTTTTTAAGGGGGTAAGGTACTCTCTGGGGTGAAAGATAAGACTTTATGACTAGTAACCCGACTCACTAGGGATAAGGTAGCTTAGTGTGAAGTTGAACCACTGGGTATTGGGGAGGTGAGAATGACCCTAACATCATTGAGGATGATGGGCCGCAGTATGGGTGTGACTCCTAGTGGGGGATGAGGGACAGCTCATGACTCCATTGGGGAGGTCACAGTTTAGGTGCAACGGCCTGGGTACAAGTCCACTAAGGATAGTCGTAGGGCATACACTGCTTGAAATACGGCCGGTGCCATGTATTGCGCTGATGGTTTGTTGCGAATTTTCAACCGGCACTGAGTTCTCACAACACAACTGGAGCTGAGTTTTAACGCAACCGGCGTTGTTCAGCTGGCATTGTGAATGACCCGTGATATTATCTGACGTCAACTGGCACTGAGTCAACCGGCGTTTCGGAGACACACTCAGTGCTAAGTCAACCGGTGCTAAGGTTGTATTTGAAAACACACACGGTGCTAAGTCACCTAGCGCTAGGGTTGTTTGGAAATTTACCCAGCTCTGCGTCAACCGGCGCTGGGGATGGATTTAGAAACACGCTCGGTGCTAAGTCAATTGGCACTAGGGTTGTTTTTAAAATCCACCTAATGATGCGTCAACCGGTGCTGGGGATGGATTAATGAGAGTTATCTCGATCCTCGTGGGACTTCAGCAATAATCTCTGTGAGGAAGGTTCTTCGGCAGGCAGCAGGCTTCCGGGCAAGGGTCCTGCAGAGAAGACCTTCATTGAACAAATTTCACCAAGAATTTGGTGAGTTTGTGGAGAAAGTAGCAGGGAAAGGAGAGATTTCTGGGAATCTTTATGGGAAGGAAAGAAGGCTCTGACTACCGTTTTTCTTTTGGGAAGAGGTGGGAAACACATCAGTGAGTATTTTCGAACATCTTGAAGGGATTCCCCGACGGTTGTGGAAGTTTCCTTGCACTTTTGTGGTGTCGCATAGGTTTCCAAGGACTCAGGGGAAGTCTGCAGAAGCCTTCTAGTGTGATTCTGGTGAAGTCCAGGCTAAAAAGATAGGAGGGAAGTTTTTCCAGTGAGTTTCCAACCGTGTGGGAGCAATTTCGACGGAAGACAAATGGCAACAGAAGAGTGGGCCGTACCGCTGCAGGAGGTGAACCGTCATGCGGAAGACATACGTTCGCTGAAGACATGGTGACGGTTGGCCTTCGTCCTTGGAAAATGTACGGTTATCAGTCGCAAGTGTGTGAGGCAGTGTTGAAGGACGTGACGATGGCTGTCAGTCGGCACGACTGATTTTGAGGTGTCACATCTAGGATTCATGACACATGTGAGAGATTCACTTTTAGCTGGGGTTGGCCTTAGACAAGCTCAACCGGCCTTAGGGTTTTAGCATTCAACCGGCGCTGAGTGTTGAAGTACTTAACCGGAGCTAGTTGTTGGTATTCAATCGACGCTAGTTGTTGGTATTCAATCGGCATTGATTATTGAGAGGCTCGACTGGCGCTGAGTGTTTGACAAACTCACCCAATGCTAATCGTTAATACCCAACCGGCGCTGGGCATTGAGAAGTTCACCCTGCACTAAGTGTTTTAAGAGGATCAACCGACACTGAGTGCTTTGTATAGACTCAACCGACATTGTTTCAGTGCCTTGATAACTTTTGAGAGTGAACCACTCAGACCTTTGTAATGGCTGGATCCTCTTACCAAATCCCCGATGTGAAGAGGCTCCCCAGGGAAGGGGAAATCAGCGCCCATGACTTTAGTGGTGAAGTTTTATCAAGAGGTGAACCCATTTGGCTGACCCAGCCAATGTGTGAACCAGAGTGGCCTCTTAGCGTCACATTCATTACTGACTCCGTATGCTTTGAAGTGCGGGAGGGCAATGGTGGCAATGTCTATATTGAAGAAGGGATGGCACTTCTTCATTGTATGCATCGGAATATAACTTCTGAGGAGAACTTGCCCACCTTGGGGAAGCAAATGGTCCAGGTGAAGGGATTATTAAGGTGGTCGGAAAAAGGCCTCCAGATTCAGGGAGACCACTAATACCTAAAGGGATATGCTTCCTAGACTGTCAAGGTATTGGCTTCGTATGGAAGTATTCTTGAGTGTGCTTCACTATTAGCGGCGGTCTAGTGTTCTGGCAACTACTACGATCGTTGTTCTAATACAGAAAAGATAGTGTTGGAGATGTGAGCCATGTGAGCAATACTTGGCTTCTTGGTCAAGGCTAAGCAAGGATCTCTATATTGGATCTTCACTTTAGTGGAGGTCTCCCGATGCTCGGGGCTATGTATGATGAGTTTGTGCCCTCAAACTCAGTCATCTTTGGTGGTGTTCACTTGGGGGGTGAGGAGCCACCGGCCAGTCTTCCCAAGAGCTTAGAAGCCTACTAGTCAATTGTCGACTGATCTAGAAATGGTAGGGTCACCTTTGTAGACAAGGTGAATTTCTTTATTGGGGATTATCCCTGAGGGCGGTCAGGGTACTCCAAAGAGGAAAGGGAAGGAAGTTGCAAAGGAGACGCCTCCTATATATCGCTCGAGGCTGATGATGACCATGTCTTCTTGGCCGCCTACTTGGCCTTATTCTTGTGCAAATTCGTGCTTCCTGGCTGAGGTGAAGACATTCATCAAGGGGTACTATATGTGGCATGTGACATGGTCAGAGGGCATGAGTATGTCCTTGCTTAGCCAGTCCTGTGCAACATATACCATGGCTTGGGGGCCATCTCTCATGGACTGCCCTATAAGGGATAGGAGGGAGGGAACGACATCATAGGAGGAGAAGCCGTTCCTGGGGACTTTAAAATCCATTCCCTGTGCATTACGTGTACAGGTGGCTAGGGGCTTATTTCCCTGACACCTATGTCAAACATCAGTGCTCAGGAAATAAGTTGTTACCCTTCTTGATGGAGATAGCGAACCAGAGGCCCATCCAAACCCCAGGGGAAGCTCGGGATCTATTCAAAAATGATTCTTTGAACATGAGGAGAGTCTCTTTTCTAGTTGGAAGCGTCATTGATTGTGCCTTCGTCGATGAGTTGAGGAAAGAGTTGGATGGTGCCCCAACAATGATTAAAGAACTCATGTTCATGCTGAGCATCTGAGGGGGTGTCTTACCTTATCGGACTCCACATAGTGCCCAGCTAGAGGGATATTTCCCCCACCGCCTCACCCATCAGCACGAGCTTGACCATAGCTACCAATTCTTGGTATTCTTCGAGAAGCACCAGAGTAAGGTGTATAAGGGGAGGGCGGAGGAGCTTGGAACTTTTCGAGAGTGTTGGCTTACGGAACATATACGAACTGCTTGGTCCATCTTGAAATGACAGAGATCAGCAAATATGTGTTACCTCACTTCGATAGGAGAGTCCGAACAGCCAAGGCATATGCGAACTGGTGGAGAATCACCAGTAAGGGCTATTGGGAGAAGAATCACCCTTGGAAAGGAGTGAATGGCAACTGGCACCAGGACACCTGGCAAAGGAGGCTAGCGGATGCTCCTGCTCCTGGTGAGGTATTTGTCTTCGACTATCCCTCTAACTAGCGAGGCATAGGGCTTCCACGCGAGATAGCAGTTGACGAGGTCTTGCCAGAGTTTCTTCCGATGAAGACGATGATTGGGAGTGTCTTAGACAATCTTAGCTCGATCTTCGAATGAAATGAGGGGCAACAGGTCCCTGGTTATGAGAAGCTCCCGCCACAAGACCTGAACACCGTAATCAGGAGTGGTCCCCACAACAAATTAGCTGGAGGGCCTCCTCAAGGGGGTGGATATGAGGCGACAGCTTCTAATCTGGCAGGGGGGAAGAAAAGAAAGCGCTCGACTGCTGCGGACACCCATGTAGTGTCTCTAGGTAGTGGGTGTCCTCAGAGGCGGAAGAGCAATAAGCTCCTGTGGTGTCAGAACCAAGAGGTAGCCCTTCCTCTTCTGATCTTTTAAGAAATCTTCTAGTATCCCCCTTTGTGCTTTCTGAACCATCTTCTGCTTCTGCTAAAATTTTTTCTTTTTATTTAGAATCGAGGCAGATGACTCCGAGAGCTCTAAGCCTATTGACATTTCTTTAGATCGGGAGGGGACTTCGGATCTTAGGGAGGAGCCCTCAAGTTCAGGGGTAGCTCTTGAGTCAAAGGTGGCTAGGATGGAGACTAAGGAGGATGAAAGCCCCGAAGCAACTACTCCAGAGAGGGGCTCTGATGTTGATGTGGCCTCCATGCGTGACGAGTTTAGTGCCCCGACCGTGGCAGGGGCTACGGCCCAAGAAGAAGAGCCTAGAGTTGATGACGTGCTCGAGTACCAAGAGGTTGTTGTTCCTATGGTCCCGAGTCACGAAGATGAGGGGGTTGAGCTCTTCCGAAGTTTTTACTATTGAAGGCGAGGGCCAAGTGGAGGAAGCCATTGTCAGGGGTGAGTAGGTTGGCGAAGGCCAAAGAAAAGGGGCAATTCCTGAACTTGGTGATGTTGAGCTGGCAGTTTAGGAGAGTGAAGAGCAAAGGGAACAGGTTCCTTTTCGGCCTGTTGAGACAGAAGTGGAGGTCCCCGTAAGAGAGGGTCAAGACAGTGAGGTTGGCCCCAAAGAGTTTGTTCAGATTGAGACCGGGGCTGCTTATGAGCCTGAGAGGCAAGAAGCTCTAGGGTTTGCCCTTGTTTTAGAGGAACCAATGGCTCACATGGCTATCACTTCAACAAGGCTGGTCCTTGAGGTCGAAGTGTCTTTCGCAATGGTAGCCTCAGCAGCACCGTCCAGGCCTGTTTTTTATGGTGTTTCCAGCATGATTGAAGGCATACATAGAGCAGGCCTCAAAGGCTTGAAGGAGAAGCCTTTCAATGAGCTGGGAGAAGGTTTGGCCAGACTGAGGGAGTTTTTTGAGCCTACTGCGGTCGGTATGGCGCCAGAGGTGCTTTCTCATTTTGATGCAACTATAAACGAGTTGAAGAATCGGCGGTTGAGAGGCGCAAGGAAGCTTTAAGAGAATGATTGAAGTACGGAGGCAATGTAAGTACTGAAGGAAGAATTCACTGGACTTGAGACAGAGATGGCTCAAAGGAAGGCCATGGAGGCCTCTTTGGTCACAGATTTGTCTGAACTCGATGGCACAATTGAGTCGGAAACTGTGGTGGTGACAGAAGCGACTTAAACAGTGGCGGAGCTGAAGGCACGTGCTCAAGGCACTGAGACTTCTCCTGAAGCACGCAGCATTGAGATCAATAGGATGATTGATCATTTATGAGCATGTCATTCTCCTTTTTTTTTTGGTTAGCACCTGTAAAGTTTTGTACTGATGAATAAAACACTTCTCTCTTTTATTGCATGACTTCATTTTCTCTTCACTTTTGCTGCGCTTCATGTGATTCTTTTGAATGCCTCTCGACACTTCCATTGTCCCAAGAGACTAATACCCTAGGCCTTATTTAGCCCCTTGGTGGGTTGCCGTGGCTTGGATAACATCGAAATAGGTTGTCGTTGCATTTTCTCCTTTCAATGTCCGATTGGTCAAAGGCTCATAGTTCATGATCCTCATGATTTGGTGATCCTGATTGCTATAGATAGCTTAGTCAGGAGGGGTTTCGGCCTCCATGAGTGGCACATTTACTTCAAGCTCATCATAGCATTCAGTCTTTGGCATGAACTCTCTGAGATGCTTTGAAGCGATACGCACGACCTCCAATTGGCTCTGGAGGCTGCGGACTTCAGTTCTCAAGTTTGCTAAAGGATCCTTCCCTTGAGGGGAAGGAAGTTTCCCTTCTCCAAACTTCTCTCTTGAGAGGTCAGGGAAAAGTAAAACTTTTGGCTGGACAACGGTCTGAAGAACATCCTCTAAACTTATAGCAACCAGATTTTGAAAGACTTTTCGTGGCAGTCGTCACTATGCTTCGGATTTCAAACGTGCAATGGGGATATGCCGGAATTTTTGATGGTCCGGCATATAGCTGACGCTTGGAGCCAGGAATTCTACCCCCATGGCTTGCTTGATCTCAGGAATGACTTCTAGTTCATTTTCCAGCGAAGGTGGCTCAGAACTAGTGGGAGATGGTAAGGACTCTTTTTTCGAATGAAGAAGGAGTTTCTTGAGGGATTATAGTTGGGATGTTGGAATGAAGAGTAGTTAGGGGTAAAATTTTGCCCTGCCTTTCTTCTTCCTTGAACATGTTCACTAACGTCCCCTCAACATCTTCATGAGACAAGGACACTGTCTTGGTGGTAGACTCATGACCTTCTCCTCTCAGCTTCTGAGGCAACGTCAGATCTGTGAAATAATATTTTGCATCTGCATAGTGAGTTTCGACCACAGGGAATGGTTTTTTGTTAGCATAGACTTTATGATGTCTCCCGTCTCGACTATACTTGAAACATTGGTGCAACGTTGATGGAACCAGCCCCTGATCATGGAGCCATGGCCGACCGAGGAGAATATTGTAAGAACTGTCGGTGTCGATTACATGAAACTGAGCGTAATCGTTCAACTCACCGATCTTAAAACGAAGGCATATGGTGCCAGCCGGTTTCTCTCATGATTGGTTAAACCCCTGAACTGTGATGTGGGTCGAGGTAAAGTCTTCAGACCCCAACCCTAATCGAGTAAGGATGCATCTTAGAATAAGGTTGACTGCCGACCCTCCATCTAACATGATTCGGTTGATGGGGCATGCATGTAATTCGGTTGATGGGGCATGCATGTAATTCCCCTAGCTTCAGATAGTCTTCTTAAAAGATGATCGGCATACATCCTTATAAAATTGCCGGGTCTACCTTGATAGGTTCTACTTCGGTCTCGTACACTTATGAGTCAGAGAGAGCTTGAACCAAAGCCATTAGGTAATCCTTTGAAAGCATAAGGGTGTCGTAGACACTGAGAAGGGATGGAAGCTTCTGTAGATGCCCTATCACATCATATCTCACCTTCTCTTGATCAAGGCCTTGTGCTCCTGATCCTACCACTAGTTTGGTGGGTATATTGGGTTGAGGAGTAAGTTTGGATAAAGAGTGCTTATTTTGGTCAAGTGGCTATCTTAATTGCACAGCGGGCTTGGTTTGAGTGATGGAAGTTTGAGGCTTTGGAAGAGACTGAGTGCAAGAGGTCAAAGGAGTCTTAGGGAATTGGAGAATAGGTGTATTGGGATTAAGAAGGGGCCCAGGGAGTTGTAGGATAGGCAGACTAGTCTTTGGATTAAGCGGCAGTGGCAGACTGAGGAAGTTCAACGTGCTCGACTATTGTGTTGGATGCTGCAGCATCCTCCCTGATCTAAGATTTATCTGCCATGTGGTGGGTATTGTTCATGAAATTTGCACCATGTGGCAAGCTCCTTGAGAATAAAAGCTTTGCCCCCTTGACACTCTCAGTCTCTGTTGGAAGTCAGGCTCAGCGAGCTAGTGGGGCTTCGCTTCTTTAATGAAGGTGGCTCCACCTTGGCTTTAGCTGCCAGGGCATTAGCAACCGTTAAGAATCCTGCTACATGTGCCAAAGTCTTTCTCAATCACTTTGCTGCGTCTTTCTTATATTGATTCCTTCAAATTCCCGATCGAGAGCCTCGATGTCTGAGCACATCAACGTCGTATGTGCAAAAGACATAAGAGAATGAGAAGCAGGAGAAGAAGGTGGAGAAGGGTTAGAAAGTGGGGGAATTTTAACGTCGTTCCCCTCATCAGACCGATTTGGACAGCGTTTTACGTCATCACCAGGATTGGATGGGTGCAGGGGATCTTTTAGGTCTTTCCCATGCTCAAACCGTTGGGGAGTGCTTCTAACGTCATCACCCTCATCGGATGTTTGCAGACTGGAAGATGTCACGGGGACGTCTTCTTGAGAGGATGAAGAAGGAAAAAGGATAGTGTCGTGGATGAAGTCCAGCAAAGTTGGCAATGGAGGAAGGGGCTTGAGAAATTCCTGCTCGACTATGAGTTGAGAGGTCTTGCTTCTTCGGCGAGTAGCCCTTAGTGCCCATCTTTTTTTGGTTTTTTTAGGTAATGTGTGATCACTGGGCTGGCGAATAGCCTTAGCTTGACAAACTACTTCTCGCCCCAAAGACTTGAGTTTGCTTTGGCCATGGTAGATCATCCATGGCTGAAAAGTTGAGGGTTCCCAGGGTCTGAGTCATTGATGGGAAGGTCCTACCTTGTGAGATGTTCTTGCCCCAATGATGAAATGATTTGAGGATCACTTACAGGAAGATTGTAAAATTCTTGATACTCCCGCATCTTCTTTGCAAATATGTCTAGGAAAGTAATGACCTCTTATCTGATGGTATGGACACCAATGACCTTAAGTCCCCTTAAACAAGGCGAAGGTGATGCCTTGCCAGTTTCGATGTGATTATGCCTTCTTGAAGCATTATAATGAAGAAGGTGTAGAGAATTCCAGACACTTCATCCTCCTTTTGGATGGTTACAACATGGGAGGCCTCCGCTGCCCTGAAGGCCTTCTTTAGGTCTTCAAGCGTTATCTGACCCTTCTGAATCAGGGCCTCAATGATGTCCTTCAACATGTAGTAGTCATCCATAGGATGATTAATCCCCCGATGGTAAGCACAATAATTTGCCTGATCGTCAAGGTCATATTGCTCGGGGAACTTGGTTTCTAGAAGCTGGATCATATTCTACTCCAATAATAACTGGAACAACGTAGGGACCTATTCATTCTTGAACGGATAGGCCTTATTCCTATGCCTGGAGAGATAATCATTTGATCAAAGTTTGTTGGTGGAGGTACCCTATTGTACGACTGCTGTTGCTTGCCAGCCTGGGGTGTTACTGTTGTTGCAGTTACCCCTTTAGAGAGGTCCAAAGTTTGGGGGGAAACCTTCTTTGAATCAGTGACCATGACGGCTGCACTGATTACCCCTTTCTATTGGCTGCCCCATGTGTTATTCCGAGAGACACCATTGCCCTAGTTACTTGCTAAACTTGTAGATGGCTGTCATTCGCACCATGATGGCATGACAACTTTCTATGCAAACTGATTTAGTGATCAACTTTGACATGGAGGTAGGATTGGAGGCCTCGACATGTGGAGCCATTTCAGGTCGCATATTCCGAATGCAGTTTGGACTGCTTCCTACTCAAGAATAGGATTAGGATGGCGAGAAGTCAAATTTCTCCATCTTGATATGAACTAATCTATAGGCTCATCGGGGTCTTGAGCCAGGGTGAGAAGCTTGATGGTTTGGACCTCTCTCTCGAACTCATAAAAGCGTTGATAGAACAATTTCTCCATGTCCTCCCATGTCTGCACCGAGTTTGGAGGAAGTCGGGCATACTATTGAAATGCCAGGCCATCAAGGGTCTCTACGAGTTAGTGGAGAAGAACTCTCCCATCAGCTGGCGTTTCTCGGCATGCCACCTGGAAGTGTGCGATATGCTGATTTGGGGAGTTGGTTCCATTGAATAGAGGAAACTTCCCTTTCTTATAGTCTAA